>NC_134569.1:78407665-78780719 GCF_050947875.1 Dermacentor variabilis | reverse complement strand
TTGGTTTGTCCGATGCTTTGTTTCCTTCTCATTGTATTCAGGCTGCATTAATTTTTTACTACTGCTTCCTCCATCTTTGTCAAGTTTTAATTTCGAATATCCCGTATTTTCTCGTTGTTGATTAGTTTTGACAGTTGCGCAAATTCTATCTTATCTCTTGAGTTGAACACTTTCATTCTTTGTCGTTTCTTTATTAGGTCCTTTCTTACTTGTGAGAGCTTACCTATTGGTCGCCTTGGTGGCTTACCTCACACTGGAAGTGCTGCTTTTGAAGCCAGCCAGGTTACCGTTCCATTCGTTGCCTCTATGTCATCTTCATGTGCCTGTTCTAAGGCTGCATATTTGTTTGCAAGTACGAATTTGAGTTGGTCTGCTTTTACCCTTAACGCCTCTAGTTTGGCCTGTCTCTTCATGACCACTTTTACACTTTCTCTCTTCAAATTGAGGTTAGTCCTTACCCTCACTAACCTATGGTCACTGCCCTTTACTCTACATAACACTTCCAGATTCTGCAATACATGCTGGGATCGGCAGAAAGTACGAAATTATTTTCATTTCTTGTTTCACCATTAGAGCTTTTCCAAGTCCACATATTGTTCCAACCCTTACTGAAGGTGTTCATTATTCGCAGCTTATTCCGTTCCGGGAACTGGCAACTACGGCGTCGATTGTAGTATTTCTAGAATCGACGCCGTAGTTGCCAATTGATTGTTCACCAGCCTACTTTTCCCCCACTTTTGCATTGAAGTCACCCATTGCTACAATGTAGTGAGATTGCACTTTTCTCATGGCTAATTTCACATATTTATAACACTGATCTACACCTTCATCATTATGCCCGGACGTTGGACAGTAGGCTTGTACCACATTTAATCTATACCTCTTATTAAGTTTCATTACGGCTACTGCTACCCTCTCATTATTACTGTAGAATTCGTCAATGTTGCCCGCTATGTCCTTAAGTATTAGGTAATAACCACGTATTGCTGCTTAGTTGGGAGTCCTCTATAGCAGAGAACGTGGTGCTTAGTCAGTACTGCATAAGCTTAACCAGTTCTTCTAACCTCAGTTTGCCAATAATATCCCAAATAATGCCTGGTGGTTTCTCAAAGAGTCGTGCTAAGGTAGCCTCACACGAGAGAGTTCGGGGGTTAAAGGTGGCCAGGGTCAGTTTGCATATGCGGCCTATCCGGGTCCAGATATTATTAGCGCCGTCTGTTGCGTTACAGGTCTAACCACCGCCTTGGCCAGGTGCACGACAGCTGCTGGAGATAGAGGCCCATGGAATCATGTAGGAATCATGAGGAAGGGAATGGCCGAATGCTGCACCAAGGAGGCCAATTCCTGTTCTGGTGAGGGAGTGTCTTGTTGAAGCTTGGTGTGTCTTCCTAATTTGGTTGTACCTGGATTAGTATAGCCCCACTTGCCCTCGCGGTTTTTGCCGGTATCAGGCGCCAGTAGAAGCCTGTGATGAGTGTGCTGGGGGAGGCGAGTTCGAGTTTCCCACCTTCAGGTAAAGAATACGCGAGGATTAGGACTTCTGACTGTGGCAACCGACCATCCAAGATAGCTCAGTCACCTAACCCTGCAGGCTGTCAGGCCACCTTAATGTCAGTGAATTCCAGCCCAGACGATCCTACGTACCTGAAAACAGGCTTGAGTTATCTACGGTATAGAGGTTTTACTGATCGTGACAGGTGGCACTATGTAGTATTTCTCAATGGTTCTACCATCATGATTTTGGGGTCTCCCTTACGCATGCGGCCATGAACGCGGCTAGAAGCAGAAATATTTTTTCGTTGAATTTAAAGTGACTTCAAAGTAGCGTATAAAAGAAAGAAAATGAGAAAAAAAATGTTTTCAGTGCTTACCGGGAATTCACTATTCGTGCATGGACTAGGCAGGCGTACAATCTGAACTATCGGTCTCATGTTCTCACTATTAAAATTTATCTTCTTTCTTCCTGCTTTGAACTATAGAAATAGGAAATTTTATTGATCCCGTGTGCCTCATGCAAAATGAAGTATCGCTGCTCTATAGATGAACGGCTAAAGATAGGGAAGTGCTTTCTCAATAAGACACTTAGAGGAATGCGGGCAGCACCTCTCTAATTCGAGCGAGCTTCGTTAGGTTACGGCGACGTGTTGCTGTGTTTGTTTTTTCGTGACATCCGTTTGCATTACTCTACGTGGTTAGAGTAATAATCAGTAAGGAAAGAAAATTAAAAACAGAATATGCTGAAGAACAATTTCTGTGCAGAAAAAAAAAAGAAATGCCTGCAACAATATCCTGCCATTTAATAATGTGTTAACAAACCCAATTAAACCTCTGTCGTCTTTTATTAGTCAAAAGTGCTTAGGCCTGTCAAGTAACTGTTATATGTATACATGTATACGTTCTTGTTAACTGTGTTTTGAAGAATTATGAGATTATAATCTCGTTGTTACCGTATATTTCGTATGGACTTTTCTTGCACACGCAGCGAATCCAACTGTCAATGGTACCGATAGAAACGGAACTACAGCTCGATCTCCGCCGCACTGCAGAGCCTATAAGCGTTGATGGCCAATGGCGAGGATGTATTCTTAAATGTGCTGTTCTGGGCGCCATGTCATTTGCTTGCACCTGCGATATTTTTCTCCGTCTTAATTCTATTCGGCAGCCCACTGTTGTAGGCAAGTTCTGATACCTTCTTCGCGACTCAGACGGCACCACGGGGAATACACTAGATGCCATAACGTGTGGTTAACTACCCGGACACCGATATTCACTGCTGACTACAGCAAATCAATAACCCTTTCTTCTCAAATTCACGGGTTAAACTGTTTCTCGGTTTATATAAGAAATATGCGCTTTTCCCACTTATTCTTCTCGAACTATTTTCACGGTGTTCTTTCAGGTTAACACGTCAAACAGCGAAATTTTGACAAAGAATTGATCAATACATTGTACCCGAAGCTCGCAAAGCTTGTTTCTATGAAGCGCTACTATGTATAACAATGCGCGTGTTAGCATCATGCGTATAACGATGATAGCTTTCGAACGTGCAATATGAGCTACGCAGCAGCAAGGACTTAGAACACCTCGTGACTTCCAGAGTGCTACGGAGAACGAGTGAGGACTGCTGGCGCGTTTTGTTTATGAAATTATGGTGGTACATGCTCAAAGTTCGCTATATTCGACAGGGACCTTTGTATGCCAGCATATACTGCGCTCATAATTATTACAAAGTTATTGTGGTACTGTACAAGGGATTAGGTTTTGCTCTAATGACGCCTTTATAGCCCACTTATAACAAAGTCTCATTATAAGCATGAATTCTCGTCATCGGCGTAATTGTCACGAGTGTAATACGGTCGTTAATGCATCCTCTACGGTATGTGAAAACAGGAAGTTTGTTGGCGACAGCAAACCTACTAACCGCTAGAATAGCACTCTCGAACATGTTATTTGAGATGCAAGGCTGAAGGTATCCGTTTCGCAGCATCAGCAGCAGTTTCTCTATCGTGTCTGGAGCTTCTTCGAGGATAGGCTTGTTAAGGAAGCTGATGTATCCTCCCATGAAGCAATACGAGATCATAAAGAACAGGAATTGAATGGTTACACGCAAGATGCGCACGCTCAGCTTTCTGCGCACCATTGATGGCTCTGAAACGAGAAAGAGAAGGAACAAAGCGTGTTACCGGGTTGGTGAGTTGTGAAAAAACGCAATTTATCTTAGCGAGAGGACATAATTTGCAGCATAAACGTTCATGGACTTAGGTTAAAATGGTAATGATGTGGGAATGGTGATGTCTGAAAAGTGTTAAGAAGTACTTGATGTGCCGTACGTGAATTGCATGATTAATATGTACGCGCTATATTTAAAGAAAGTTGTATTTACGAGAATATTGATTTTCTTAAATTTTATGTTTTACATAATTTTGTATATATATATATATATACATATATATATATATATATATATATATATATATACATATATATATATATATATATATATATATATATATATATATATATATATATATATATATATATATATATATATATATATATATATATATATAAATTTATATGTGGCAGTACCCATTCGGGAGGATTGGCCAAGACGGTGCACATTCCCAGTGGCATGCACGTACCGAATGGCTAAATAAAAAAATTTAAGTCAGAGAATCCGTAAAACAGAATTTACCATTCCATTAACTAATTGGTGTGCTTTAGAAATATTTGGGAGACAACATGAAATATTCCTGTCTTATGTAGGAAGTTCGGAATATATTTAATTGTTAAAATAAAATTCGGGGTTTTCAAATGACAAATCTTTGGTACGCCGTAGTGAGAGTCTTGAGGTTAATGTTGAACAGCTGGGTCTCTTCAACGTACACGCACACACGGTACACGGGTGTTATCGCAATTCGCCCCCATTGAAATACGGCCACCGCGTAACCTCGCACCCCCGGGTTTAGCAGCGCAACGCTACAGCCACTTAGTCACCAAAGATGGTAAACAATATAATTGTTACCTGCGCACTTGGTCAGCATGCAATGGTCGAATGAGCTACCTGGCTGGTATTTTTATCCGTCACTCGCATAATATATCCTCAACTATATCTGCCGAGAAAGGCGGCCGGCCGAGAAACCACACATCGCCCTCAGTAGCCAAGCAGCCACGAGAAACCAGGGAAAGTAGGCAAAGAAAGCTTGTCTTTTAAAACAATTTTTTTTCATCTTAATGAATGTATTCAACCGGATCTTTCAAGTTGATAGAACCCGCCTCTCCTCTTTTCCGATGTACCAGGAATAATGCAAATGTATAACTAGTGCCAAACGTAGACAAATGTTTGAGGACGTCATTGCTTCGAGCTATCCTTCTCGCAGTTTACTGGTTGCACCCCGGATCCGTCTCGCTCTCGGTGCTTCTTCTTGCGAACGTTACTGCTGTCGAACAGAGATGAATCACCGTCTGTCGACCATCGGTGAGCAGTGGATTTGCGACTACGCAATACCGGCGGAATAGGTAAAATACACAAGAATAACTGAGTAATAACTGAGATTTTGAATGACTGTGACAAAGACAATACGCGAAAGTGTGCTCTAAAGTGTAAAACTGAACAGTGATTGAGAATTAAGACTATGAACTATGAACTATGGACAATATATTTTACACCTCATTGTTGCAGTATCTCACCGAAACAGAACTGCATGCTTATATTTAGCTCCATTAGGACGTTAAGCCACGTAGCAAACCAAGCAAAAGAAAAAAGAAAAAGATGAGTTAGCCAAACGCACACGACGCTCTGCAAACTATAATACGTAGATATAACTTTTCCTTTTATAAGCTTCAAGGTGAAAAAAAATTACGTTAGTAAGGCCTCGAACACGAAAACATTACGGCAGGAGCATTTTCACTTTGTGGGAGGCAGAACGAGAGCGGTGCACGCACGTGGTCGCAAAAATTAGCGCCGCTGGCAGCACATTAAGGATTATACAAAAACAATACGCAAGACGTAGAATGAGACTGTCCGTGCCCATCACTGCCAACACGAGAAATGCAAACGCTAAACATACTTTTGCGTATTACACGTTGTGAACGATTTTAAATACGCGATAGATCCACCACGTTTTTCAATTGATTCATTTTCTGATGATATCGATGAAAAATAAGATTTACCTGCGTTTCCAGGCAAACTTGATACTTTGTAGACATATGTGGAACGCAGAAACCACACCTCCAAATTTCGGACCTGACGCAGCATGAAAGCAAGCAGTGCTATGGAAAGTCCCGACAAACACCAAACCTGTAAAAAGTATAATAATATGCACTTGCGCAACATTCATTTTAATTTTTTCTGTACTTGAATGTTCTGTGCTCTCAGTGTGAGAACATATTTCAAGATATATTCTAAGTGGTTTTGTAAAGAAAACCTCTACTTGTGATTGCAAATGATTAGCACAGATAACGAGAGATATGGATAGGTTATGACGTGAGACGGCTGCTTGAGTTGTGCGTAACAAAAGGATTTTTTCACAGTAGGTGAAAGCGAAATACAAACTGCGGGTAAACAATTTGATGGCAGCTTTTGATACTGAAACTTTATGAAGCCCAACAAGCATGGTCATTTGAATGTTTTCAAATGTGTTATATAATTATAGGAATAGATATTGAGCGGAAGTTGGTGAGTAGACACTAACGCTAAAATGGTTCAAGTCCCCTTGTCGAAAATTTTCGACCACAGATATTACTTCAGGGCTCCATACTCCTATCAATCCTTTGCATTGGTTATATTTTTATACAAAACGGAAGGCTTAGCGCAAGCCTGTGTATAATAAATGGCAAAAAATAAGAATCCATGAGGCGCGCCAGGATCATGAAGAGGACAGGAATTAAACATACTGGGGACTCACATTTGGAAAATGGTTCGCCGCTCTGCTAATCGGGGCGTAGAAACTTGTAGATATCTAGGAGACATCATTTTCTCTTTTAACCTTAATGCGCAAACCTAAATATACGTTACTAACAACGTAAGTCCAGTCGTTTTCTATAAGGAATAATGGTGTACGGCACGCTTTCGAAAGTATTCCCCTGATTAATATACCAGGCAAAGTTCCCTCCACGTGTCAATTTGTTAACGCTAATGGTTCAGCTGCCCTTTGAATAGGCATGTCTTACTGACGACAAGAAGATTGCGTGGTTCTGCTATTTAGGTGAGTGGAGAGCACATGTACAAAGTGTGATAGAACAATGTCGCTTACCTTACTTTGGTTGAAGTGAATAAAACTTGTTCATCAGCTCGTTGGTTCATAACACTTAGGGAGAAAGACTGCACCAAAGCGAAACAGGGGGCACGAGAAGGTAAAGACACGGACAAGCACAAAACTTTCAAATAAATTTTATCTCTGTTAGAGTCGTCATTATATGCATGTTAGCACACATCCGCAATGAGTCAACACACAATTCACTATGAAAGAACACCAGTGAAATATGTGCAAAATGATCGCGTTCATAGTGAAATGGGCTCCCTCACTGAGCATGTGCGGTAAGATGCTTACATTGACGACTGTCAAAAGTAAAAGAAGTTTGCGCTTGTCCATGTCTCTACCCTCTCGTGTCCCCTTACTTTCTTTTTCGTGCGTAGTATACTTCCCTAAGCTAGCTGCAAGTGGCTGGACCATATCGCTTAGGCTCACATATGTCTAACCTAAAGGAACAAGATTGGCTGCTTGATCAAGCAGGATTTAGATTAATATAAAGCTTGCCAGACAGAATTATCTGACTTTGTACGTTACCTTCAAGAATCTCTGCGCGTTTTCCACATACCCTGATTTAGAGATTTTTCAAAGCTTTTGTCAGGGTACACTATATAAGAATAAATAAAGAAGTTAATCAGCTGTAACTGGACTATAATACCACGTTCTGGGTTGAATAATTCTTGTGTAGGAACTATCTGCACATCACGATTAAATATCACATATCTAGCAGCACTGCGGTAATATCATAATCGGGCTGGCATAAGGGTTAGTATTAGGACAGATTTTCTTCTTAATTTGTGCGAATTACATAGCTAATAACATTACTTCCAATATATAACTTTTCATCGGCTACTATGTGGTATACAGACAACCAGCCAACCGACCGGAGTAAAGCGTCTACTCGACTGATATATAATCAGTATCTGAATGGCGAAAAGTGTGTCAAATTAAAATCAACTAAAATGAAGCAAAGCAGATGAACTCATGTACCGATGTGCTCATCGGTACTGCTTTAAATATCTCTTCTATAAACAACAGCAGTATTGCTAAATAAAGTGAGTTAAGCGTTTCAGTGTGCACATCACATCAATTCTATTGTGGAATACCCACTGAGTATTGTAAATAAGGCTTTAAGGATTAGGTACCTCAAAGCGCCACTTGATGGCTTCCAACGCCGAGACAACGCTACATGATTACGAAAACAGACACTGGCCTTTAAAAACAGTGCCTTAAAATAGGGCTGTTCACGATGTACAAATGGTAGCTCGTAAATAGTAGGCTTCTTTCTTAGACTTGGATGCAGCCTCCGATTTCCTATAATGTCCACTTCTTTTCTCCTGCAAGAACCTAGTAGTTGACGATGACACTAGCTTTATATATCTGGCTTACTACTTCGCTTTCTACTTTTGGCTGTCAATCTTGGAAATGTAAATCCAACTAGGGCAGCCTTCAGGGTCAGAGTAAAATGTCCACAGTTCCAATCTTCTGAAATTTAAAATTGAAAATTTCTAAAAAAGAAAAATGCATGTCCTTATAGAAAACGTTTCATGCGTTGCGTTTTATGCATTTTCCGCTACGTAACATTGAAGTTTCTGGGTGCTCTGCTTGCTTTCTATGAGACCGACAGTAGACGGCTTTGACCAAACTGAACGCTATCTGAAATTTATAGCTGTTGAAGTGAGCTGGCGAAAGTTAGGGCACGTGTGTATGAAATAAACTTGGACGAACACAACATTTTGACAATCGTTTTTCAATTTATACAAGCGCACCTCGCCTACATATTGTGTCCAAACCATTAAAGCTGGGGTGATTGTCAAGTGACCGCGCCAATGCTTGAGGTTAATATTTACAGTGGTTAAATCATTGACATAACTCGCCACAACTTTCCTCGTTTAGAAAATGTACAGCCTATTACCGAACACGAGAACTTTGCAGCCACTGCAGTGTAAATTTGTACTTCGGATACAGTGTGTAAAAGGAATGCATCAGTGTTTATATAGAGATCATCTCTTACCGGAACAGAAAATATCTTCAGGACCGTAAAACTGCTCTTGGTGGTCCTTGGCGATGCGAACAAGTAGCCGAAATTGTAGAATCGTAAAGGAAACGAGAACTGTGTGCTGAAAGCACGATCATAGGTCATCACAGCATGTCCAAAAAATATATCTGCCTCCTGATAGGAATAAAAAAAAAGAAAGGACAAATGTTGACGTAGTAGCTTAATATATAGCTTAAAGAACAAACCTAAATTTTATTGACAGTGTTGAAAAAATGTTTTTTTAGATGTCCCAATACAAGATAGCGACAGGCATGAGCGGCACACGTAGCATTGTCACAGCGTAAACAGGAGGAGCGGCTCTATTTATAGGCACTCGATTTTCGGCAACACGCACTACAGGGTCTTCGCCGCGAGGTATGTTTGCGTCGTTTTCATAAGAACGGTCTGAGCTGTCCGCCCTGCATCGACGGCGAGCGGCGGCTTGTGCTGCTTTCTGCAAGGCGGTCTGCTGAGCCCCACGTTGCCCGGTTGCAGCAGTGTCAGTAGCCCTTCGATTAGCCTTTTCAGCAGCGGTTCGTACTTTGCGAGGAGGTCCCATTACTTGTACCGAAGAGTAAACACTGGTATCGAGACTACGTGACGCACATCTCACGTCCATTTATACTGTACCGTATCTGGCACGATACGATACAGTTGTTGTTGTTGATGATGACGATGATGATGCTTTATTGGTATCCACTCCGAAACAGAGTGGTGACAAATAGCCACCTAGCCTGCTTGAGTTACCCAGGTCCAGCTACATGAATCATGCAACTGCTATACGCAACTGCAACATGTCCGGACACTTGGTGGAAAATAACGCAATTTCAATGCAAATTTTGTACGTATTGACGCTACGCGGCTCGCATATCGCATCACGTGACAAGTGACACGCTACGATGCGAATGAAAATGATGAGGTGAACTCTCACCGTTCAACTCACAAGACAAAGCAAAACAAAAACCAAGCAAAACAGAAAAATCCAGGAACTCGGTTTTACCTTGGAGATTAAGAAAACATGCGTCAGCAATCTAAAAGCGTGAAATATTTATCGGCAAGGAGGACTGAGAAGTAACTTGTTCCTGAACTTTTGACCTGTTTTGTGATTTGGAACGCTTCATAGATTTCGCGTTCATTTTTTGTACTTCCGTTTCCTATAAAGTTTACAGATTCAAAATCCGTAGTGCATCCGCATTTGCTCCAATTCAGAAGTTTAGTTGCCACCAGTGGCCGTGGAAGTCGCGTCTCAGAGCTCCGGTGTTTGCGCAGCCAGTCATTAACACATTGGCCGGACTGCGGACTGACCGATGTAGACACGGCCACATGACACAGGTAATTCGTTACAAGACCGACACAGCGAATCTTGTGATCATAGCGGCATTCAGCATTACATACAAATGAACACTCAATTACTCGTATATTTCGTGGCACCGTTCCTTTCCCTGCAAGTTGTTCCTGTAATTATTTATCTTGGTGTAGAAGTAGACAGAAATCTTAAAGTTATTGAACAAATATCAAAAGTAAAACAGAAGATTACCCATGGGATCAGGATGCTCCAAAAACAGGAAAAATACTTAACCATCAAATATTACTATCTTCATACTTTTCATTTATTCATTTCCACATTAACTACTGCGTTACTTGGTGTAGAAATGCTTACGTAACCCATTTAAGCTGATTGGAAATCCTACAGAATAAGGTTGTTAGCATAATTACATTTCGCCAACACAGCCACAATGCCTCATATCTTTCACGAACTAATCACATTCTTTCAGTCACAAAACTCGCCAAATATAACCTCTGTACCTTTTTGTTCCGACACATCAATTACACACGATTCAGTAGCTTGATACCACAATCTTCTCAAATAAATACAAATATCAGGTCTGCAATATATAGGAACTTCATTTTACCCAAAGTACACTATAATTATGGCAAGCAGAGAGTCAATTTCTCATCTGTCAAATTCTTGAACATAATACCGTTAGATATAAAAACACTTAAAATTCACGAATTTCAGAAGGAACTAAAATAATATACTCTGTCCAATACTTCACGCTCACATAGTTCATACTCATAATCATTCTTTCAGTGTGCCTTCATTTCATTTTCACTGTCATACCATTAGATTGTCCTTTGATGTCCTTCTCATGGATATCTGTTCGAGTTCACCAGTTTTGCTTTGTACGTCATGCCATTTATAGCGTTAATTTATTAGTGTTCAAGAAGATTATCCTACAGTGCCTTTTTATATGCTTTTTATTGTGATGAAGAAATTGCGTTCATGGACCAAGACAAGGTGAAACACAGAGACATTTACTTCGTTGACTTACTTTGCTGACTTCGCCCCCGCTGCGAACGTTTTAAGCCACTACGTGGACGATTGCTCCTGCATTGTGCGAAGGCGGGAGGGTTCACGCTTCCTACGTCTTTCCAACTCAGCAGACGCAGCCATACAATCGACTACAGAATACGAGTGTGACAATAGCCTCCCCTTCCTTGGCGTCCTCGTGAGGCGAAGTGGAACGAGACTCATTTGCCGTGCATGGGAAGGCGACCCATACCGGCCCGTACTTAAACTTCAATTCATGTCACCCTGCTTGCCACAAGCAATCCGTAGTCTCATCTCTCGTGACGCGGGCCACACGCATCTGCTCAAGCGACCACGAAATGCAGAACGAACTGAAGACAATTCGTCACGAATTATCCAGGAATCGGCACACCAAGAAGTTTATAACAAAATGGAAGCTCGTGTCCTCCATCCAAATCCGTCTCAAAGCAAGTCGTTCATGAAACGCGCTGGCGTCCCACATGTGTCTGGCGTCAGCGAAGCTCTTAGCCACGTATTCTCGAGATACGATCTTAGAATAGCACCCGTGCCAACTAACAAGCTGATAAACCAGCTTGTTAACGTAAAGGATCGGCTTGAAAGCAAGAATTACCTCGGTGTCATCTACAAAATACCATGCGCCGACTGCAGGTGCAGTTGCACCGGCGAAAGCGGCAAATTCACGAGAAGATTAAAAGAGCACTAAAGGGACGTCTCCGACAAGAAAAAAGTCTAGAACGCCCTTAGCGAACACGCCGATAATCGCAGTCACCGCATCTATTGGGAAAACGCTGCTATAGTAGCTAAGGAAAAGAATCCGATCACGCGACTCTTGTTAGAATCTTTATTTATTAAAACTACGGACAACAGTATCAACAGGACTGATGGAAATCTGCCTGCCAACTACACCCGTTCTCTACGTCACATTTTGGCATAAGAACGACTTGCGGCTCTTGCCCGCTTTTCGTGTGATCAAGGAACCCGTATGGGTCCCGAAACGTCTCTGGGTTATTTTCACTTTGACTTGGTCAGTGACCGCAATTTCTTCATCATCATGTTACCTGACCACACGAACTTTCGTCGAACTCTTCACTTCATACTTCTTATTTGCTCGCATGCAAATCTTTATTTAGGCTATTCATGCTTAAAAACCTGTAATTCTTCCTTGTCAACAATTTGTTGAAACTGCTGTAATCAATGCTTTATTACATTTAGTATCTAAAGGTAGTCGCACTGTATACTTTGACTTCGGGACCTGCTTCTGTATGTTAACTTCTTGTAATATTTCTTGTCATCACAACTAACCAATTCTAATACTGGTGCTGATAAAAGATGCTTCACCTTTTTTCATGCCATAGGGTTAACTGTCGAAATATACAAACAGATATACAAAGAAAATTAACATTTATATAACATTGCGTGGGAACTGTGTATTTGAACAATTAATATATCGTTCCTTATATGGTCATTTTCACTGGTCGTGCTTATTGAGGGACCTTTTTGCATCGAGCTAATACCAGTGAGTCACTACCTTCCCCACAGAATGTTATGCACTTCCATCATCTGTCATAAGGAAAGTCTACAGATTTCAACACTGTTAACTATGCACGTCTAATTTTCCCAGAAAGTGTTTATGGTTCCATAGCTTATGGCTCCATGTCCTCGTCATGAAAATCGCAATATAAAATGCTCACACGCTATGACACTCTGCCTCATAAAGTCATGAATTGCGTTGCCTAATTAATACTGTCTACAAAGTGCAATTAGAAATACTCACGCCATGTGTGAGACGTCCAGAATGCGTTCTGGCTTGTGGAAATCTCTCATTAGGTACGAATGGTAGCAGTGCGATGACTCTTTCAAAACTCCTGGAAAAGAACATGGATAGCAGTAGGCGGCATTAGAAGCTTAAATGGCGTATACACAGATGTTGATACATGAAAACTGACAACAGAGCTCAGGTGTCATAATTCGTCACAATATTGAGCTCATGATGTCCTCTTTAGGCAGATACTACTAATCACAATATCGTCCCCGCAAGGCACACTTATAAGGAAGAAAAATTATATTCGCTCGGAGAAACTAACTTGTAGATAATAGGTGCCCTAGTTGACACAGCGATAAATACTTATCCTTGTATTTATGGGGGCGTTTTCAAAAGCGTGCCCAAGGCTTAAAATACTGCACACTGCGGCTGATTGAGCCTATGAACGGCTCCTTGAAGAGAACCTTCACCAATACTCGACGTTTCTAAAAGTGCAACAGGTCGACGTTACTGTGTTTAAATAATGAGATGGACTTTGTGACGAAAGAGGTTGTTAAGGAGTCGTTATTTGGTTAATAAATCTTCCAGCGCTTTATATATCGTCGATGTATTCACCCTCACGTTGCTATGGCTGCTAACAACTGGGTCACTTTCCTCAGTAGAGTGATAGAGCTAGACTTCAACTTTAAGTTTCTAATATTAGAAACGTCTTTTTAGACTGAAAGCTATCGTAATCAGATTGACTGGTCCCAGACAAGGCTGCAGAGATTGGCCTCAGAAGCTAGAACTCTTTTTTTCTTCAACTGTTGATCTTGCTTTCATAGGAATCTATTAGAGGTTTGTATTTGTACTTTAATGCTAGATTCTCATGAGCCAAAATATTTAAGTTTGTCGGCTTCGACCAATTCCTAAAGAAACACCTGAAGTATCTCGGCTCGTGATCAGGAATACAACTTCTTACTAATATGGCATATCATAAGAAGCCAACAAAGACACCAAGGATTTTGATGGTGTGATTAATAACAACCGAGTCCCTAGGTTCCTTTTCTCCTCGTTTACTACTGTGACAGTAATTCTGACGTGTTTTTACGGAACTTACGTAATGTTGAGACCTCTGCGAATCATTGGCAATGCATCCTCTTCCTGTGGCCAGTTGCAGTAGTACTGGAACATAAACACAAGAGAACGTCTTAATAGCTCTTAGTATAATGTTGGTAGTTTAATTATCAGACGACGAACGCGTTCTCTTTTTTCCCCTGTAACACAATATCACCTTTCCCTTTGTTTTCTTTGCTACATAAAGAAGTAACGTTCAAGGATACGACATAGATATTCACATGGCTGACGCTTCGCTGCAACGCTTTTCTCTTAACAATAATGAAAAAAGAAAAAAATAAACTCCCTCGACTTTATGAGGGCATCTAGTGGCGTTTGTAGTTCACAATGCCTAGTCGAAGGCGTCCTCGCACCCATTTGGGGCTCACTTTTTTTCTTTCTATCTTTCTTTCTTTGTTTCTTTCTTCCTTTCTTTCTTTCTCTCTTTATTTCTTTCTTTCTTCCTTCCTTTCTTTCTTTCTTTCTTTCTTTCTTTCATTCTTTCTTGTTTGTTTCACGGATTCTCTCCGTGTAGGGGGCAGAGTTAAAGGCAAAATGCCTGACAGAGCCTCTGCGCCCCTACAGTTGAAGGCAGCATGTCATATCATTCACGTACATATTTGCCAGACATTTCTAACATATAGCAATGAAAAATTCAATTATTCACAACACGTCTGCAAACCATTACTTTTGCTTCAACGTGATATATTTCGGAAAAGCAGAAGATACCTAAGCAATAAGGATTACATAACAATAAAATTGGCTTACATCAGAAGTCAACAAAAAAAAAAGAAAACCATAGAATCACTGGCCCGAAAATAAATAGCATATACAGTAAATAGATCAGTACATAGAAATACTTCAGAAAAGAACGAAGGTTTAGACTGACGCACAATGTAAATGCCGAAACAATGGCAAATATAATTTACAAGCGCTGAGAAAAATCTGTAACATAACTGAGGTTACATGTGTTATCAGTGATGAGCACAAGTTACTCAAATTGAAAATGCTATGTCACTTCCCACTAATTGCTTTCTACAGCAATTTTTGAAGTTGTGGAAGGATTGTGTGTATTGTACGTTAAAGTGATCACTGTTTAATAAGTTAGCTAGTCGTTTGATAATTCAATCTTTGCCTTCCGTAATTCGTTCTTGTGGTGGATCTTAGACGGTGGGGTCTACGTATTGGTTATGAGGTGCTACCGTCGACAGGTATTGTGTGCAGCCTATCTTCATATATCTACTGGAGCAGTTTGAAATAATAAATTTGATCTGCTTTAAGCATGATATATTTAATGAAGAGCGGTTTTGTTCCGAGTCCTCGCTTGTCACCCACATAGCTTTCACACATTCTCAATATATTTTTTGTGCAATGATTAGTTTGTTCTAGTTTGAAGCTGTCCTAGTTCCCCAGACTAAAATGCCGCAACTGAGTTTTGAATAGAAAAGTGAGTAGTATTGTCACGTAGTGGTGACGTTGAAGAACACACTAGCACCACAGTGAACGACAAAACTAAATTTTATTGGGCGAACCTGTGCCCACAAAACAGGCTACACTTATAGAACCACGATAGCGGCGAACACAGTTGGCGATCGGCGAAAATCTGATCAACGGGTCAAGCGCGTCGGCTTTTATACATCAATCGTCGAATGTTCCAGACTAATCGTTGGGACCCGCGTGCCTAACACAAAGTTCTACAGCATTCGCGTCAGGCGATGAAATCAGATAACATAAGGTTCGGCGACAACAGACAGCGAATAGAAGCATCCATAACTTTCCAGAAACTTCGGATACATGCAGGCACGTCCCGCGCTGTGCGATAACATTTAGGCGGCGAAACATGGTCGCCGGATAAAGATAAGTACACGTGTCATTACCCCCCTCTTAAGAAGCATCAACCCGATGCTGAAAACAAACGAAAGGAATAAAGAAAAGCACTCGTAGCAACTAAAACAACAATATAAGGAAGTTCGTTAGCGTCCGTAAAAGGGTTTGAGGCGCACCACGTGGACAACTTGAGATCGTGCGCGGCGCCGAGTTGAATGCGAAATGCCGTCTGGCATGACCTTATAGTCCATAGCGCCAATACGTCGAATGACCTTGTAGGGTCCCAAATAGCGGCGCAATAGTTTCTCACTCAGTCCTCGTCGGCGTATCGGGGTCCAAACCCAAACACGGTCGCCGGGTTGGTACTCGACGAAGCGTCATCGGAGGTTGTAGTGTCGGCTGTCGGTCCTCTGTTGGTTCTTGATCCGTAGGCGGGCGAGCTGTCGGGCTTCTTCCGCGCGCTGGAGATAGCTAGCGACGTCAACATTTTCTTCGTCAGTGACGTGGGGCAGCATGGCGTCGAGCGTCGTCGTCGGGTTCCTGCCGTAAACCAGCCTAAATGGCGTGATCTGTGTTGTTTCTGGCACCGCCGTGTTGTACGCAAAGGTTACGTACGGCAGGACCGCGTCCCACGTCTTGTGTTCGACGTCGACGTACATTGCTAGCATGTCGGCGAGGGTCTTGTTCAGGCGCTCCGTGAGACCATTCGTCTGCGGATGCTAGGCAGTTGTCCTCCTGTGGCTTGTCTGGCTGTACTGCAGAATCCCTTGGACGAGCTCTGCTGTAAAAGCCGTTCCTCTGTCGGCGATGAGCACTTCTGGGGCGCCATGTCGCAGCAGGATGTTCTCGACGAAAAATTTCGCCACTTCGGCTGCGCTGCCTTTTGGTAGAGCTTTAGTTTCAGCAAAGCGGGTGAGATAGTCCGTCGCCACGACGATCCACTTATTCCCAGATGTTGACATCGGAAACGGCTCCAACAAATCCATCCCGATCTGCTGGAATGGTCGGCGAGGAGGTTCGATCGGCTGTAGTAATCCTGCTAGTCTTGTCGGTGGTGTCTTGCGACGCTGACACTCTCGGCATGTCTTGACGTAATGGGCGACGTCTGCGGTCAGACGCGGCCAGTAATACCTTGCCTGTATTCTCGACAGCGTCCGGGAGAATCCGAGGTGCCCAGCGGTTGGATCGTCGTGTAGGGCGTGCAGTATTCCTGGACGCAGCGCTGACGGTACAACAAGAAAGTAGCTGGCGCGGACTGGTGAGAAGTTCTTCTTCACGAGCAGGTTGTTTTGTAGCGTGAACGAAGACAATCCACGCCCTAATGCCCTAGGGACAACGTCGGTGTGCCCTTTCAAATACTCGACTAGAGCTTTTAGCTCCGGGTCTCCTCGTTGCTGTTCGGCGAAGTCTTCCGCGCCTATTATTCCAAGGAAGGCGTCGTCATCCTCGTCACCTTGCGGCGGCGGGTCAATGGGGGCGCGCGATAGGCAATCAGCATCTGAGTGTTTTCGTCCAGACTTGTATGTTACGGTGATGTCGTATTCTTGTAGTCTGAGGCTCCACCGTGCCAGCCGTCCTGAAGGGTCCTTTAAGTTAGCTAGCCAACACAACGCGTGATGGTCGCTGACCACTTTGAATGGCCTGCCATATAGGTAAGGGCGAAATTTCGCTGTAGCCCAAACGATGGCGAGGCATTCCTTTTCGGTTTTAGAATAATTGCCTTCCGCTTTTGACAACGACCGGCGAGCGTAAGCTATCACGTGTTCATGTCCATCTTTTCTCTGGACTAGGACGGCACCGAGGCCTAGGCTATTGGCGTCAGTGTGGATTTCGGTATCGGCGTGCTCGTCGAACTGCGCAAGTACGGGCGGCGACTGCATACGTCGTTTTAGTTCTTGAAATGCGTTGGCCTGCGACGTTTCCCACTTGAACTCGACGTCACATTTAGTTAGCTGTGTCAGCGGCTCAGCGATGCGCGAAAAGTCCTTGACAAATCGCCTGTAGTAGGCACACATGCCAAGAAATCTACGCACTGCCTTCTTGTCGGTGGGCTGCGGGAACTTTGCGATGGCAGCTGTCTTCTGCGGGTCAGGGCGGACTCCAGACTTGCTGATGACGTGGCTTAGGAAGAGAAGCTCATTGTAAGCGAAGCGGCACTTTTCTGGCTTCAGAGTGAGCCCTGATGACTTGATGGCCGCTAGTACTGTGGCAAGCCGCCTAAGGTGATCGTCGAAATTTCTGGCGAATACAACGACATCATCCAAGTAAACGAGACAGGTCTGCCACTTCAATCCTGCTAAAACCGTGTCCATCACGCGCTGGAACGTTACAGGCGCCGAGCACAGTCCAAATGGCATAACCTTGAACTCAGAGGCCGTCTGGCGTGTTGAAGGCGGTCTTTTTGCGATCCCTTTCGTCGACTTCTATTTGCCAGTAGCCAGATTTGAGGTCCATCGATGAGATGTATTTATCATTGCAGAGCCGATCCAATGCGTCATCTACCCGTGGGAGGGGGTATACGTCTTTCTTCGTGATTTTGTTCAGTCGACGATAATCGACACAGAAACGTAGGGTTCCGTCCTTTTTCTTCACTAAAACAACTGGAGACGCCCACGGGCTTTTCGACGGCTGGATGATGTCGTCGCGTAGCATTTCGTCGACTTGTGGTCTTATAGCTTCGCGTTCTCGCATCGAAACTCGGTAAGGGCTCTGGCGGAGTGGTCGAGCGCACTCTTCGATTATTATGCGATGCTTTGCGACTGGTGTCTGTCGAATCTTCGATGACGTCGAAAAGCAGTCTTTGTATCGTCGAAGCAGACTTCTGAGCTGTTCCCGCTTAATCGCGGGGAGACTTTGATATATGTCGAAGTCTAGCTCGGGAACTACGGTCGTCGGGGTGGATGCGACAGAATCCGAGAGGACAAACGCATTCCTCGATTCCAGAATTTCCTCGATGTATGCGATCGTCGTGCCCTTGTTAATGTGCTTGAACTCCTGGCTGAAGTTTGTCAGTAACACTTTCGTGTTTCCTCCATGCAGTCGAGCCATCCCTCTTGCGACGCATATTTCACGGTCGAGCAGTGGACGTTGGTCGCCTTCGATGACGCCTTCTACGTCAGCGGGTATTTTCGTGCCGACCGAAATAACAATGCTGGAGCGAGGCGGGATGCTTACTTGATCTTCGAGCACACTCAAGGCGTGGTGACTACGAAGGCTCTCCAGCGGTATCGCTTTATCTTCCGACAGCGTTATTGACTTCGACTTCAGATCGATGATTGCGCCGTGTTGGTTCAGGAAGTCCATACCGAGAATGACGTCTCGTGAACACTGTTGGAGGATAACGAAGGTGGCAGGGTAAGTCCGGTCATGAATGGTTATTCTTGCCGTGCAGATTCCAGTCGGCGTAATCAGGTGTCCTCCAGCGGTGCGAATTTGAGGGCCTTCCCATGCAGTCTTAACCTTCTTCAACTGGACGGCGATGTGTCCACTCATGACGGAGTAATCAGCACCGGTGTCCACTAAGGCGGTAACTGCGTGGCCGTCGAGAAGCTCGTCGAGGTCGGTGGTTCTTTGTCTGGCGTTGCAGTTAGGTCTTGGCGTCGGATCACGGCTGCGTCGTGTTGAACTGAAATTGGAACGTCGCGTCGTCAAGTCGTCTTTCGTCGTTGTAGTCTTAGCTTGCTGACTTCGTCGGGACGGCGGCGTGTCGTCATTGGGTCGTCGAGATGGTTTCTTCATCGACTTCGTCGGCGGCGGAGGATCTTCGTCAGTTCGACGAACAGCAACCGCACCTCCATCGGTTGCTGCTTTTAGTTTTCCGGATATGGGCTCGCAGAGCGGCCCTGAGCTGGACCAGTGTACGGCCGGCGCTGCTGTGACAGGTAGCGGCCTGGTGACGGCGAACGGGACGGTCGTCGACAGTTCCACTGAGTAGCGGCTAGGTAATCGGCGATTTCACGTGGGCGCTCCCCAAGCTGTGGACGCGGCGCGTTGACGGCGAACCCTCTCAGTCCCAGGTCGCGGTATGGGCATCGGCGGTACACATGGCCAGCTTCTCCGCAGTGATAGCAGAGCGGGCGGTGGTCGGGGGCTCGCCAAATGTCCATCTTCCTCTCGTAGGTGCGCTGGGCGACGTATTGGCGCGCTGGCGGCGGCGGCGGCGGCGGACGATGGAATTGCGGGGTTGCAGGACCCTGGCGCGGTAGCGCGGGGGGCCTTGACGGCGGGCGAAGGCGGCGGCGTAGGTCATTGCTTCCGGCTGCGGTGATTCTGGTTCCACCTCAGGAACTCCAAGGGATCGGTGCACCTCTTCTTTCAAAATGTCGGCGATCGAGGCCACTTGAGGCTGCGACGAAGGCAAGACCTTGCGCAGTTCTTCGCGCACAATGGCCCTGATGGTCTCGCGCAGATCGTCCGTGGGCAGTGATTGAATTCCTGCGTAGTGGGTAGAGCTTGTACGGCGGTTGAATTGCCGGTTCCGCATTTCGAGTGTCTTCTCGATGCTGGTTGCCTCGCGAAGGAACTCTTCTACGGTCTTCGGTGGGCTTTGTACCATTGCGCCGAAAAGTTCTTCCTTCACACCACGCATGAGAAGGCGGACTTTCTTCTCTTCGGGCATATCCGGGTCGGCGTGGCGGAAGAGGCGGTTCATTTCTTCCGTGAAGATGGCAACGTTCTCCTTCGGTAGCTGCACTCGGGCGTCCAGCATGGCTTCGGCCCTTTCCTTGCGCACGACGCTCGTAAAGGTGCGCAGGAAGCCGCTACGGAAGAGGTCCCATGTCGTTAAGGTCGACTCCCGGTTCTGAAACCACGTTCTGGCGGCATCTTCTAAAACAAAGTATACATGCCGCAGCTTGTCGTCGGAGTACCAGTTGTTAAAACTCGCGATTCGCTCGTAGGTCTCCAGCCAGGATTCTGCGTCTTCAGTCGCTGCTCCATGGAAGGTCGGTGGGTCCCGAGGTTGTTGTAGGATAACGGGGGACGCTGGGGCAGCCATTGCGGTTGTTTTGACCACGATCTTTTTTGTCGACTCAGCTTGAAGTCCGTGCTCTGGGGGCAGTCCTTGCAGTCTGCGGCTAGCACGCTGATCTTGGGTGATGTTGGTGTTGTCCTCGGGCTTCGGGCTTGGATCTCGGCTTTGCGGGGGCGTTCGGTACATGAACGCACAAGCACCTCCACCAAATGTCACGTAGAGGTGACGTTGAAGAACACAGTAGCACCACTGTGAACGACAAAACTAAATTTTATTGGGCGAACCTGTGCCCACAAAACAGGCTACACTTATAGCACAACGATAGCGGCGAACACAGTCGGCGATCGTCGAAAATCTGATCAACGGGTCAAGCGCGTCGGCTTTTATACATCAATCGTCGAATGTTCCAGAATAATCGTTGGGACCTGCGTGCCTTCCACAAAGTTCTACAGCATTCGCGTCAGGCGATGAAATCAGATAACATAAGGTTCGGCGACAACAGACAGCGAATAGAAGCATCCATAACTTTCCAGAAACTTCGGATACATGCAGGCACGTCCCGCGCTGTGCGATAACATTTAGGCGGCGAAACGTGGTCGCCGGATAAAGATAAGTACACGTGTCAGTATAATGTTTGTTTCAACCAGGTGGGTAGTACATTTTGTATTTTGTACATTTTGTAACTCGAGATAGCTCACTTTCTTAATTTGTTAACGGGAGTATACCATGTAAGGTCTTCTGTAAGCCATACGCCCAAGAAATTTTGCTTTGCAACTTGTTTCAGTAACGTGTCCTCAAAGTTGAGATAAACACCGTAGGGGTCTCTTTTATTTGCTGGCTTAAAAATTATATATTTGGTTTTGCAAGTGTTTAAACTCAGCTGGTTGCTTTTAAGCCACCTGGAGAGGTGTAAGAGGTAACTGTTAGCTGCTGATGCTATGACCTCTTTTGTAGTGCCAGTAAACAAGGTATTATTGTCGTCAGCATACGTTATTATTCCAGGTAAGTGTGGTATTGACGTTATATCAGTTATGTATACAAGAAATAAGAGGGGTCCTAAGATTGATCCTTGAAGGACGCCATATTCAACTTTCAATTTAAGTGATACCAGATTGTCGACGCATACAAACTGATACTGCTTTGATAGGTATGATGTCATTAAATTCTGTGCTACTCCTCGAACACCATACGCAGCAAGCTTCTTAAGAAGGTTATCGTGTGTTGCACAATGTCAAATGCCTTTTTTAAATCCAAGAAAATCCCCAGAGTGAGCAGTTTGTTCTCAAAATTTTCAATTTTATTGTCCTTAATGTTTATTAAAGCTAGTTCTGCCGACTTATCCTTTTGAAAGCCATACTGCGACTTCGTAATTATTTCGTGTTTATGAAAAAAAAGACGTAAGCCTATCACTAATAACACGCTCAGATATCATGGAAAACACCGGCAAAACAAATATCGCCCTGTAGTTGGTAAGCTTTTTCTCATCGCCACCCTTGTAAACAGGGGTGACCTTAGTTATATTTAATTCATCTGGGAACTCACCACGTGTAAGCATCTCGTTTATTATGTGGATTAATACAGGGCTAATAAGATGAGCGACATACTTGACACGTAAGGCCTTTATTTCGTCTTCCCCGCCTACAGCTATGATTTCTAGGGTGATGATAATGGTTTCAATTTCAGTAGGAGTCGCTATTGTAAGCATAATGGAATCAACCTGCCCTGTAGTCATAAAACTATCCGCTTCTGAGTCTTGTCCACTATATACCCTTGTGCTAACAAAGTGTCCATTTATTTCATCAACAAGGTCTTTCGCAACTACACTGGCATTATCGTATACAATTTCATTAACGATATGCGTTTTTCGCCCTCGTCCAGTTAAATCGTTCACAGTATTCCACAGTCTACGTTGATCGTTCTGAATGTTCTAAAATTTTCTTTGGTAATAATCACCCCTTGACTTTTTCAAATCGAAGTTTAATTTATTTCTGAGTCTCTTAATCTCAGTCAATATGTCACAATTACGAGAGCTAATGAAACTGTGGTAGAATCTATTCTTTTTACGTATTCTTTTGTATAAGTGCGCAGTTATCCATGCTTTTCCAACTTCTTTATTTCTTTTTTTTTTCTGCTTTCGCAGAGGGAAGGCTATATTGTAGCACTGTTTGAATTTGTCCAAGAAGATCTTCTTCGCAGTTGCGGGCTTATGCCCATGATAGACGGCCGGCCCGCTTTCTTGGTTGATAAGGCCGCTGAACATGTTTGGCGTAGTTTCGTTTACCGTGCGGAGCAAGAGGTTTCCTTCATCGTTATGTTGTTCATTGTAGGATGCATTTGCTAGGCAAACGGGCAGGTGATTGCTGATGTCATTCAAGATTACACCATCAGTAAGACCATCGCTATTTATGTTTGTGAGGCAGATGTCAAGGGATGTGGCCGTGTCAACGGTAACCTTAGTGGGCAGTGTTATCACATTGTTGCACGCATACTGGTGAACAACGTCTTGAAATGTGTTAGCATATAAGTTACCGGATAGTGTGTCAATATTTATATCTCCAAGGATCATAAACGGCGCATTCGCCGAGCTGAAAGAGCAAAGTGAATTTTCAAGAAACGACATGAATTCAGATGCGCAGCCAGAATGCGCAGTCAGATGCGCAGCCAGACAGTGGCGTTAAGCGCTTTCACCGATAAGCTCTCGACATTTACAACCATTCTGAACATGCTGTCCAATAACTTATGCGGTAAATCTTTTAAGTACATGGCTATCCCACCACATGTTTTGTTTTTTCTACTTATGCTTTCCCATTTGTAACCTTGAATGTAAGGAGGTCCGTATTCATCTGACAGCCAAGTTTCCGTAAGTACTATAAGGGTAAATTTTAAGCTAAATGACTACAGAAACATTTCAAGATCTTGACCTTATTTTTAAGGCCTCTCACATTTAGATCAATTGCTGAAAACTTTCCTTCGCCTTTTTTGTATTTTTCATTGAAATGATCACATTCATAATAGTGGCATTCCTGTGGTATGTCTTTCATTAGAGCTGTTTTGCACTGTACAGCTTGTACAGTTTTTCTATACAATTATCTGCTCCATGTCAGCAGTGATGCTAATTCTGTGGCTTGTGATTCGCTCGACCTTGCGGGAAAAGCTTTTCCCGCCAGTCACACACAACAGCTCCCATCCTGTTACTTTTTTCTGAGCGATCGCAGCACCCAGAAAAATCTTGTTTGAGCGGGTCAGGTGCTCGTTCACATAGATGGGTGTGCCGTCTCCCCCATAATCAAGATTTTTTGTAGTCATCCTCTGCTTTCTCGCTTTATTTTGCGGAATTTTTTCCCGTTTTGTGCGTTGTACAAAACGGACAACAATGTTTTTTTCGGAGGCGTTTGATGTGGGCACACGATGGCAGATGTCAATGTCCGAATCAGGAATGGGCTCATTCAGAGTACTCACAATCCTCCTCATAACATCGACGACGTCACTTTCCTCAGGCCCTCCTTGTATTTCCAAGTTGTTCATCCTTTGATACTGTTCTAATTGACCCATACTTTCACTCAATCTGCAGTTTTCAGCTCTTTGTTTTTCTTTGAAAGACTACAGACTTCCTTTCTAAGTTCTTTCATTTCACCTATGATTTTATTGACACCATCACAGGTATTGTTGCAGTTTTTCCCACTTCCTTTCAATGACATGAAATCTGTCCTTAGTTCTCGCCTCAGGTCCTGAAGCGCATTGGCAATATCTTTCACGTCCTTACTAATTTATGGTTAAGTATCGCAAGTGCCTTGCAGAAGTACCCAACAAAAGCCATGGCACTGTCGAATACAATGTTTGCTACGTTCGGCAGCAGTGCACAGTCAAGGTTTCTGGCGTTATTCAATAGAAAAGAATATTGCTTATCTGCAGAATATACAGAAATTAGTTGTTGCTCTGTGGTGTCCCGCTGCCGAACTGAGGACTCAGCTGAGGCGTTGCTCCTAATATAGGCAGATTGGTCCACCGGGGGCGTCCTTGTGAATGCGCTGTTTCGCCACTCGAACGTTCTAATGCTTGCAGTTATGCGCTGACGGCCGCTGATGGCACCGGACCTGCGACGAAGCAATGCCGTGCATGGTAAATGGGCACGTGCCGAAAACTCCAGAAGATACAGAAATTAGTTGTTGCTCTGTGGGGCACCGCTGCCGAACTGAGGACTCAGCTGAGGCGTTGCTCCTAATATAGGCAGATTGGTGAATGCGCTGTTCCGCCACTCGAACATTCTAATGCTTGCAGTTCTCCCCTGACGGCCGCTGATGGCACCGGACCTGCGACGAAGCAATGCCTTGCATGGTAGATGGGCACGTGCCGAAAACTGCAGAAGATACAGAAATTAGTTGTTGCTCTGTGGGGCACCGCTGCCGAACTGAGGACTCAGCTGAGGCGTTGCTCCTAATATAGGCAGATTGGTCCACTGGGGGCGTCCTTGTGAATGCGCTGTTTCGCCACTCGAACGTTCTAATGCTTGCAGTTCTCCCCTGACGGCCGCTGATGGCACCGGACCTGCGACGAAGCAATGCCTTGCATGGTAGATGGGCACGTGCCGAAAACTCCAGAAGATACAGAAATTAGTTGTTGCTCTGTGGGGCACCGCTGCCGAACTGAGGACTCAGCTGAGGCGTTGCTCCTAATATAGGCAGATTGGTGAATGCGCTGTTCCGCCACTGGAACGTCCTAATGCTTGCAGTTCTCCCCTGACGGCCGCTGATGGCACCGGACCTGCGACGAAGCAATGCCTTGCATGGTAGATGGGCACGTGCCGAAAACTGCAGAAGATACAGAAATTAGTTGTTGCTCTGTGGGGCACCGCTGCCGAACTGAGGACTCAGCTGAGGCGTTGCTCCTAATATAGGCAGATTGGTCCACTGGGGGCGTCCTTGTGAATGCGCTGTTTCGCCACTCGAACGTTCTAATGCTTGCAGTTCTCCCCTGACGGCCGCTGATGGCACCGGACCTGCGACGAAGCAATGCCTTGCATGGTAGATGGGCACGTGCCGAAAACTGCAGAAGATACAGAAATTAGTTGTTGCTCTGTGGGGCACCGCTGCCGAACTGAGGACTCAGCTGAGGCGTTGCTCCTAATATAGGCAGATTGGTCCACCGGGGGCGTCCTTGTGAATGCGCTGTTTCGCCACTCGAACGTTCTAATGCTTGCAGTTCTCCCCTGACGGCCGCTGATGGCACCGGACCTGCGACGAAGCAATGCCTTGCATGGTAGATGGGCACGTGCCGAAAACTGCAGAAGATACAGAAATTAGTTGTTGCTCTGTGGGGCACCGCTGCCGAACTGAGGACTCAGCTGAGGCGTTGCTCCTAATATAGGCAGATTGGTCCACCGGGGGCGTCCTTGTGAATGCGCTGTTTCGCCACTCGAACGTTCTAATGCTTGCAGTTATGCGCTGACGGCCGCTGATGGCACCGGACCTGCGACGAAGCAATGCCTTGCATGGTAGATGGGCACGTGCCGACAACTCCAGAAGATACAGAAATTAGTTGTTGCTCTGTGGGGCACCGCTGCCGAACTGAGGACTCAGCTGAGGCGTTGCTCCTAATATAGGCAGATTGGTCCACCGGGGGCATCCTTGTGAATGCGCTGTTCCGCCACTCGAACGTTCTAATGCTTGCAGTTCTCCCCTGACGGCCGCTGATGGCACCGGACCTGCGACGAAGCAATGCCTTGCATGGTAGATGGGCACGTGCCGAAAACTGCAGAAGATACAGAAATTAGTTGTTGCTCTGTGGGGCACCGCTGCCGAACTGAGGACTCAGCTGAGGCGTTGCTCCTAATATAGGCAGATTGGTCCACCGGGGGCGTCCTTGTGAATGCGCTGTTTCGCCACTCGAACGTTCTAATGGTTGCAGTTATGCGCTGACGGCCGCTGATGGCACCGGACCTGCGACGAAGCAATTCCTTGCATGGTAGATGAGCACGTGCCGACAACTCCAGAAGATACAGAAATTAGTTGTTGCTCTGTGGGGCACCGCTGCCGAACTGAGGACTCAGCTGAGGCGTTGCTCCTAATATAGGCAGATTGGTCCACCGGGGGCGTCCTTGTGAATGCGCTGTTTCGCCACTCGAACGTTCTAATGCTTGCAGTTATGCGCTGACGGCCGCTGATGGCACCGGACCTGCGACGAAGCAATGCCTTGCATGGTAGATGGGCACGTGCCGAAAACTGCAGAAGATACAGAAATTAGTTGTTGCTCTGTGGGGCACCGCTGCCGAACTGAGGACTCAGCTGAGGCGTTGCTCCTAATATAGGCAGATTGGTGAATGCGCTGTTCCGCCACTCGAACGTTCTAATGCTTGCAGTTCTCCCCTGACGGCCGCTGATGGCACCGGACCTGCGACGAAGCAATGCCTTGCATGGTAGATGGGCACGTGCCGAAAACTGCAGAAGATACAGAAATTAGTTGTTGCTCTGTGGGGCACCGCTGCCGAACTGAGGACTCAGCTGAGGCGTTGCTCCTAATATAGGCAGATTGGTCCACTGGGGGCGTCCTTGTGAATGCGCTGTTTCGCCACTCGAACGTTCTAATGCTTGCAGTTCTCCCCTGACGGCCGCTGATGGCACCGGACCTGCGACGAAGCAATGCCTTGCATGGTAGATGGGCACGTGCCGAAAACTGCAGAAGATACAGAAATTAGTTGTTGCTCTGTGGGGCACCGCTGCCGAACTGAGGACTCAGCTGAGGCGTTGCTCCTAATATAGGCAGATTGGTCCACCGGGGGCGTCCTTGTGAATGCGCTGTTTCGCCACTCGAACGTTCTAATGCTTGCAGTTCTCCCCTGACGGCCGCTGATGGCACCGGACCTGCGACGAAGCAATGCCTTGCATGGTAGATGGGCACGTGCCGAAAACTGCAGAAGATACAGAAATTAGTTGTTGCTCTGTGGGGCACCGCTGCCGAACTGAGGACTCAGCTGAGGCGTTGCTCCTAATATAGGCAGATTGGTCCACCGGGGGCGTCCTTGTGAATGCGCTGTTTCGCCACTCGAACGTTCTAATGCTTGCAGTTATGCGCTGACGGCCGCTGATGGCACCGGACCTGCGACGAAGCAATGCCTTGCATGGTAGATGGGCACGTGCCGACAACTCCAGAAGATACAGAAATTAGTTGTTGCTCTGTGGGGCACCGCTGCCGAACTGAGGACTCAGCTGAGGCGTTGCTCCTAATATAGGCAGATTGGTCCACCGGGGGCATCCTTGTGAATGCGCTGTTCCGCCACTCGAACGTTCTAATGCTTGCAGTTCTCCCCTGACGGCCGCTGATGGCACCGGACCTGCGACGAAGCAATGCCTTGCATGGTAGATGGGCACGTGCCGAAAACTGCAGAAGATACAGAAATTAGTTGTTGCTCTGTGGGGCACCGCTGCCGAACTGAGGACTCAGCTGAGGCGTTGCTCCTAATATAGGCAGATTGGTCCACCGGGGGCGTCCTTGTGAATGCGCTGTTTCGCCACTCGAACGTTCTAATGGTTGCAGTTATGCGCTGACGGCCGCTGATGGCACCGGACCTGCGACGAAGCAATTCCTTGCATGGTAGATGAGCACGTGCCGACAACTCCAGAAGATACAGAAATTAGTTGTTGCTCTGTGGGGCACCGCTGCCGAACTGAGGACTCAGCTGAGGCGTTGCTCCTAATATAGGCAGATTGGTCCACCGGGGGCGTCCTTGTGAATGCGCTGTTTCGCCACTCGAACGTTCTAATGCTTGCAGTTATGCGCTGACGGCCGCTGATGGCACCGGACCTGCGACGAAGCAATGCCTTGCATGGTAGATGAGCACGTGCCGACAACTCCAGAAGATACAGAAATTAGTTGTTGCTCTGTGGGGCACCGCTGCCGAACTGAGGACTCAGCTGAGGCGTTGCTCCTAATATAGGCAGATTGGTCCACCGGGGGCGTCCTTGTGAATGCGCTGTTTCGCCACTCGAACGTTCTAATGCTTGCAGTTATGCGCTGACGGCCGCTGATGGCACCGGACCTGCGACGAAGCAATGCCTTGCATGGTAGATGGGCACGTGCCGACAACTCCAGAAGGTACAGAAATTAGTTGTTGCTCTGTGGGGCACCGCTGCCGAACTGAGGACTCAGCTGAGGCGTTGCTCCTAATATAGGCAGATTGGTCCACCGGGGGCGTCCTTGTGAATGCGCTGTTTCGCCACTCGAACGTTCTAATGCTTGCAGTTATGCGCTGACGGCCGCTGATGGCACCGGACCTGCGACGAAGCAATGCCTTGCATGGTAGATGGGCACGTGCCGAAAACTGCAGAAGATACAGAAATTAGTTGTTGCTCTGTGGGGCACCGCTGCCGAACTGAGGACTCAGCTGAGGCGTTGCTCCTAATATAGGCAGATTCGTCCACCGGGGGCTTCCTTGTTAATGCGCTGTTCTGTCACTCGAACTTTCTAATGCTTGAAGTTATCCCAAGGTCGATCCAAATAGGTCGCGAAGCTTCGGGCGAAAAGCGGTTCAGTACAGGTTGTCACCGACATCAGCAAGGGGGGTTACAGGAGCAGCGATTGAAGCGCGACTGTGTTTGGAGAGAACAAACATTGGGAAAGAAAAAAGAGTTTTTTTTATGTCAAGCGAGACGCAGATTCATTCAATGAAAATTAAATTCCTGATCAATATTATATATTCGTGACGAGTTAAGAAAATACAAGTTTATTCCATTTTATTATTATTAATAAATACATTTATTTTCAGCGCCCATCTTTAGAGGGGCCGTTGACGCCACTATCACTCGCAATGCAATGCGCGTCTTGAAATGGGCAGAAAGGCGCACTCGTAAAGTTCACCGGATGAAATACGCTCCCCTCACAGTTTGCGCTTTCTTGCCTGTCCAACTTTGTCTGAATTTGGTCACGCGGGTAGCTTCATCGCTTCCTAATCTGTTCTGTCAAAAGTAGTGAGTTAAGACCGCCAGATAATTGTGTAGTTGTTTTCGGGCGACTGCGCCGGCCGATGGGCTTGGCGTCCGACGATAGTACCAGCACTTCATACCTAAAGCTTTCGTCGGCCTCCAAAGAAAGTATCTTCTGTGCAGGGGTGCGATTTCGACAACCGTATGGCTGGCCTTTTCCTGCATCGCTTTCCGCACTGAAAGCTCGAAACGACCATCAAGTCGAATGGCGGGACATTTGAATATAGAGCTCCAAAAGCAGGCCAACAAAACAAATTTCGCGCCTTTGAAAACAAAATGACGTCACTTCTGCTTTTAACGGACATGACGTCACATTATTTTTTCTTCCACCGTAAATGTTCCCACCACATACAGATGGCGCTAAGCCCCATGAACCGCCGATGGACCGCCATGTTTTTAACGTATGGGCTCCTATGGAAGCTTCGCTACCAGATATATTTACCTTGCTTATCCGCTGACGGCCGATGATAGCACCGGACCAGCGACGAAGCCCCTTGCTCGGTACATGGGCACGTGCCGAAAGCTGCAGAAGATACAGAAATTAGTTGTTGCTTTGTGGTGCACCGCTGCCGACCTGCTCTACCTACAGGTTTCTACTAGGAGGAAGCAATTGACCAATCCCGTGTGGAGTCAAAGCAATGGCCTGTGCCTACCGTTTTGTTGCCGTGCATTCCGCTATCTCCACAAGTAAGCACAAGGACATTGGAGCGTTCCTCCCTTGCCGGTGGCGTCAGCATCACTGACGTGGCTCCACGCAGTTTCGGCCATTGCGCGATGGTCAGAACTCCAGAGCAGTTATTGCGTTTTGCATATCTCGGCCCTAGCAGCACGTAACCCTGCGCGAAAATAAGAATCATTATCTGTAATTTTTTCGCTATGTTTAAGAAATATAAGTCGAGAGTAAACCAAATAGCTTTACCTTTAACGCAATCCGTTGTGAGATGGCTGGTACGCTAAACTTACCTGTCCGTATCTTTATGGGACATGTTATCATAACTAGAAGCCAGATGTTATGCAAGACGGCTTTCAGATCGCAAAGCCTGCCCTCAGCTGAAGTACCGATTGAACTGCATGTACACCATTCAAGAAGCACCGAGACACCAATCCATCGCTTAGAACGACAGAAAGCTGAGCTAGTTGATAAGGATTGATAATGCAAAGAAGGAGTGAGGCGCTTAGTGGTTCCTTTATTTGACAGTCGGGGTTCGCGCTGTCCACTTCTTTTCTCTTGTGTCCGTGTCTGCACGCCTTACCCCGTCTTTGCATTATGAATACTAATCCATCGACTGCGCTTTGGAAAAGCGTACACAAACATTTCCTATACAGTGGCGCTATAATGTAAAGCTGTTCCAAAATTTTCTATTCCAATTCTGCAATCAAGGCTCCATGATTGGTCTCAAAATTTTTGAGTCTCCCCCACTTCGCCTCTTTCTCAAGCAACGTCACGAAAACCGCGAAAACGCCCCATCTGATATATGTTCACACTGATTACGCATGAATAAACCGAACGAAGGAATAATAAATATTTCTGATTGGAAGCCTGTTTCGCCAAAATATTCTGCCATTGATCAAACATTTCCGGTTACGCCCACTTCACCTGTCTGTAACGCGACGTCACAAAACCGCTAGAACTCATATCGTCAAAGTGAGGTGTAGGCGTTAAAGACGCATTAATATGGCAAACAAAACTGAACTTTTTTTCCTCAATAGCCGGAGCCTGCTCCGTTCCGAAAGGAATAGAAGATGGCTGCCCACCGACTGCTCTGGCCCTAGCTACTGGGAGCAGCTTTCATCATAGATTTATTTGCGTATAATAAACATTTTAGAGCACAGTTCTTTGGCGCCCCTTACCGCGTTTCGCATCACCGTCGGCCTTGCCGTCGTGCCTTGTCGTAACCAATATCATAATCTGCGCCGATCTAGCTGCGCGAGTTCGTGCTGCCATCTCTCGCGCGCGGCGCTAGTCTTGCTCTCCCCTTGTACTCCAAAGCCGGATCATGTGTTCTCGCCTATCCTCTCGGCCCCTTCCTCAGCGCAGCGCTGTGGCGGTGACTCTCGCCGCTACGGTCCACTCCGCACTCACCTTCCCTTCTCCCGCTGTCGTTGCCGGCGGAGGGAAATCCGCTGCACCGTCTCCGCGTCGTGTGGCTGTACGGCTCTCGGCCGTGTCTCTCGCTTCCCCGTTTGCGGCGTTCGTTCCTGAGTGGCGTTTGTCGCATCTGGCACTGCTCGCACCCGGCTGTCCTTCTCCCGCCTCCACTCTTGCCCTATACTTCCCCTTACTTGGCGCAGTGCCGTTGCGGTGACTCGAAAGACAGTTGTACCGGTCCGTCTTCTCACTTCTACTTCCCACCCCAACCTTGTGCGGCCACATTGAGGCCTGTCTGTGAGTGAATGACTGTGGGAGCTCTACTCAGTACCCCTGTTCTCCAAACGTTTCCTCATCCCACCTCAGAAGAAATATTAAATACTAATTCTAAACTCCCCCACCCAACTCCGCGGCGGCGACTCACTATAATATGGTGCGATGGCGCGTCACCGGAGCGCCGGCTCGATAGCAGCGGATCGCGGTGTGTGCTGCCCAATCCGAAACGCAGGACCGCCTCCGTTCGGCACTACGTGTTCTGTATGTGGTTGCCTGTTATTGAAATAAGGCAGCAGCTGCACTCAAAAGTCTCATTACCAAGAAGCGTAATCGTCGGCGAATTTTCTTCTTTGGCACTATAACATTATCTAGCTCTTTCGTCACGTATACGTCATCGCTTTTCCGACTATTCTTTGCTGAGAAACCGTTCTGACGGCGTTTTTAACATTCCATTGCATGCCACCTCGATTTTCGACCAGCCACCGCAAGCTATGTAAGGGGAAGCGGATCAATCACATACGCCGGCACCGCTCTCTTGAGCAGGTTATCTACTTTCACTGTGCTGGCTCAGCCCCATCCAATCCCTCTCCACTTGAGCATGCTCCTCGCCTCCTTTCAGCCAATCCGGTAAGGAAATCTGCTCAATGTAGACAATGCTACTCGCTTTGAATCAATATAAAATATGACCATCTATAAATGAAGAGCGCGTTTGATTGGGCTTTTCAAACAGCGCTGCCGGTTACCCCCCTATGCTTGCGTTGTTTATTACGTCAACTGGAAGTAAGGAGATCAGAATCTAAACAGATTAGAATAGTTTTACGTTATAGGGCTCAAGCATAAAACAGGTGCCATCACTGGCTTGCTCCTGCGGCAACGACGATAAGGATGTTTGTCGTCTACTCCTAGGTTGTCCAAGACACGCTGCAGCCCCCCCCCCTCCCATAGAAGGCCTTCAGAAAAAATACTACATGCAACGGTTGCCCACCGACATATTAGGCTTGTCAAAATTCTGGGACCTTGGCCCATCGAAAACCACACAGCGAAAAGGATAGAACGCACTTGAACATATTGCCACGGGGCAGAATTAGCGTAACCTACGTCTATTTACAAGCAAATAAAAGTTCCAACAACACTAGATCTACAACCTGGTTGCCCGAACCAGCCGCACCCTCTTAGGATAGCATATCCTTCTTCGATGGCGTGTACCCAATTCGGGGGATTGGCTAAGATTTGGATTATATTAAGAAGATGTTATTACAAAAACACGCTCTTTACGAGAAATCGCCGTCTTTGTTCATAGTCATTCTATCGCTATGCCCCACTGCTCCGTAATATCACGCGCCGGTTGATAAGCCACCGTCTCGGCGGTAGTATTTATGGGGGCGAAGTCGCGGGGAAGTAGCGTTTCAGCGTAGAAACGTGGACAACATCAGTAAGCAGAGGGGCAGACGATGAACGATAGTCCAGCGGGGATACTTCGTAGTTTACATCAACTAGCTGGCACAGGATTTGATAAGGCCCTTTGTAGCACGGGAAAAGTGTTTCGGACAATTTTCGGTCAATTCGATGTGGTGGCACGATGTACATAGAAGAACTGGGGACCCACTGGAGAAATAAGATCCTGGTGGCGGGTGTCTTACATCGTATTCTGTAAAACCTGTGGGGCAGTAACCCGTGAGTGGGAAATCTGGCGAGCTGAGTGAACCCTGGCGAAGATGTCGTGAGCATACTCAGATGGAATGTTTATCGTTGGCGGAAAGACTGTGTCGAAGGCCAAACTGGGTGGCGGCCGAACAGCAGATACAAGGGAGAGAAACCAGCAGTCTCGTGACGGGACGAATTGTATGCAAGTGTTATGTACGGTGACGTGTCATCCCAGTCATTGTGATCCGGAGAGACGTACATGCAAAACATCTGCGTCATCGCCTTGTTGAGCCGCTCAGTCAGTCCATTCGTCTGCGGATGATATGCGGTGGATAGTTTCTGCACGGCAGAACAAAAACAAAAGAAGATTTTCGGCAACGCGCGATAAGAAGGTGCGGCCGCGATCGGTGAGCAACTGCCTCGGTGCGCAGCGATGCAGTATGACGTCATACAAATGAAAACCCGCAACGTCCGTCGCGTAGCTCGTCGGTCGCGACAGTGACCCACTTCTTGCCGGTTTTAGACGTCAGAAAAGGGCCTAGGAGAGTGACGCCGACGTGAAAAAATGGTCCGGAAGGGACATCCATAGGGTGTAGGCGTCCAGCGGTTAATACAGCAGCTCTTTTACGGCGCTGACAGAATAATCAGGCAGCAACATGACAGCGCACAGAGCGATACAAGTCGGGCCAGTAAAAGCGGCGTCGTACACGGTCGTAGGTACGGGAGACACCGAGGTGGCCGGTGATAGGCGCGGCGTGTAGCTGCTCAAGAACTTCTGCCCGAAGATGTCGAGGTATGACGAGCAAAAGTTCCGGGCCGTCAGGGCGAATTGTGTGGGTACAGAACGCCGCTCCGGAGTACAAAAGCGCTGACAGCGTGTTCAGGATGCAGAGAAGCTACGCGATCGATAACAAGACGTAAGGAATCATCCCAGTATTGTTCATTACGAATCTCGCGCAACTCTGAACCGGCTAGGACGCAAATATCGGTATCGTGGGCATCATGGTCTGGACTTTCGACCGGCTGAAGGGTGATACAGTCGGCGTCCTGGTGTAAGCGGCCAGATTTGTACAGTACAGAAAAAGTGTATTCTTCTAGCCGCAGCGCCCACAGACCCAATCAGCCAGTTGGGTCTTTCAGTGATGAGAGCAACCACAAGGCATGGTGATCAGTGATAACGAAAAATGCACGGCCAAATAAGTAACAGCGGAACTTGTGTTCTGCCCTAACCAACGTAAGGCACTCGTGTTCTGTGATATAAAACTTCCGTTGTCTGGGCGAGAGTATAGGCGGCTAGCGTGTGTAATGACGCCGCTGTTAGTTGTCCTGCTGTTCACTCTAAGAAAAGTTGGGAATGCTATGTGATGCTGATAACGCGCATCCCATTCGTTACTGGAAAGTACCGGGCACACCGCGTTAAAGAAAGGAAATGCGGACAAGATAGATGACGATTATCGTTGTGTGGCACATATACACCCCAAAGAGTGCAACTGTCTTTAGAGTGTTGAGCGAGAAAAGGTCCTATTCTATGGCCCCTGGCATACGTGTGAGCTTCAGTTGCAGTAAGTGGGTCGTAGTGAGCCAGCAAAGAAGAAGCCGTTAGCAGGCGAACGAGGATTGCGAAGGCGTCGGCTTGCGCTGGGCCCATGAAAAGGAAAGAACTTTTTTAGGTTGATTCGTGAGCGGGCGGGCGATCTCGGCAAAGTTCTTGATCAAGCGATGGATATCGGAGAATAGTCTAACAAAGCTTCTGACATCTGACATGGATGGCAGTACCGGAAGGTTTTGGACGGCGCGAATTTTGTCAGGGTCGGTTTGAACTCCTTCGGCACTGACAAGGTGGCTGAGAACAGTAAGGTGCACGCCAGCATGTCGGAAAGCAGTATAAATGGCCGACAGACGCGTAAGGTGAGTGACAAATGAGGGCGAAAAAACTATCGCGCGGTCTAAGCAACAGACAAGCGGACCATTTATATCCTCGAAGTAGGGAGACCGTAATTCGCTTGAAGGTGGCCGGGGCATTATAAAGGCTGAACGGCATAACCTTCGCCTAATAAAGCCCGTCCGGTGTAACGAAAGCGTTTTTTTTTCGCGGTCCGTGTCATCTGAAGATATCTGCCTATACCCAGACCGAAGGTCTATCGACAAGTACTCTGCTCCACCCAGGCCGCCCACTGCGTTATGAATATGTGGCAGCGCGTACACGTCTTCGTGCGTGATTTTACCAAGATGTCGATAATCGACGCAAAAGCGCCAGCTGCCATCCTTCTTCTTAACAAGGACAACTGGGGACGCCCACGGACTAGAGGAGTGTTTGATGACGCCTTTAGTCAACATTTTGTCTACCAGAAGCTGTTTAACTTGATTTTCGGCATGTGAAACGCGCTACGGGCGTCAGCGTATCAAATTAACGTCTCAAGTATATATACGGTGAGTGACCACTGACATCTGGCGATCACTTGCGGAGAACGTCTATCGAAAATGTCGCGATAAGCCTCGAAGACGCGGCGTATGTCCGCAACCTGCGTAGGAAGAAGGTCAGGTGAGATCACCTTGCTTAGTTCGTCTGGTGCAGGATACACTGATTGAAATTGCTTGCGGGTGGTGGTTTAACTTCCGCGTCTAATATGAATATCTCGCAATCATCGATAGGCAAGATTTCAGCCAGCGACATGCCTCTCGGAATAACCTGCATGAAGTTGTAAAAGTTGAGGACAGGGAGTGTGGTTCGGTTGTCTGCAGTAGTGAGTAGGGTGCGCGGAAGGGCGACGTTTGGTTCAAGCTTCACATCAGCAGTCGGACACACCTCATAGACGCCTTCAGCAACAGGCGGAAATGAAGTCACAGTAACGTACGTGGTGACTTGTGGTGGCAGGCGGGTGTCATCGAGGTAACATAAGCGCGGTTGTGTCCCTTGCGGAATGTAGCATCTGCGGGGAAGTCGCAGTTTAATCACACTGGAAGCGCGGTCAAAGAGTGCGGAATGAGATAAGAAGTTTAACTCTAGGATAATCTCATGAGGGCACTGTTCGAAACCTGCAAACAAAACAGTAGCAAAGTGCCCCGCGATGCTGACGCGAGCAGTGCACATCCCGAGACGGTGGACATTCCTCCATCGGCGTCGCGGATGGTTCGCGATGCGGCAGGTGTAAAGAGTGTTCATGCGCCGGCGTATTTGACTACTCATCACGGATAGTTGCGCACCAGTGTCGAGCAACAGCGAGATGTTGACGCCTTGGCATTAATCGATAGGCGAGATATCAGCCAGCGATAAGCCTCTCGGGAAAACCTGCGCGAAGCGTCAATCAAGTTGTATTTGGTTAGTCAAGTGAGACAATTTTTAGGTCCGATCGTCTGTGCAAATCACCTACGGAGCTGCAGCAGTTAGTTTCCTGGGGAAGAGCGTCGCATGTTCATGGGGGACGACGGGCGACAAGCTTGAGGTGATAGGGACGACCGACGAGCTGGTGGCGAACGGCACGGCTGAATGACGGTGAGAAACTGTTCCACGCAGCAGCTGCGTCGGCTTTGGGCCGTTGCTGATCCAATGGAGGCTGGAAACGGCGTGGGCACATCCCGGAACGGTAATCACCATAGGTCGATCATGGCAGTGAAGAAGCGATACGGTTGAGGCAATGGGGGGCAATGTGACCGATCCGAAGGCAGGCAAAGCAGATTCATAGATCATCTGCAGTTCGCCATACGGCAGGGTTTCGATAGCCTGGAAGGTGCCGCTGGCTAGACCAAGGATAGGATCCAGTAGAGCGTTGTGAAGTTGACTGTCGCGGCATTCTGCTGCCCTCGCATGAGGAAGTCGCAGCTGTGTTCGGCAAGCGTGCGAACGACGTCGCAATGCGCCAGCTCTTTGCCTGCACCAAGCGTTGTCACTTCTTGACAATATCGCCGACTGTCGCATATTTCTTTCACATTAACAAGTTGAAAGCATCGTCAGCTAAACCCTTCAAAAGATGGCCGACCTTGTCCGATACGGACATGCTACTATCAGCCTATCAGCAAGCATGTCCTGGATGTAAGCGACGTACGATTCCGTGGATGTTTACGCACGAGTGGCTAGGTGTTTCTCAGCGGCGTTTGTCCGCCCGATTGGACAGCCGAAGAAGTCTTTCGGCTCCTGTTTACAAGTTGCCCAGTCCATAGGCTTCTCTCCGGGGTTGTCAAACCACACCCTCGCCGTGCCTTTCAAGTACAACAACAAAATGGCCAACATTACATTTCCATCCCATCTGTTGGCGCTGCTCACACGCTTATACATCGCGATCCAATCTTCCAGGTCGAGGGTGTCGGTGCCGCATAACATTCCTAGACCTTTCAGAAACGCCAGAACAACAGTTGGGGTGTGTCGCTGCTGGGCCGCCTCCATCGTGATGCTAATACCGAGGCGACGATCGCTTCGGAGCTCCGTGGTGTCTTGGGGCTACCCCGCACTTCCACCAAGTGTCACGGGGCAGAATTAGTGAAATGTAGGTGTATTTACAAGTATATACAAGTTGCAGCAACACTAGACGCGCAAGATGGCTGCCTGAACCAGCCGATCGCTCTTCTAGAGAAATGGTGGTGTGTTCATAGTCACACTATGACTATGCCCCACTGCTCCGTAACAATATTCTCACGGTGCCACGAGATCGACAAAGAAAACCATCACCACGAAGATGAAAGAGACGACGACCATGTCTTGAGGTAACAAAACAAAAACAACGACGACGACGACGACGTTGTAGGGCGAGCCTCACGTTCCGCCATACTAGTTGTACCGGTCATTCCTTCTGAATAGCAAACACGGTCCTATTTTACCTTCTATATCTACTCGCTTCATTTTTGGTGGAGGTCTTCGATATTGCCCAAAACAGAACTCTGCAGCCCGATTGTCCTCGGCCGTTCTACCACGCTGACAGATGACCAGACCGCTGGGTCAAGCACGGCGTCAGCGCCCGTGCCGGCAGCATTCGCGACGCCGCAATCTTCACAGGTTTTGACCCATCTGTACGAAACTGTCACCTTCTCTGGTAACGGCCCCGACAGCGTCGACGTCGAATAATGGTTTGGCATAACGAACGCGCCGCGGCACGCAACTGAGGGGACCCGATGGTCATGCTCGCGAAACTTGTCTTCTCTCTCCAGGGCCCACCACGCGTCTGGTATATGGCACACAAGAAGAAGAGCTGACCAACCGGGACTATTGTAATCAAAACTACTAACCATCTTCCACTTTAGGGAGGGAACCTAATGAATTTCTCAATTCTGCATGGACGAGAGACGCCGCTGTGCGCCAGTTGCCAAGCGGCAGCAATGACGAACAACGCATTCTTGGAGCTTGCAACCTATGGGCTCGTACAGTTACATCCCTCTTCAGCCTCCTTAGCCACTACACGAGAACGTCAGTGTGCGCGACAGAGTGGTCAACACAACAGGTGGCGCGTAAAAGCTCTTCAGCTGCACTGCTACTCAGACTAAGCGGAACGCTAAGCAGTGCCCACTTGTCTGCTTTGTCACTTCGCAATAAGGCTCACCAGTGTCATCTCGCGCCCCTAAGACAGTTTCTCAGCAGCGTGAAATTCGGAAGTTCTACGCTGTTCGTAAGCACGTCTACTCGTGATTGAAGCGAGACGTGATGTGGGCTCACTTCAAACAGCAAATTCGCCCGAGAAGAGGTGGGAGTTACAGAACGAAGTTGCAAGAATCAAATGCTTGCGTTCAAAAATACAAAGGGCCGTATTCGGTAAGAGTTCTTTTTCTCCAATTCTCTTCCTTTCTCCTTATCCTAAGAACTACGCAAGCTCTGGACATACGCCCGTTCTAACTTCAGTGCCACTAATACAAATCGATCAAAGACAAATTTATAGTGCAATCTTTCTGTGCCCATCAAAAAATATATGCTAAATTATTTCTCGTACCTTGAACTATTTAGGGTGCGTTGTTCGCCTGGGGGGTGGGGTGGGGGTACAAGAACATACGCAACGAATTTCACAATATCCATCTTGGCTGCTCACCAATGGCCAGCCACTTCCGCTAATATTATCACCGTGTTGGACAGCCATCAACTTTTACGAACTGTGAAAGGTTACAAACATATTTAGGAATGTGGGGTCTGTAACTGAAGTTTAGGCATATGACAGCAGCAGTTTTGATCATATACTAAATGCAGCAGAGGACTTCTATAATGACTTAAACGTAGAGTAGCTGGTGTGTGGGCCTCCCCTACGTGATCAGCACGAGCGCCAAACACGCATGTAAGGAGCTGCGACAAGCGGCTCCAGAACGGCGAGCACCTGCAGGGCACTTTTGCAGTGCCCTATATTTCTTGGCTTCATGGCGCAGATGACCACTAGGCCCCGCTGGCATGGCTGTGGGCCTAGAGTGCAGCAAATACCATTCCGTGCCTGTATCAGCCGGTGGAGGTGAGTGTTTGCTGCGCATGCTGCCATCAACCTTAATTAGTCGTAGGTGCCGTTACCATCCTCGATGCGCGCACAGACAGAGGTGGTTGTGGCGCCTGTGCGCCAGTATGTACAGGCGCCGACAAGAGTAGTATACTCCACGCAGCGGGAGCCGAGCGATGGCAAACTGCATCGCAACGCCATCTACAGGCAGCAACTAGGATCCAGACAGCCAATGGGTGCCCTTTATTATCTGCAGGCACGTCGCTTGACTCGTGTCAATGTTTCGTGCTTCAGATCGCCAAAATGCCGAGCGACGCCGTTGCTCCGCCTCCCGCTGTGTGGAGTATACCACTTTTGTTGGCGCCTGTACTTCTGAAATGGCTCTGTGGGGCGTCTTTCTCGAGCCTTGGTTACTTTTGCTGACAGATTGAGCAGCCTCTTTAGTGAAGCTTAGTCTTTATCTTTGTGTTCAGTTGAATTGGCGACTACAGACATGATAGGGAACCTGATAGTGACTTCATGGATGACATTTCTGAATGCTTATCGTCAGAATGTTAACTTTCTTTCACCGTTGCGCATCCCTCTATCTATGTCATCATCATCCCTCATCACACCTTTATGTCCGCGTTCTCATGCTGCTGTGCAGAATAGCAGGCTAGAGCGCGTTAGCTCGGGACGACCCCTCTGCCTTATTTCGAATAAATTACCTCTACACGTAGAGTACCCAAATCAGCCACGCAACCTCGATTGTAAGTAGTGACGAATAGTGTGTATAAGCTTAATGCGTAACTAGCTGCGAGGTTAGAAAGGCTTTGCAACATATTTTCCGAGGGGAAGCGGCAGCACATGATGGAATAATAATCAATTTAATCTGGGATGAAGGGGATATTATACATGAAAAGTTTGCGACTCTTTAAACGCAATGCCCTACGTCTCCAAGTGTACCAGAGTTTGAAGATTCCCGACATTACACTAATTCATAAAAACGGAGACGGTAAAGTATTGAAGCATTATAGGCCCGTTATAGGCCCGTCTTGCTTTCAGCATTGTGTACAATATGCACAAAGGTAATTTCCTGTAAAACCTAGGCAGCGGTTGATTTCAAAATTCACCGTTGTATTGCGCTTAGTATTATGCTGACGGAAGAACATCATGAGGGAACATAAAAGAACAAGAAATAGACGTACGTAGTGAAATTTACGATTTGGTTTAATACTGTTGGAAGATGTGCTTATATAACTGGTGATTGAGGAGGAGCGGGATTAAATACAAGATATGACAAGGTAAAGACATAGACATGTGGTGATGCGGTGGGTCGTAAAATACTAAGTGCACTACAACCATGTATGTCCACCAACTATCCCCGTTGATTGTTTACTGAAGTTCGACTTCAGTCGACCAAGAGATCAGGCTGGCTTTAGGAATGCGTATTCTACAAAGGGTCATATCCATGTCAACAATCAGGTAATTCAGAAATCGGCGGACTGGCAACCTCTCCATATGACTTTCAGAGATTATGAAAAATGCATTTGATTCAGTAGAGATATCTGCAGCCATAGAGCCATTGCATAGTTATTGAGTACGAGAAACATGCGTGAATATATTCGAAAATATCTATGAAGGCTCTACAGATACCTTCATTCGCCGCAAGCGAAATACATATCAAGAAAGCGGTAAGGCAAGTACACAAAATCTGTCCAATGCTTAGACGCAATCAATCTACAAGACTGGAAAATATTGGAGCTGGGATCAACGCGAATATCTCCGCAACCTGTGCTTTGCAGATGACATTGTCCTCTTCAGGAACGCTAGAGAAAAGAAATTGTAGCAAATCATTGAGGATGTCAGCCGTGATAGAGTATGAGTAGTGTTGAAGCTTAATAAGTATAAGACAAAGGTAATGATCAATAACTAGGCAAGAGAACAAGTATTCATGATCTGTAGTCAGCCTCTATATTCTGTGCAAGAGTACGCTTACGTAGGTAAATTACTCACAAGGGGCCCTGATCATGAGGAGGAAACATACAGAAGAATAAAAGTGCGTTAGACCGCACACAGCAGGCATTATGAAATCATGGCCGGCAGCTTACGCTATCGTTGAAACAAAGCACAATTATTGCATTATACTGGAACTAACATAGGGGGCAGAAACTCGAGGAGACGCCAACACATGGGGCAGAAATGCTCGAGGAAAGAAGCTTGAGAATAAGTCAAGGACTACGCAATGAGCAATGGAACGAAAAAACGTTCGGCGTAAAGTTAAGAGACAGAAAGACAGAGGTGCTGATTAGAGAGAAAACAGGCGTGGCCGATATTCTAGTTGACATTAGGCGAAAAAAAAATGGAGCTGGGTGGAAATGTAATGCGTAGGCCCAATATCCGGTGATTTTCAGTGGTTCTGCGACACTATTTTTCCAGAGATTTCATGGTAGCTCTCCACAAAGAAGTGACACTAAGGAAAGCAGACAGATACGTTAAGCCAAAAGTTTTCACAAACTATGGAAAAAAACGAGGAACTATTATGTCCCAGGGGTATTTAATGATCTCAGTGATGATTTATGCAATATTGTAAAGAGAACACTGGTGAAAAAGATCAGAAAGTGGTGCTTAGAAACAATGAAAGAATGACAATTCACTGTGGCCTTAGGGCCATGCTCCGTTCCATGTTTACTCTTACGTCGTGTATCTAGTCTACTTATCGTAGCTTGTCAAGTTATACTTGCTTTTATGTTCATCGATTCCTTTAATGATATCTATTTTTTTATGTCGCGCTGGACGGGATCCTGCTATTTGTCTTTGTATTATATATCATTGAGCCTTGTAACGGCTGATGTATCCACCAGGTGCCAGGTCTGCCGACAAGTGCTATGTGCTTAGGCTGACCAGCAGATTCATGAGTATGAAATAAACTGGCGAATAAAACTGTATTGTATTGTATTGTATTGTATTGTATTGTATTAAAGTTATGGAATGGGTGCCAAGCGAAGAGGAGCGCGTTCGACGATGGCAGAGAACTAGGTAGTGTAATGAAATTAGAAAATTATCGGCCACATCTTGTGATTGGCGAGCGGAAGAGAAGTGTAATTGTAGGTCATTGGGAATGGCTCCGTCCGGCAGTGGGCTTAAAGATAGGCTTATAATAATGAACTAAAATTCGCAAATAACATGTCTCCTGCCACCGGTGCTGCCCCGTTGGTGCACTACATTCATATCATTTGAGGATAGCGCAACAACGAGCCCTTAATCTATCGCAGCTTCACCCAGGCACGGAAACTCAGAATGTTACTGATTTTGGGTGTCACAGCCTGTAAAAGTTTTGGCTGACGGAGCACGACAAGGAAACACTACAGGCGGCTGTTTGCAGAGCATCCGCTGTACTACAGCAATTGGAGAGAATTGAAAATGCCAACCACTTCACAGCATCCAGACTTCGAGAAGATAAATTATTGTACAGGCTGCTGTTGCAAAAACAAAATATAACAGCTACGACATCATTACTTAATATTTTTGTTCATTGCACATGACACAGTACGCTGTATTCAATGCGTCATCGTAGTAAAAATGCCTGATGGTACGTTAAAAACTAACGTCAGGTGGAGAAGCAATTGCACAGTGTTGTAGGGCCCATTCCTTACCAAAACAGCCAGACTCAGAGGAACAGTATCCGGGTAATTGGAGGAGCTGAAGATTTCCGGTGGACCCTATGGTCTTCCGAATGTATTTTTGAGGCGTTACCCAGAACAAATATCAGGTTACTTCACAGACATCTTTAACCTCTCATTATCAAATGGAAAAATTCCTTCAGATTGGAAAATAGCACGTGTGGTTCCCGTATATAAAAAAGGTGATTGATTGTCAGTTTCAAATCATCGGCCTGTTTCCATGACATGCAGTTGCTGTAAGATGTTTGAGCATATTCTAGCCGGTTACCTGCGAAAGTTCCTGAGCGAGCATAATCTTTTGTCCGATAATCAGCACGGGTTTAGGCAGGGGTTATCAACAGTTACTCACACTGTTTTGTCTGTACACGAATTTGCGCAGGTGCTTGACATGTCCGGGCAAGCGGACGCAGTTATCTTTGATTTTAGCAAGGGCTTTGATAAGGTGCCACATGGCAAACTTCTCTATAAGATGGAATGTATGGCTAACCATTTTTTTTATCATTCAATGGATTCAAGCCTACCTTACAGACAGACGGCAATATGTGGAAATTAATAAGATCGCTTCTGGGGTTGTTAATGTTCATTCAGGAGTTCCTCAGGGAAGTGTGCTCGGACCATTGTTGTTCCTGAAGATGTCTCTGTTAAGTTATTCGCAGACGTCTGTGTTGTGTTTAAGCAAATTTCTTCAGAACATGGCCCCTGCTCTGTTCAAAAACCAGTTTTTGACATTGAAGAATGGTGTCTGAAATGGGCTATGGAACTTAATAGTGAAAAAAATGTTCTGTTACGTATAACTAGAAAAAGGTCTCTCAGTTTGCTTCCTTACTTTCTTCGTGGCAACATGATTTTGGAAGTTGAGAAATATAAATATTTAGGTATAACACTTGACAATGAGTTAAAATGGTCCGCTCACAATACTAATATTTCTACGGCTGCATTTCGAAAGCTATGTGTTTTACGAAGAAAGCTAAAAACTGCCCCTACACACATAAAAAATTGGCTTACGAAACTTATGTGCGGTCTTCACTTGAATATGCTTCAGCAGTATGGGACCCATACATGAAGAAAGATATAATGATCCCAGAAAAAGTCAATAGGAAAGCGGTTAGGTTTATACACGGAAAATACAAAAGGGAAGACTCTCCATAGGAGTTAATGATCTCAAGTAACATTCATACACTAGAAACCCGCAGAAAGAATAATAGATTGACATTCTTGTTTAATAGTTTAACAGAAAAAAAATAAGCTCCAGCTTCCAGAGTGCGTTAAGCGTCCTCTAGTGAGAAGGACTCGGAGTGTTCATGAGCACTCAATTGCTCCCCTTTTCGCCAAAACTCACACTTTTAAATACAGTTTTTTCCCTAGAACAGTGCAAAATTGGAATTCGTTACTGGCATCTGTTTTTTCTTCAATATATTTTTCTGATGCGTTACGTCGTCTAATTACCTGATAATATGTATGTTTCGTATCCGTGTGCGGCTAATATTTGTATAATGTTATTTTGCGGTTTATTCTTTTGGTATCCGTACGCTGCTAATATTGTATCATTCTATTCTTTTGGTTTATTCTTCTGATATACGTGGGCTGCTAATATTGTATAAATTTTATTCTCGTGGTTATGTAACAATGTAAATTCATTCCTGCTTGGAACAAGCAATGGCCTGCGGTATTATGAAATAAAATATCTGACACGATTTTAAGTGTATCATCCAAGCACTCATAAGATATAGAGAGTCATACAGAGTTTCTGTGGCTGCCATCAAAAACGCTCGAAGTGCTGTAAGTATTTGAATAAGAACGCACTTGTAAAGCTCCAGCTCATAAGTCGGGCTCAAAATCACGTACAAAGGAATGTCAGAAGATATGCATGTCATGTTTACGTACTATAATATAACATCTAAAGCCATAGATGAGACAGAGCACGCTCTCAAAACGATCCATTTTACCTAGAGCCAGAGTCTAAAAGCGCACCTCAAATGGACCATACATGATAATTACAGCAGAACATGATCCGAAATTTATTCAGATTTCAGCTTTTGCTGTGGAAGACGAAGTTGATTACCATTTTAATGTAAAGGTAATTTAGCGGACACAAACAAGGTCGAGGAGATTTGGAGTAGCTATTATGATTCGTAGTGCCTATTATGATACATTCACGTCAGAAAGTGAACCTTAAAAAGCAAAAATGCACCTTTAAGCTTTCAGATGTAGATAAGCGACACTATGAGCATCTTCGCTTAAGAGGAAGCTTTAGCTCGGGCCCAACTCCGACGCGGCCTATTCAAATACATGTAAAAACGCAAAAACGTTTTTCTGAGATAACCCCTGGACCGATTTTAATGAAATTTGTTGCATTTCAGAGGGCAAGTGAAATTCTAGTGACTGTTGGTCGTGGAATTTCTATTTAGGTCCTGAATATTGTTAAAAAGATTTTCAAAAATTGGAAAGTTCGAAAAAAAATAGAAGCACGAAGTTTACAAATTCATAACTCTGCATCAAGAGCAGATATCGCGGTTCTGTAAACGAGATCTATCAGGTCATTGAAAGCGGACAAATTCTATACGTCATTTTATACGTTACGTGAATTTGTTACGTTGTTTACATTGGGTTCTGCAAAACATATATTTCCATTTTACTATATTTTTTGACATTCATGTGTAACCTATCAATTTTGTCCGCTTTAGATGTACTATTACATGCAGTTCACGGAGTTGTATTATCAATTTTCGGTGCTGAGTTACAGAGTTGTAAACGTGATAGTTTCGTTTTCTGAAAATTTTCAATTTTTGCCAATTTTTGATAAAAAATTGACGACCTAAATAAAAAATCCGAAACCAACAGTCACTAGAGTTTAAGTTTTTCTTTTAAATGCAACAAACCTCGTCAAGTTTGGTGCAGTGGTTGCCGAGAAAAACGAATTCTGCTTTTACATGTATTTAGATAGGAGCATCCGAGCTAAAGCTTCCTCTTAAGAGAACTACCTAGTGTGAAGTTTACTGAACCTCAATGAGTGCCGTTCATTCGAGGCAAGACATCACGAAAGATAATCTGGAAATTTTTGTTTCACCTAAGCTCAAGCATTGTTTCGTGTACGAATGGAATATACGTACGATATAGAAGATATACGTTGGAGAATAAAAATGGCAAACTGATTGAGCGTGTCATGATCATCACCATCATCATTATCATCATCCTATCTTATGTCCACTGCAGGACGAAGGCCTCTCTCTGCGATCTCCAATTACCCCTGTCTTGTGCCAACCGATTCCAACTAGCGCCCGCGAATTTCTTAATTTCATCGCTCCACGTAGTTTTCTGGTGTCCTCGACTGGCGTTTTCCTTCTCTTTGTACCCATTGTGTAACCCTAATGGTCCAACGGTTACGAAATCTCCGCACTACATGACCAGCCCATCCCCATTTTTTTTATCTATATGGCCTATAATATAACGGCTATAACCGTTCGCTCCCTCATCCAATCCGCTCTCTTTATGTCTCTCAACGTTATGTCTAGCATTCCTCGTTCAACCGCTCTTTGCGCGGTCCTCAACTTGTTTTCAAGCTTCTTCGTCAATCTCCAAGTCTGTGCCCCATATGTCAGCATCGGTAAAATACACTGAATGTACACCTTCCTTTTCAATGCTAATGGTAAGGCTCCAGTCAGGAGCTGACAATGCTTGCCGTGTGCGATCCAACCCATTTTTATTATTCTATGAATTTTTTTTCTCATGATCAGGATTCCCTGTGATTAGTTCACCTAAGTGAAAGCACTCCTTCACAGCCTCTATAGGCTGACTGGCGATCCTAAACTCTTGTTCCGTTGCCCGGCTATTGATCATTATCGTTGTCTTCTGTATATTAATCTTCAAACCCACTCTTACACTCTCTCTGTTAAGGTCCTCAATCATTTGTTGTAACTCCTCTGCAATGTTGTTGAATAGAACAATCTTCTTGGCTAACCGAAGGTTGCTGAGATATTCGCCGTCGAGCCTTAATCCTAAGCCTTCCCAGTTTAAAAGCTTGAATATTTCTTCCAAACACGTAGTGAATAGCATTGGAGAGATTGTGTCTCCCTTTTTGTCCCCTTTCTTTATTTATATCTTCCTACTTTTCGTATGTAGAATTAAGGTAGCTGTGGAATCTCTGTAGATATTTTCCAACGTATTGAGCGTGTAGACTCCGCATATAGAACACCTCCACGCCTTGTTCTTTTACTGGACAGGGACTATGAATGCAACTGTACCATTACCGAGTGCCAGGAGGAGCTGTAATGCAGCACAAGTCATGAAAACAATAAAACGAATGTTTCAGTAACCAAGCGTACTTAAGTTACTGAAACTCAAACGTTCCTAAAGCGTCCTAAAACTGCGTTTCGTGAACGCATAACAGCTTGATTTAAATTGATAATCTTCATGTTGCTGCTGTACGCGCACCACGCTCAAAAAAACATCAGATTATATAAGCTTAGAACTTACCTCTGTGGCTTCAGTAATGAGATAAAATGTGCACGGTTTTTGCTGTAATATTAAGCTGGCGAAGTCGTGGCTATTGCCCAATGCAATCCAGTATGAGTAAACAATTCGAGTCCATAGATGCTCCATCTGTGTACAGAAACAGAAATGTTGCAGTTATAAAGAACATGGTCTGCGCGCGACCCGTGACGATTGAAACATTCAGGTGGCTTTCTTAAAGAATATTCATTAGGCAACGTAGACGACTCCGCATTGGAACTTTGAGTCGACGGCGGACTGCATAGCATTCGCTACAGATGGCGCAAACGTTGCCATGGGAGACAAAGCGCGAATATAGTTAGAGAATCTGGTTATTGCGCTGAGGGGCTAATCCCATCATTGGACACGCATTTACCTGAAGATGCCCCAAACCACCTGAGGCAGGAACCTACCGCAAAACGTCTGGTACGCGGCTCGAAATACTTCGAGTGAAATTATTTGGCCGGCCGCGTGGAGGCAAAGAAGTTCGTCGTAGGGTGTGAAATGTTTCTCTGTTTCAACGACTTCACCTTGAGCATGTGCGCTCATAGCTGATATCGCGATATCCTATGATTTCAACGCTTAAATCGGCTTGCAAGAAAGGTTACCCTTTCTTGATTCAACAGCCCCTTTTGCTCGTAATGTGTGGCATGTACAAGAATATGTGCCAACCTTTGAGGCATTGTCAACAAGGCCAGATTGATAGTGAACTGCAAGAAAATGCAACTAATTGGTTAAATCGTCTAAATGTTGTTGATATTTGGGCACCAATGCTTAAGTTATTTTTGTTTCGCATTTACCTAAGCCTAAAAGTGCCGCATTCGATCACCCACTGGCCTCAATTAAGTCATTTTGCGTTTACCTGCGCTAGAAATAGGTATATTTGATTTATTTAATGCCCACCTCAATTCAGCGAATGGAAACAGCATTTACATTTTAGGCTTGTACCTTGACACTCAATTCAAGCTGCTGGCTTTATTCGCTCCCTCAGTTTAACTTTCCCCATTCCCTATCACCGTTTCTATAACAGATAGGAAACGGTTAGTCTAGCATAACTATTTGCGTCTCCTTCTTTAAGAGCAATAAAGGCATAAAATAGGGCAACGCTGAAGAACGTGTTATCTGGGAATAACATACCAGGGGGAAAATGAAGGTCAGGTAGTCTTGTTGAGAAAGAAGGGAGATTGCGTAGAACTTCGTGTTGGTCAGAAGGCCATTGTATGCGCGCTTCATAAACTCCATTGCCGAGTCTCTGCTGTAAAGTCTCATTGTAGCGGTTGCTACGGAGGCAGAGTGCAATTTGGAGGCTACCAATGGTGCCGCACTGTCTGAAAAAGTAACCAGTTTTATCTTACGAAACCGGCTCAAAGCTGCAGTTACCTTCTTTGCAATTATACAGGAAGGCCTTCTTCTACTACTCGTCATGCACACAACCTTTTTGCTGATGCGTGCAGACATCCCAAACAGCAGAAACATTTGATTTTGATCTCTTTACACTTCCATGGGTGCAACATGAAAACATAAAAAAGGTCGAAATGATTGAACTTACCAAATTTGGATCCAATTAATATTTCCGCATGAGTAGCATTGAAGACATCAACTACTGCCTGTGCGATAAAACTTGCCACGTCATTTGTCACTGCAAGAAAATGAACCAATGTTTTTAAATGGTTTGATAGCTCCAATAAAAAAAAACAGAAAAGGAAGCAGACAGAGGCAGGAAAGCTTTTATCATGGATGTTTCCCCAACTTCTCAGCCCATAACTTGTTAACAAAACGACAGGCATTGGAAGTGTCTTCATTCTGTAGTAGCAAGAACTTGATTTGAGCGAGTGGATGCATACCGAGCATAACTTGAAGCAGCTCTAAGAACACAAGGAGAAGAAACAAAAACAAACACAACAGAACGAGCGCTGTGTGTTTGTTTTCGGTTCCTGTCCTCCTCTTCTTCGCGCTGCTTCAAGTAACACTCTCTTCATTCGAGCTGATTGCTTGGTTAGTGATTAAGGTGCGTAGCCCGGTGGACGCGGTTGCCTCGTAACATTGCTATTATGTAACGTTTGATGGAGGGATCTATCCACTTTAAGGAGGGCTTGTGCGCGTTATGCCTTAACATCACTTGAGCGCAATGACAGCGGGGGAACTTTTGCGCATGTCGGAGCCTGTCCGTAATATAATCAAGCACTAAGCTCTCAATAGCGCCGGCGAGCTCTTATTTAGCAAGCACATCAACAGTTTTTTTTATAATATAACATTCCCTGATCTCACATTGCTATTTTGATATCATAAAAACGCTCCCTAGCGCTATAGTACCTGACAACATAAAACTGCATAACAATATCTATTTAATGCAAATTAACACGGTATGATTATCAACGAGATCGCTAGATACTGTTCTGGTATTACTCATCACAAACTACACGATAACGAAAGACTGCACCCTCTTAAGGAGCATGGCATAGACTTTGAGGATCACAGCTATGCTCTGCCGCTCAAGGTCCTTCGGAGTGTTTCAACATGCAATAGTACACTTGCCGTCCTCGTGCCTGATTGCGATGGCATGCAAGTGGTTGATGCACAAGGAACCGACAGCAAAGCTTTTTGCTGGGAAAGCTTGTGTTCGTGAACCGGCAGCACCGATGGTGACGAATTTGACGGAGAGTCGTCGGTCGAGATAAAACAGGGGTGACAGTGAAGGGGCCGTATTCTCCGTGGATGACTCAAGGAGATGTCTTCACCTTGGCTTGACCTAGCCTTCAGCACGCGCGATGGCCAACTGGAGCAGGAGTCATCACTGGCGCAGTCATCATTGCGAATTAGCAGGCATTGAGTACAATATTGCGGAAAGGAGCCAACGGAGAATGCAGCCCAATGGCTTGACTGTACACAGAGTCATGCTGAAAATGATATCATTTGCGAAACAAATATATTTGCACTCGATTCCAACGCTATCGCCCGAGGCTGTTGGATGCGTAGTGCTTAAAATATAATGTCTACCAGGGCCACTGTAAAGAAGGCAGTATACTAGAATATAAACTCAATTGTTGCAATTAAACGGTTATTAAGCAGTCATATGAGTTTTTAGGGCGATTCGCTATGGAAGTAGCGTGTTTTGGAGTATGAGATTCATTGTAAAAATATTTTACAGGTAATTTAAGTCAAGGCGCCAAGAAGCTTCAATACAGAGTTTCGTGAAGCTACTCGGAGTGATAATCGGTTAGCATTGGCGTTTCCAAAAAAAGAAAGATACCTCAAGGATACCTCTTTGGGTGTGTAGTTCTGAAGAAAAGTCTGGAGATACGAGAAATTGATTTTTATCATACATCACCAAGGTTCAGGCGAAAGATAGCTGAGGCTAAGAGCTAGTTCCGAAAACTTGACGAAAGCAACCACAAAGCACTTACCAACAAAGTCAGTAGACTGGCTTTGGATGGCACCCGTTAATGGCAGTAAGAAAAGCAAAATCCACTCTGCACTTCCCAGCATGACTTCCAATTTGGACGATGGTCTGCAGCCCTAGACAATTTCTGCGCCTGGTCAAGGGGATACAGAAGGTAAAAAATCAAAATCACGTTCTGGCGTTTTAGTTGCCAAAAACTACGATATTATTATGAGGCACGCCATAGTGCGTGAGTCCGGAGTGATTTCGACCACTTGTGGTTCTTTAACGTGGCCCCAATGCACGGTACACGGGCGTTTTTGCAATGCGCCTCCATTGAAATGAGGGCAGGGATTTGACGAAACGCCTTCGGACCGTATCTTTGACGCATCGCAAGGAAAAGAGAAAAAGGGCTAAGGCTTGAATTACTTAGTTCTGAGACACTTTGAAGCTAAATTGCACGACCGTTGAAGAAATGTGACACGCAACAGTAGTGTTGCGGTTCATGCAGGTAACCTACCACTGTCTAAACATTCTATGTTTTAATTTTGCTCAATTTAATGACACGCCCTCCCGAAGGGGTGAGAGGAGACGATGAAGCATGTCGGTGAAAGGCAAGTAAATTGTTTAAAGTCGCGCATCTTCGTCCTTCATTTTACAGAAAACCCTTATTGACTGCTTGTTGCTAGGGGATAAAATCGCTCCAGCAGACGGGACCAAACGAAAAGGTGTCTGTACGTTTCCTTCTTAGTCCCTCCCGGCAGAGTTGTTTACTTTTTATGTAATCTTGAGCCGACTACACCCGTCAGGCGATTATTGGCTAGCTGCGATCGGCAGATTTTATTTCTTTAGATTTTAAATTTTTTCAGTGCATTGTATTTGACAGAACCCAGACGTCGGCAACGAGTCATGTTTACCTTGAATGAAAGGTCACTTCGTTCTGGAGGAATAAAACGTGCGCCTGGTTACAAATAAGCTGGCTTATTTTAATTTAGTTTGTTTTTATTAGCCGGTGACAGGGTCATTGCACTTAACCTCATTTTTTCAGGGATTTCTTAATCACAGATTCTATTTATGCAAATTTTGAGCCCATTAATTAAACGAGAGCAATTCTTCGTTGTAGTTGCATTGCAGGCACTTCCACTAGAGCAGTCCACAACATTCGGATACCAGCTGAATCATAAAACAAGGGAAATCCACCTGTCCTCCGCTATGCACCAATCCAGAGCGACAGCTGCTGCCTTGATGAACAGAGCAGGCTTTTCTTTTGCTTTGACCTCTTCGCGCATGTTAAATGCACACCTCACCTCCACGGTCGATCTGGATCCACCTCGAAGGTACTGACGCGACCCGGTTGCGTTACATATGTTACACTTGCGCACTACTTTATCAGCTCTGCTTCCGCAGCAAAATACACAAAGTAAATAAGTTACAGTGCAGAGAGCGTGCACGGATTGAGACTGTCGTAACCAAAGCAGCAGGGCCACTGGGCATGGAGGGCGTTCGTGCGCGCTGTTTTTAAGGCTGAAATACACAGCTGTTGTCCTTTCCAGAAAGATATGAAAGGCACGCGAAGATCAGTGATACAGGGCGGTACACAAACACGCACATAAAGAAAACGCGAGGAAATAAAGGCAATCCAGGTGCGCTGTACGTCTCAAAGTTCTAAAGAACACTTACAGCACCGTCGCGTTAATAATGGCGACTCCATGCAAACGAGAGAGGCGCGGAAAAGTTTAAAGGAGAGCATTTATTGGATCGACTTGTCGCCACAGTGCAAACACCAAGCACGACAGAGATGATATAAGCACGGTTGGCGGAGTACCAGCTTTATTTTCATCAACCCCTCGTTCTGCACCCCAATCTCGTGGATAAACAGCGTACATCGGAGAAAACTGGACAAATATGCTCGTTTTTCGCAAACAAATTGTGCACGCGCTGGCTTGAGCTAAAGGGGCACAAAAGGCAAAGGAAATACGTAATGTGCAAGCCGCGTGTGAGTTGCATCAATCCACTGCTGTAGGCGAAACTTGCGGCAACGTCAAGACAAATTCATCAACCCTTCCACTCTGTAAATAAGGACGAGCAGCGAAGTTGTGGTGTGTTTTACCTCAGTCGACGCATCTATTATTATTAGTGTTTTTGTTGTTGTTGTTAGACACTGAAATCGAATACATATTTTGAATGTGGGGTGATATTTTTGTATTCCTTCATGAACTAGTGATGTGTGCAAGTACCACCGCATGGCACATGGGAATTGTACAATATTTACGACTTTATTGTGCAGTACATAATTAGTAAAAGTAGATGAAACTCTGCGTAATGTTATAGTCGTGTTAGCGGCTAATTATAATATAGTTGCTATGGGTTACTTTTGAGTAAACAGGAGTTAAAACCGCTTTTTGTAACCATACTCCCTCCATAGACAGACATATATTCAAAGCAGCCGGTAATTCTGTAACATTTACTACTTCACTGTGAACTAACTAATCAATACAAGTAAATGACTCTCAGCGTAATCATACAGTCGTCCTAGCGGCTAATTTCAGTATGATTTCTTTCAAGATACTTACATTGTATTTAGAGCTACAGAGAATTCGCGAGAAACTGGATATGAAATTTTTTCGACCACCGCCAGAGGGTAGCTGTACAGTGCGTTCCAGATAATTTTAGCCAGCGTTTAAAAATATGCGAATGCCACATAGAACCGAGGTAATGTTGCTTTCCGTGAAACTCTGAAAATCACTGAAACATATAAAACGTAAAAAATGACGTATTTGAAAGAATACACGTACAGATGAATTTCGGCATGTTAAAAAGAAGAAAAGCGTCCCTTACTTAAATCATGCTAAGCGTTTTTCTCTCTTGTGCTTCCAACTTTGTTCCTGTTTGAGATGGTATTCAACAATATAGTGGATAATATAAGACGTTAATCTGATACAGTTTTCAGCCTTGGTCGGTCGTAAGATACATTGTACAGCGTACTTGAGCTGCTGTGCAAACCTTGTTTTACGAATGAAGTTATCACGTCAACTTTGCTTTTCGAGTTCAGAGATATTTGATTGACAAAGCTTCTAAGCGTCGAGACCACACCGGCGAAAAGATGCTGATCACAGCCTTGCAATAAGCATATGATAGTCAACTACGTCTAAAAATTGCGCAGCGACCACACAACCAATAATAATAATAATAATAATAATAATAATAATAATAATAATAATAATAATAATAATAATAATAATAATAATAATAATAATAATAATAATAATAAAAAGAGCTCTAAGGCTTGCGTCAGTGACCTGCGAGCAGCGTCTTTAAGCCATTGAATGAGTCAACAGCGCTAACGTAACACAACAGGCAACGCTACGTCAGCACTGGTGAGATTTGATCAACACACTGCCGGGAAACATTATCACCCTGAAGAGATTAGGGACGAGCACTTGAAGCATTGTCCAACAATGAATAGGCGCTGCGTCACGTTAAAAAACACAGTGCGCGTAAGTTCACGGAGAAAAATTGAGTAGCAAAAGAACGTGATAAGAAAGTGATTTTTGCTTTGCATATCGTGCTCTGCCTGTGCCGTATTGAGAGTACATTGATCGTACTGCTGAGGCATGAATTCCATGGAAGCAGAAATAGCGACTTTCTTTTGTTTAAACAATGGCATCATTACTCAAAAAAAGGCACAGACATTTAAGACTGCTTATGTGTGCGAATGCGTAATTAATGCCCTTTAATGCCCGCTATGAATTCCCTTTGGCGAAACGTATGGAGTTGGGCTGCTAAGCACGAGGTCATGGAATCAAATGCCGGCCACTGCTGCCTCATTTCGATGGGGGTGAAATGCGAAAACACCTTTTTACTTCGATTTACGTTCGCCAAATTATTCCGCAATGCCCCACTACGGCGTGCCTGATAATCAGATTGTGCTTTTAGCATGCAACACCTCATAATTTTTTTTTGCAAGACGTTTGTTTTTGTGCGTTCCTTATCCGCGCAATGACTCGCCTGCATTCTAACTGCTCCTCTGTAAGGGCAAATTAGAACGCGCCAAGAGTCTCAACTCGCTTGCTTGTCCGAAGGACCACTCGAACTCGAGGGACCACTCAGCGACGTTTAATTGGACATTAATGCTTTTTGTTTTATACAGTCGTTTTATCAACTCATCCCGTGGGGCCACTTCCTCCCCGTTGGTTGTGCCGTCAAGTGCCACACTTACGGCTGCACGTTTAGTCAGCAAGATGGGTGTGACGTGACGTGTGCAATGTCGCACGCACTGGGTACACCTTTAGAATTGAAAGCGTCCAAGGAAATTTTCGGGTCGTGGTTTGGTAAGCAAGAAACTCAGCTTATGTGGGCCGATCCCGGAGATATTGCAATGCCGGGCCTACACGCGGCGAAGGTCAAGCAGGCGCCAAGCACTCCCTATACGTGGGCCGATGCCGAAGATAGTGCAATACAGGCCACCCCGATGCGGAAGGGAAGCCGGTGTTAAGCACTCCCCATACGTGGGCTGGTCCCGAAGATAGCGCAATACCGGCCGACCCGCGGCGGAGGTAAAGCAGGCATTAAGCAATACCCTACGTGGGCCGGTCCCGAAGACGGTGCGATACCTGGCCGACCCGCCGCGGAGCCGCCGCGGAAACCTCAGCAGTCATGGAGGCATTACGGCATCAGGGTGTAGACAAGCCGTATGTAAAAATACTGAAAGATATATATAGCGGCTCCACAGCCACCATATAGTCCTCCATAAACAAAGCAACAAAATCCCAATAAAGGAAGGCGTCAGGCAGGGAGATACGATCTCTCCATTGCTATTCACAGCATGTTTACAGGAGGTATTCAGAGACATGAAGAAGTACTTTTATTTAAGGAAGGGCTATTACGTTTGGCTAGACAAGAAGAAGCGTTTATATACAAGATCAAAATTTCTTGTTACTTTTATTTCCACAGGCACAGTGTTCCAAGTTATAGCGCCAAAGAACTCTAATAATCGTTCACCGTATACATTGCTGCAATAAGGAAGGCTTAAGTTTAAGTTTGTTGCTTGCCTGGTGTTTGCACGTGGGAAGTTAAATATGGTGTTGGGTAAGGGAAAGTTGGTGTTGAGCATTTTGTGAACTAAACAAGTGATCTTATAATTTCTTAACGCTGTGAAAGAAAGAATACGAAGCTCAGTAAACAGAACGGTATACTTGGGTGACAAACAAAGGAAAATGTTATTATTCTTAGGGCACGTTTTTGCAACTGCACTATAGGTGTTGAGTAAGTTTTTTATGTTAGGCCCCATATTTCCCAACCATAGCTCATGTAGGTATGAAACAAAGAAAAGTATATGCAACGAAGCAAAGCAGGAGGAAAATATTGGCGGGCACGGGCCAGTGTGTAACAGCTGAAAGCAAGTCTTCTACAGACAACGCTAATTTGTTCTCTCCAGTGCAAGTGACAGTCTAAAGTAACACCTAAATATTTAAATGAATCAACACAATCCTGAGAACCCGCCCTGGTTGCTCAGTGGCTATGGTGTTAGACTGCTGAGCACGAGGTCGCGGGATTGAATTCCGGCCATGGCGGCCGCATTTCGACGGAGGCGAAATGCGAAAACACCGTGTACTTAGATTTCGGTGCACGTTAAAGATCCTCAGGTGGTCGACATTTCCGCAGTTCTCCACTACGGCGTGCCTCACAATCAGAAAGTTGTTTTGGCGCGTAAAACCCCATAATTCAATTTTAACAATCCTGAGTTTCGTTCGCTAGAGTCAAAGTGAACTCACTGTAGTCTAGTATTTTCCTGTTAGAGTGAAATATGATCTGAGTGATATGATATTTAGGGTTAGTCTATTTACTGAAAACCATTTAGGTGCTTTTATCAGTTCTCCAGATAGTGTTTTGTACTGACGAGAGGGAGTCCCCTGAATAAACTAAGGCGGTGTCGTCAGCATACATCCAAACTTTTGACAGGTTAAGTGTGCCCGGTAAATCATTTATGTATATTGAAAACAGAATAGGGCCTAAAACCGAGCCTTGCGGTACACCGCATACGATATCGGTGAAAACAGAATGATGTTTGTTAATTACCACTTGTTGCTTTCGTGCCTTAAGGTACCTGTGGAGGAATTGAGCCACGTTTCCAACGAAACCATAAGATTCCAGTTTTACTAACAGTATGGAGTGACAAATCGTATTGAACACCTTTCTTATATCAAGAGAGGTTGATACAGCAATGTTATTCTTGTTAAGATCAGAGTTAAGCGATTGCGAAAGTGTTAAAACTGCGGTTGATGTAGATCTACCTGCAACAAAGCCATGCTGCTGCGGGCAGATGACGTTATTGCTTACAAGAAATGCATTTAACTGCAGCACGATGAGCTTTTCGAATAGTGTGTTAACCACACTAAGAATTGAAATAGGTCTATAACTACTCGGATGGTGCGGATCACCAGTTTTGTACACAGGCATAACCTTTGACACTTTCAGTATATTTGGGTAAACATTACTACTTATCGCATGGGTAAACACGTGACAAAGGGGCACACATAACACATCAATATTGTTTTTCAACATCTTAACTTGAATGCCGTCAAGTCCGGATGCCTTATTAGCCGATAATTTGCTTACGATACTTTTTATTTCCTCAAAAGTTATTTCACCAAACGAAAAATCACTGTCGACGCTTCTCTAGATCGATCCTGGTTGTAAGAACCGAAAGTACAGACTGCCTTGACATATTGTCACCAATTTTTCAGAAATAATCATTAAAGTCATTAGCAATGTGAGGGGATGGATTTTCGGGAGTAACATACCGTTTATCCTGTAATCCTACTACATCTCTAACTATTTTCCATATTTGCCTTCCATTGCCATTTAGTACTTTAATCCAGTTCGTATAATAAACCTTCTTTGATTTGCGAATTAGCATAACTGGTTTGTTTCGAAAAAATTTAAGCTGGCTTTTGTAGTAGTTGTTAGTTTTGTTATGTTTTAATTTATTATAATAGTAGTCTTTCCTTTTCAGTAGAGCAAGTATGGACTCATTCATCCACGGACATATAGCGTAATCATAGCTGTGTCGTGAAGCGTACGGCGATTCTTCTATCGCATTTTAATGCAGTCAATAACGTTTTGGCATTCCGTGCTAACGTTCTCGTTGTAGAGGTTATCAAAATTTGTAGTGAGTAAGATGCTGCGTACACGTGGATAGTTAAGCCTTGTCGAATATTTGTGGTGCGTTTGGCGAAAAGAATGCAAACAATCCCGAGGCAGAGACAAAAATGTTGGACGATGATTAGCAATTGTGGTGTCATGAACACCTGCCCGTACATCAATATAAATATTGCACAAAATATGACCGATGAGAGTAGTCCAGGAGTCCCCATACGTGGACCGATCCCGAAGAAAGCGCAATGCCGGGCCGACCCGCGGCGGAGGTGAAACAGGCGTTAAGGGACCCACATACACAGCTTCGCTGGTCATCCTTCTTCACAGAACGGAAGGACACTGAACTTTTTTTTTGCGCTGCGTACACACTACGAACGTAAGCAACACACTGCCGAAAAAAAAAGCCACCGAGTGTTTCGCGGTGCTTCAGCTTGCCGGTCGCACATTGTACTGCACTAAAGGCTATGTAGGCCACGTAACATGAGCATGTCAAATGATGAGTCAGAGGGATATTTAAAAGGTAGAAAACGAGTTGTGTATGGTGTGATATGCGAATCTTTTTTAAGTGTTCTTTGCAGAATGCCCCGAAAGAACAAGGCATCCCTGGAGTCTAGAAAACAGTGATCAATCGTTTCTGCATGGGGACACAAACGGCAGTTTGTCAACCACAGTACGCAACACCGAATGAATCGCCAGGCCTTCGCTTGTGACGAAGTGATGCTGGTTCCAGTCATTTGGATCCCATGGAAGGACTGTCATCACTTCGTCGGACTGGTAAAACGAGATATTGAAAATGATTTTATCCATTTCGTAACTGTGATATACCACCGACACCTTATTGTGCAATCTACAGTCCCGAAGGGCGTCTACCGCTCCGTATATGGTGGCCGCTATGATTTGTCAGAGCTTTAGCGCGTTAACTCAGGAAGACGCCCGGGAGAAATACTCGATGATTTCCGTGACGGTCTATCTCATCGGCGGCTGGTTGATCCTCCGACCTTTCGACGAAGCCTATTGCGCTGTACCGTGAACGTATTGCGCACAATGTCAGTGCCGGTGAAGACGGACGTTCCGCATTCCAGTGAGATCGCCATGAGAAATATCATTTTTCCGTTCATGGACAACCGCTTCTTTGACCGCGATGGTCTATCTCGTCGTCATTAACGGCGGAAGCTAAGCCTGCGTCGCGAAACTTTTTTTCATAATTTTGGATGCAGTTACGATAAGACTGGGGCGGATAGTGTTGTATGGTGACCGGGGAGTCGATGAAGAATTGGATTGACGCCTTCACAAAGCGCTAGACACGCTTTGTGAAGGCGTCCGTAAAACTCGCGGAACTCGGGTAGGTTGATTTGAAGCAGGCGCATACGAAGTGGTAACAGTCGTGGCCGGAATCGACTTCCTTGCCTATCATGAGTTGCGGGTCCGTACTCACGCTCATGCATTTGTGACTGTGGCAAGCTTCGAAGTATCTCTGAATGTACGCGGGCGCTTAAACGAGGACCACTGTGGTGACCAGCCCCACCAGTGTGGTCATCTCCAGGAAAAAGGTGCCTTCCAAAGGTGGTTATTCGTCCTCCTGGGGACTGTGGCACACCAAAATATAAATTAATTTGGGTAAATGACAACAACATACTGCGCAATAAAAGTTGCAGTTACACGTGAATGTTTTCATGTTAAAAATAGTCGTTCTTCGCTGGGGCACGAGGCCGCTCGTGAGGAAACGCCACAAGAAAAACGATTAAATTGTTGTTGTTTTTTGTAGAAGTGTGCACGGGGGCAACACGTACGGAACAATTCAACTTATGTATAAGGAATGAACTAGGATTGATTCTTAACAGGCCTGTATAAGCACACGCGGATTTTTACGAGAAATTCAATAAAGATATAGGTATAATTAACGGAATTTTTTATTCTTGGTTTTTTTCCCTACCGTTATTATTACTATATTATGATGAAGTGCTCCCCTAAGTGCGCATACCTAGTGTGCGCACCTCGATACTTTCCCATGAAATGAATAAATTCAATTGAAATAAATAAACAAGGGCCCACCAAGTGGCCTGGCATAGCGCATCGGAACACTGATTTTGTTGGAGCTCATGGTGAGAGAAGAGGGAAAGTGCTAGTCGGTCATATAGATGATATTCATGACAGTGTCGTCAAAGTCACGCAATTATTTTGGTAGTTGGAGCCTCACTAATCTGCTTATAAAGGGCAGATCCAGATAGATGAGCATGAAACGTAGCAGTGGTGCTAGCGAGGAGGACTTACCGTTCGTGGAATGCAGCTTGGTGGACATAGAGTTTCTCACTATAATACCTAGAGGGAAATCTGGCGCCACCGTCTATGGTAGTTTCTTAAGGGGACACCGTGCCGTCATGGGAATGACGGTATATGTGTCTGGGAGGCTCGTGTTGACTGGTGTTGTAAGAGGCTTCGTCTAAAACGTGGATATGGCTACATAAATAACGCGTTCTCAAAGTAAAATCTTAATTAAATGTTTCCATTCACGCATATTACATCTTTACTCACCCGCACTGCATCACCAAGCGAAGAAAAGCAAGAACAGACGACCAACTGTTTCAGAGCGAGCGCGAACCTTGTCGTCGGTCTTCCAACTTTAGCGGCCCGCTGATATTTTTTACGTAATGTATAGTCGTACACGCAATAACAAGTTTTCATAGTTAAACAAAACATGTTTTCGCGTAATAATAAAGCTAAAACAGCTTTTTACGCGCTGTTTTAGTAGAAAATGAATCATTGTGACAGACTGAACGGTACTTGCCAGGCGCGTCTTCAAGGTGTCCTGTCTCTCCGAGAACGATGTCAATCCGAAGTCACAATATACCGGCATTCCCATGCATACCACAGCGCAGCAGCGCCAGATTTCCCTCTAGGTAATAGTAAGAAACTCTATGTTGGTGGACAAGCAGGTCGCATAGCGTTAGATAAACGTTCGATAACTTCGCGAATCCTTGCGAACATATTCACACGTGTACTTATCTTTATCGGGCGACCACATTTCGCCGCCTAACAAATGTTATCGCACAGCGCGGGACGCGCCTGCATGTCTCCGAAGTTTCTGGAAAGTTATCGATGCTTCAATCCGCTGTCTGTTGTCGCCGAACCTTGTGTTATCTGATTTCATCACGTGACGCGAATGGTCTAGAACTTTGTGGAAGGCACGCGGGTCCCAACGATTAGCCTGGAACATTCGACGACTGCTGTATAAAAGCCGACGCGCTTGACCCGCTGAGATTTTGACGATCGCCGACTGTGTTCGCCGTTATCGCTGTTCTTTAAGTTTAGCCTGCTCTTGTGGGCACAGGTTCACCCAATAAAACGCTAGTTTCGTCTTTCCCAGTCTGACTGTTTTCTTTACCGTCACTACCACGTGACAATATCTATAGTGTACTATAGATATTATGTAATATATATAATAATAGCAACCTCTATTTCCGTCACCGTGATGGGGGAGGTGGGGAAAATACGCTGGAAAGTGTTGTGCCATACTACGAGCACCACGTGGCGACCACGAGGCGACGGGGGCTGCCATAATACGTGCCCCACGTGGCGACGAGTGCTCCTACTTCTCCGCGACGAATCAAGAATACGCCGTGGGCGAAGTCATCACCCTGCACGCCTGGTTCCTGTCGATGAGAACTCGCTCAAACCAGTTCCTCAAACGAGGGGTCGCCGTAGGGATTTAAGAGAGAACCGGCCCATTGTGAGATCATAGAGTCGCTTGCAGCCGGCCAGTCGTTCTGATGCGCTCCTACTGCTACCTGTACCCTATCATGCACTATCTGTAAAAATGGTATAAAGCTTTTCGTTTCTTCTTCGTCTGCGTCTTCGTCTTCGTCTTCGTCTTCGTCTTCGTCTTTCGTCCTCCACCCCGAGGTCACAACAGTGGATGGCAAGCTGTGGGATTCGAAGCCAGATAACGCCCGCTACAACGCTCAAACACAGCCACGAGGACTACCGGCGTCAGCTACTTTGGAGGGCGTGAGTGCCCGACGTTTGCCTTTCGCATCACCAGACCTTTGTCGCACACGTAAATTGTTCAAGTATTCTGAAAGGGTTGTAGTGGTTTTGTCTTAGTTCGCTTCAGGCCTTGCTTAGATTTCCGGCTTCGGAAGCAAATCTAATTTAGAGGCAAAACCGGAGACGAGTCGTGAGATCGCTATGGAGAATCTCAGGATGTAAGACCTTCTTGATGTTTGTCAGGAGATGGGCATCTTGCTTGCCGCGGCAAGGCGAAAGAAAGCTATCTTTGACGTTCTGAGGTCACAAGAGGTAACTGAGGAGCAAGTCGAGGAGGTTTGGGGATAAATTCTTGAGAGGAGAAGCGAGAAAAAATGTCGCGAGGAGCCAGAAGACCAGAAAAGGCGCAACGAGGCAGAGGAGAGAAAAAGGCGCGAAGAACGAGATCATGCTCTTAAAATGACAGAACTGGAAATAGAGCAAATTCGAATCAGCTCGGCGCGTTCAAGTCCCCTTTCACATGGAGACGATACACCTAAACTGAGAATACAAGACCTGATGTTACCGTACAGGATAGGCGGTGATATTGCACTTTTTTTTCGTGGATTTCGAACGCACTTGTGAAAAGCTAGGGCTGGACGAAAGCCTTTGGTCTCAAAAACTTCCTTCGGTCGTCCTAGGAGAGGCCGCGGAAGTTCTCGCACGCTTCTACGAAGAAGACTACGAGAATTATGGAAAGGCAAAAGCCGCGCTCGTTCACAAATACCGCCTCTCTGCCGAGGCGTTTCGACTGCGGTTAAGACAGGCAGAAAGGGGCAGCGAGTCGCACACTGAGTTCGCGTACGAGTTAAAGTCTAACTCAAAAGAGTGGCTCAAGAGTGCAGAAGTGTCTGGCAACCACGACAAGGTGCTTGAATGCATAACACTGGAGCAGGTTTACCGAGTTCTTCCAGAAGAAGTTAGACTTTGGCTGCAGGACAGGCTCCCAGAGGTAGACCTAGAGAAGGCGGCGGAGCTCGCGGAGGAATATTACACGCGCCGAAACTTCCACGAAAAACCTATTCACGAAGATAGGCGAGAAAAAAAGCACTATTCTGGAAAGCGCTTTTCCCCTCGCAATACAGTTTCGCCGAATAAGAAATCATCCACGAGCGACGAGTTCAGCAAGGGGCTATCGACTAAGGTGGAGGTGGCGAGGGAAGGGCTAGCAGAAACAGCCCAGTCGACTGGGTCCGCTAAAGGTAATGCAGACGTAGAGCGCGCGTTCGAGGCCCGGAGACCAGTTATCTGCTTCCGTTGCAACAAGGAAGGTCATATTTCCTTCAATTGCAATGATCAAATCGCGTTCGCCAGCATCAGCCATTCAGACGAAAATCTGAGGCTGCTCCAGCCATATATTCAGGAGGTCGTGGTAAGTGGGAAAATGTGCCGGGCACTTCGCGATTCCGCCGCCACCAAGGATGTTACTCATCCGTCCTGTGTTTCTCCCGGAGTCTATACAGGTGAATGCGGCTAGATCAGACAAGTCGCAGAAGAACAGAGCGTGTGCTTGCGAATTTCCAAGGTAACCCTCGAGGGCGTGTTTGGAAGGTTGCAAAAGGAGGAAGCCGTGAGTCCAAGATTACCCGAACACTTTTCATATCTTTTTTCCAAACAAATCGGAGCAGCTTTAGAAAATGAGGGCCGTTCGTTCTCTGATAGTGTCGCGTGCATGGCATTAATGCGATCGCGGTCACGCGCCCTCTGAAGGAAACGTGAAAGCTCATCTTTAAACGCGGAAATTACTGTCAATGTAACGTCCTCACAGCGGAAGTCAAGGCCGGGAGATACGGCTGATGAAAAGCAGATGACTCAGACTTGTGATGGATCAATTACAGGATTAGTGACAGTGGGTTGAGGAGCCTTTCGAGACTCGGGAAAATGGGGCGCCTAGGGCTGAAGTGAAGGTTCACTGCTTAGTCCCGCATCCTTTTCCTGGGCGCAGCTCATTAGGGTTGAACCAAAGGCGCTTTTTGCGGCACAGAAAAGTGACCCTTCGCGAACTGTGCTGCAGGCTAGTGTAAATGAAGTAGTGGCCCGAAAGAACATCTCGTTCTACACTAGGTCAGGTCTCAAGTACCGGAAATATCAGGATTTCAAGGGTCGGACATACAACCAACTATTCGTGCCAGAAAAGTACCGACCACAGCTTTTAGAGTTAGCGCATCGGAATGTTTGGGCGGGTCACTTCGGTATGCAGAAGACAACGGCTAGGCTAGCGCAAGATTTCTATCGGCCAGGATGCTGGAAAGAGATTGAAACACTTGTTCGGTCATGCGACGCATGTCAGCAAGTTGGTAAACCCAATGACAAGTGACAGAATTTCACTCGGAGCGAGCCAGGGCAAAATATGAATTTTCTTTGATCGCCTCAGCTGTGTCTTGCCTGCCCGAAAGACTGTTACGCATTGCTTTGCAATCTATTCTTTAGCTGTTTATTCTCTTTGAATGTGTCTTCTTTGAGAGCACTGTTTGTGGAGGTTTGTATCCCGGGCTCTTTATCGGGTGCGTGTTTCGTGTTTAGTACAACCTGAATGATAATGTTGAGCGTTTGTTTTCATTGAGGTTGGTGTGGCGTTCTGGAGAGCATTGGGAGGGTGCTCACTTTCACCGAAGTGATTGACGTTGATTTTCGGGCACAACGTGAGCTTTCTCAGATCCAAGCAAAGACCAGCGGATGAAAGGGCGACAAAGCCGTTTCCTTGGCCCCATCAAGGACGTCACCCAATCAGTCTATCGCATACGTCGAGCCGCGTCGAACAGCTCGACTTCTGGATGTATTACCTGGCGGCGGGGGTTGCTGTTGTGCCATACTACGAGCACCACGTCGCTGCCACGAGGTGACGGACACTGCCATACTACTTGCCCCATGTGGCTACCATGAGGCGATGACTGCTCCCACTTCTCCGCGACGAATCAAGAATTCGACGCGGGCGAGGTTATCACCCTGACCCGCCTGGTTCCTGCCGACGAGAACTTGCTCAAACCGGTTCCTGCCGAGGAGGGGTCGCCGAAGGGATTTAAGGCAGAACCGGCCCATTGTCAGAACAGAGAGTCGCTTGCAGCCGCCCAGTCGGTCTGATGCGCTCCTACTGCTACCTGCACGCTATCATCCACTATCTGTAAATATTGCATAAAGTTCGTTGCTTCTTCGTCTGCGGAAAGAGTCCGTCTTTCGTCCTCTACCCCGAAGTCACAACAGACAGCTTGACAAGTTCCCGCGGCCCCAAAGGAAATAGCCCTATACATTCCATAAAAGCAGACAGTTCTGCGAACGACAGAAGTGAAATCACAATCTTTTATTGCAAAAAGAATTGAATAAAGCTTTTCACTGTAAGCATCTTTGTGGCATATAAGTAGACACATCCCCAAACGAGTGAACATGCAACTGTAATAATCGCTTTATATTTACGTGCCTCTGCTGGAAGACATATGTAAACACCCCTCGCACAACAACCACGGCCGCTGGATTAAAAAGAAAGGAAAAGAAATTTTTTTAAATGTGCGGCCTGCCGCATGCATTGAAAGCGCTGTCATCCCCCGCGGCCCCACCAGTCGGGGACCGTTGTCTGTCATCGGCATAGAAAAATGTGTGAGCAACGCCCTTCGAACGCTGTCCCCCGATGAGTCCCTTCCCCGGCAGCTAGCGCCGTTCGGCCCAGCCAAGCGGCCAAGACTGTAGCTACGGCTATCATATTCGCTCCCATTGCAGCCCGCCTGTCACAACAGGCCGCACTTTTCTTTTTTTTTTCGTCCAGCGGTCGTGCAACAACGGCACCCTAACACATGCAAAAGGGTGTATCTTGGACACTCGCCGCTGAATTTCACAGAAGAAGAAAGCTCAGGAAACACGTGAAAGACAAACGGAAATCTACGATATGCAAACCGATTTGCACAAACGAAAATAACGTTCAGGGAAACTCACCTAAGGTAGGAAAAAAAGGAACAATTTTAACTGGGGTTCTGATGTATTTTCTAGCTGTAGAGCGTGTCCGTGAGAAATATTTATTAATTCTGGCAGTTTTCATCATTTACTAGCCATAGGCCGTTCTACACGTCTCACATTCAAAATTTTCCGTCTACGTGTATCGTATGAAGCAGCTTTCTTGAACAAAGAAGCTAAATCTGAGAGAAAGTTTTTTTTACGTCGTTCTTGTAGGCCAAACATCCGCCGAATATTCATAATTTCCAACTTTTCAAACAAAGGCAGAGGTGGGTGATCTCGAGGAACCCGGAGAACATGCGCATCATTCTTTTCTGAATTGTGAGAATTTCACGTAGATGTGTAGTAGTGGTACTTCCCCAAACTAAATGTGCATAACTAATGTGAGAGTGAAATAATGTCTTGCAATGCAATGGGACCTGAGTAAGGCGTTTGATGTTGTATGCCACAAAATACTTTTTCAAAGGTTGGCACAAGTTGCTCTGCGCCACTCTGTCACAGCACTGATAAGTAGCTACCTACGCGACCGGTACTGCTACGCTAGCGTAAATTATCATTCGTCAGAACTTTATGTGGTTACAAGTGGAGTTCCTCAAAGGTCTGTCCTGGGCCCTCTTCTTTCTTTGCTGTTTATTAACGACGTTTCAGCAGTCATCCCGAACTCTTCAGTTAAATTATACGCTGTTATAACGCCAAACTTTCCAACGTGGTACAACATGATAATGATTGCGCCGCTCTTCAGAAGGGCATTGCGAATTTTACGTCCTAAGCTGGTTATGGAAGCATCGAAAACTAACATTGTCAGCTTCACGTGGGAGACTAACAAGCCCTTATTTCCCTATAGCGTTAAAGACATTCTCCTAGAAGAGCTCAGGGAACAAAGGACCTTGAAGTGTACTACGATAGCTCTCCGAGTTTCTCACCCCACGGTCAACAGACGAGGCAGCGTGCACTTCGAACGCTCAGGAGACTATTTCGGGTGACGAGAAACTTCAAACAACCTGGTCCACTTGTTACTTTATATAAAGGCGTATCCCTTCCAGTTCTTGAGTGCGACTCCGCCATTAGGGATGGCACTAATTGTACGTTAAATTGTCAACTTCTCGAAAGTGTGCAAAAAAAATGTTCACTACTATATTAAAACATCGATTGGGTAAAAGAACTTTCCATCTTTATAGAGCTGACACAGACACTCACGTTACCTAACCTCCCCTGTGGAAGCAACAAATCGGATGTTCCTATTCTCCACAAATAATTGCATGGGAAAATCTTATGCTCGCACTTCCTTTCTAATGTGCACTTTCAGATTCCGCAGAAAGGCACAAGGTAACAGCGCGGCTTTCAGCTAGCAGATTTTTGTGACCCTCAATATAGAGTGCAGGCGACATACTTTTATACGCTATACGATATAACACCCATTGAGAGTGCCTGGATATCTTCATGCCTAATTTTAATATTTTCCTGAAAGTACTTGCAGAGGAATTTCAATAACTGAACAAAAACTCTCGTCTGTTGTGTGTTCCGTCATTCTGTAATCTTTTTTTGTTTCTCCACTTTTGCTTTGTGTTCTCTCCGTGTGCACATATTATGCTCCGTTAGAATCTGTATTCGCGAAATTATTTTTGTTCATATGTGCGCGCGTTTGTTTGGGCGCATGTCTGTGTGTGCATGCACTGTTTTTCCTGTGCGCTTTTTTTTTGCCGAGAGCTGCAGCACCATGACCTTCAAGGTTGTGCCTGGGCACTTCATTAACACCTTTGATTATTATTATTATTATTATTATTATTATTATTACTATTATTATTATTATTATTATTATTATTATTATTATTATTATTATTATTATTATTATTATTATTATTATTATTATTATTATTATTATTGCTACGGTAATCCGCTGGCGAGTATTTCGATAAACATTGCACTCAAAAGATAGAGTAAGTGTCAATGATGCATCATGGAACATATATTAAGAACTATATTATAGAATAAAATTATAGAACGGCGGTTTCGGTAAATACAATAGTCAACACTAATTTTCTATTGCCATTGAATTTGACTTCTTTATGAACATGTAACATAAGGCACGCAGCCAATGGTAACTTCAATCTCCCGACCTACTGAAATGTTTATGACAAAATATATATGTGATTCAATAAAATCAAAATTTAGAACTCCCTCCCACTCTAAATAAAACTTGCATGTGACTTTAAACCCTCCTGTTATTTATATCTTTAAACTGAAGTCCTGCAGTAATTAATCTAGTAATCCGATTAATAATGTCTATTTCCTTCGTTTAGAATTTGTAGCATTTTACAGAAATGCTTTCAACAGGTGTACTGGTTTGTAGTGTCGATTGTGTATATGCGCTTTTGTAATATCTTTTGTCTGCTAGACATTGTGTTAAATGTTGAACATGCTTTAGGTCAATGCTCCCAAATATTATCATCGCTGAAGGCCTTACTAGCGTTGCTAAGGTTCCTGCGGTCTACGGGGCTTCTCAATAGCCTTTAAGAACGCCGCCCCCTACCGATCCATTGAGTACGCGGTTTGTTTATGCTTGTCTCTCTTTCTCTCTTTCTATGTCCCCCTTCCACTGACTTTGTCTTTTTATCCTCCTTAACCCTTCCCCACGTGCAGGGTAGCCAACCGGAACTACTTCTGGCTAACCTCCCTGCCTTTCTGTGCATCATTTCTCTCTCTCTTGAACGTGTCCATACTGTCTAGCGCGCATATTTCATAATTCTTACCGTTATTTTCATTTTCGTTGTCATTGTAAATTAACGTTCTTTTTATATTGTTCATGCATGCGTAGAAATAGCCCGTTTATTACAGCCCTGCTCATGTCTTGGCTTACATAAACCATGTGTATCGGATGAGACCTATAGATAGCCACATAGATTTAATATAGCGGCACAAAATTTTCTGTAACTGTTTAAAGTGTTTTTGCATAACTGATTGATTGATTGATTGATTGATTGATTGATTGATTGATTGATTGATTGATTGATTGATTGATTGATTGATTGATTGATTGATTGATTGATTGATGAGAGCGTGCTTTCTTTCAATGTAATGCCAGAGTACCTCATTTGTGCACAATAAAACAATAAATCCCTTCACAACCCATGTACAGATAATGTAACCTCATGTAAACCGTAATACTCACCTCATATCCCTCCTTTTTTCGTACACTTGGCTGTTTCCCGCAGATAGCAAGCTTGTTCTCCAAAGCAAAAATTTGTGTTCGTGATGGTGGTGGTGGTGACAACTTTATTGCACACAGGAGAGTTCCGGACACGCAGGTCCTTGGGCCCCCGCACGGCCCCACTGCACTCAAACGTTCATGTCCCGGAGGCTCATGACGCTGGCAGCCCGGCCTGTGGCGATGGCTTGCTTGGCCGGGTCCTCGGAGCGCAGTAGGGTCTCCCAAGCCTCCCAAGTAGTAAGGTGCTCCAGGCCCCACAGGGGAGGATCCGCCGGGCAGAGGAAAAGGATGTGATCGAGAGTGGCTTTGGAGTGGTGGCAGAGGGTACAGGAGGGGTCGGTGTGGACGTGGTGATAGCGCGAGCGTATATAAGGGGAGGGTAAGGTGCGTGTTTGGAGCCGCCTCCAAAGTGTCTGGTGATAATTGTCGAGGGAGGGATGGGGTGGGGGGTAGAGTCGGCGCTCGGCTTTGCAGGCTTGCGTCAGTTCACTGAATGAATGCATGCGCTCCCGTGCTACTGTGCACAGGAAGCATTAGCTGGGACATTTCTTTCGTTTTCTTATAGCCCCACTGTACAGGCGCTACTGCGCTAACGCTGCGCAGTGGCGACGAGGTGTTGGTGCTAAGAATCGAACGTATTGGGTTCAATTCTCGTGCCCGACGGCCGCATTCAAGCGGAGGCACAATGCCAATGGCAATCTCGTACCGTGCGTTAGGTACACGTTAACAAATTCTAGGAGGTATAAGTTAATCCACAACCGTTGACGGTGGTGCCGTTCCTATAGACGACAAACGCCAAGATTCAATTGAATGCCTTAAGCGCATATTTTATAAGATGTAGGATGCTATTTCAGTTTCTTTCCTTCCATTGTTACCTTGCGTCGCGCCAAGCGGCCGATCCTAGCAATACAGCCATTGCTCCGGCCACGCAGCCAGACTCGAAAGGTGAAAAGAAAAGATGGTTCTGAAGTTGCGCATGTGATATATACTGGTGTTATTTTTTATTTCGCAATTCCGTAACGTCGTAAACAGTCCTGTAGTTGCAGTAGCAGCAAATTTTATTTCAATAAAAGGAAGATAACAACTGCGTTTTCTTGGGCTACACCGAGGTGATTGGGTATGGCCAGTTGCAATTACTAGCACCTGTGATAAAGTCACCTGTGAAGTGTTGCGACTTGAAAAGACCGTTTTCGCAATTGAACGAACAGCAGAGCCTCCCCCCCCCGCCCCGCCCCCCGCAACTGAACTATTATAATGCGCTCCAATGACGTCCTGCAGCAATTCCTGAGTTAGTAACGTGTATTCAGTCACTTTCCGCACCTGTTAGCCAGTGACGGAACAAAAGAGTTTTATTCGAGCAACTTGATGCTCATAGCAGAAATCGCCACAGTGAGTTAATTTGTGACCTGCGCGCCAACGCTCACAAATTCAGCAGCGCACTGTCCAATCTTGGAAGCCGTGCTTGCTAAACCATAGTAGGTAATCCTTCCATTCAGGAGCACCTAATGCGAGCGTCCAGTCATCATGATCATGATCATCATCATCATCATCATCATCATCCTGGTTACGCCCACTGCAGGGCAAAAGACTCTCTCATACTTCTCCAACTACCTCGGTCATGTACTAATTGTGGCCATGTTGCTCCTGCAAACTTCTTAATCTCATCCACACACCTAACTTTCTGCCGCGCCCTGCTACGCTTCCCTTCCCTTGGAATCCAGTCGGTAACCCTAAATGACCATCGCTTATCTTTCCTCCGCATTACATGTCCTGCCCATGCCCATTTCTTTTTCTTGATTTCAAGTAAGATGTCGTTAAGTCGCTTTTGTTCCCTCACCCAATCTGCTCTTTTCTTTTCCCTTAAGGTTACACCTTTCATTCTTCTTTCCATAGCTCGTTGTGTCGTCCTCAATTTAGCTAGAACCCTTTTCGTAAGCCTCCAGGTTTCTCCCCCATACGTGAGTACTGGTAAGACACAGCTGGTTATACACTTTTCTCTTGAGGCATAATGGCAACCTGCTGTTCATGATCCGAGAAGGCCTGCCAAACGCACCCCAGGCCATTCTTATTCTTCTCATTATTTCAGTCTCATGATCCGGATCCGGGGTCACTACCTGTCCTAAGTAGATGTATTCGATTACTACTTCCAGTGCCTCGCTACCTATCGTAAACTGCTGCTTTCTTCCGAGACTGTTAAACATGACTTTAGTTTCCTGCAGATTAATTTTGAGACCCACCCTTCTGCTTTGCCTCTCCAGGTTAGTGAGCATGCATTGCAGTTGGTCCCCTGAGTTACTAAGCAAGGCAATATCATCAGCGAATCGCAAGTCACTAAGGTATTCTCCATTAACTCTTATCCCAAATTCTTCGCGTCCAATCGGGGCGCGTTTAAAGAATAAGGGGAGAACGTTTCCATGTCAACAAATACGCCGCCGACGGCACTGGTTGTCAGCCGCACGTTCAAGAGCAAAAAAGAAAGAAAAGTTATCTACTCCTGTGAGAGCTCGCGCTCGCGCTCATGCAGTGAAAAAGAGTGTCACGCGGATACATCACATCACCAGTGCAAAAGTCTAGGAGGTGCTTCGGCTTGTACTATTTAACGCCCGACAAGAGCTTCCCCGTAAATGCAAAAAGGCTAGCTTGAAGGAAACCTGCCACGCGGTTCCAGTGTCATCACGAAACGCCGCTTGTATTTCAAGCGACATTCTCTGAAGACAAGTGGTGCTATTCTTGGCCTTCATGACTTCTTCGATTGCGCTATTGAAGCGCATTAAAGACCCGCTGCCAATTAGTAAACAAATGACATGACCTTGTACTTAGAGCCAGTGGCCAACAAATCAAACCCATTTGCACGACTTGTAGGTCTACCACTGGTCACTCGGACCGCTGTACAAAGTAAACATTCGCTCGTTCTTGAGAGCGAGACAGTCGTGGACTCCGCGTTACATAGGGTCGCCATGTGGTTTCAGCGGCGATCCACGCCATAAGCATACAGCAAGCCGTGAAAAGCATCAACAATGGCATGATTTTCTGCATCTCGATGCAGAAATTGACCTCTCAACGTCATTTTTTGGCTGAGACTCTCGCTCTCTTTTGCTTGCCACCGCATTCGGGCCTGACAAAGTTACGGATCACCGATTCTCGCGATATCCGAACGGTTACACGAGAAGAGGTGGTAATGTGCATTTATTGCGATAACAATCGTAAGGACGCTTGGGGCGCGTTCCCGCCGTTTCGTCATCGACCAAGTAATGCCTGTGAGCACATCTCGGACGCTTTCCCCATCGCGCCGCACGGACGACGCAGGGTTGTTAATGTTGCCGCAGTTTCTTCACCTTGTTCCAGAGTGCTTCGCAGACGAGCGCTACCAAGGCTGCACCGAGACCTGCAGACAAGACGATAAACTGAAGCGTAGACTCGGTGATTTGCAGTGGTTGCTCAGCATTTTCAGTGAGAAAGCTTCTCGGCGCAGGTAAGAATCGGTACCAGTACTGAATCTCGAACTGGTCCACCAGTCCTGATTCAACCATCCTCATAATCCTGCAGGAGAAGGGGATAAGAGCTTATAATGCAGCAATTCTCTCATAACAATGCCACTTCCACGGCCCTACAGGAAAGGAAGTATTTAACTAATAAAAATGCATTCATTCAGCGCATGACTGACAGATTACTGCTGCCGCAATAACATATCACATTAAATGGTTTCTATGTCGTGACGTAAAGTACATAGGGCCAGCACTCCATATGAATTTTCACACAATGCACAAAACTAAAAAAATGAGGAACGATTTAGCGGTAACGCCAGGCAACCATCAGTTACAATATATATATATATATATATATATATCGCAGTAAAAAGCAAGATGCAATTCGAATTCAGTGCATTTCCTCACAGGTTCTGCAGCATGTCCTTGTAGGGTGAGGCCTTAGGGAGCAAGTAGGACTTCGGGAACACGATATCTTGAGCGTATACCATGGAGACCTGAACTTGGCCTCGGAACGACTGGGCGTACTTCTCCAGGACGTGGGTAGGGGCGAAATAGACCGCTTTGCGTTTCCTGGTCCGCTCGGCGCAGGCGTCCATGCTCTCTGCTATAAAGGGCTCCCAATCTGCCACCGCGTTTCGCAGCTGCGACAGCGACGCGCTTTTCGTACTCTGCAAAAAGATGGCGGGTAGCGGTATGCAGGTGACACTAATAAAGTGAAGTACACGAGAGTGTTGTGATAACCGGTAGTTGTAGCACAATAGTTGTTGTTTGTTCCATCCACTTATTATATGAAAATATTAAGAATAGGGCTCTCTCTGTAGAGCTTATACAAATACAGACCGGACACGTACGTAAGTTGACAAATGATGTTAAAAGCAAGGTGAGCGTGAAATAAGATGTCGGAATAGTCATCGACAGCAGCAATAGCCTATTTTATGTCTACCATAGGACAAGGGTATCTCCCTGCGGTTTCCAATTACGTCTGTCGTGCGCCAACCGACACCAACTAACGCCTGCGAATTTCTTAGTTCATCACCCCGCCTGCTCTTCTGCCGTCTTCGTATGCACTTCCCTTTTCTCGGAACCCATTCTGTAACCCTAATGGTCCAACCAGTTATCTAACCTACACATTACGTGACCTGCCCAGCTCCATTTCTTTCTCGTAATGTTACTTGGATATCGGCTAAACTTTTTTGCTCTGTGATCAACACTGCTATACTCCTCTCTCTTAACGTTATGCCTAACATACTTCGTTCCATCGCTCTTTGCAGGGTCCTTTAACTTCTTTTGGAGATTCTTTGTCAGTCTTCAAGTTTCTGCCCCTATGTCAGCACCGGTACAATGCATACATTGCACACCTCTCTTTCTAATGATAATGGTAAGCTTCTAGTCAGGATCGGACAACGTCTGCCGAATGAGCTCCAAACAATTTTTACTCCTCTGTAAGTTTCCTGCTCATGATCAGGGTTCCCTGTGAGTGATTGACTTAGGTAAACGTACTCCTTCAGAGACTCTAGAGGCTGACAGCCGATCCTGAACTCTTGTTCCCTTGTCGGGCTACTCATCGTTATCTTTGTCTTCTCTATAATAATATGAAACCCCACTCTTACACTCTCTCTATTAAGGTCCTCAATCATTCGTGGTAACTCGTCTCCAGTGTTGCTGAACAGCACAATGTCATCTTTAAACCAATGTTTGCTTAGATATTCGCCGCTAATCCTTACTGCTAAGCCTTCCCACTATAATAGCTTGCATATTTTTTCGGCAAATATTAATATTCAAACCCACTCCTACACTCTCTCTATTATGGTCCTTAATCATTTGTGGTAACTCATCTCCAGTGTTGCTGAAAAGGACAATGTCATCTGCAAGCCGAAGCTTGCTGAGATATTCGTCGTTAATCCTTACTGTTAAGCATTCCCACTATAATAGCTTGAATATTTTTTCCAAGCACGCAGTGAACAGCATTGGAGAGACTGTCTGCTTGTCGGACCCTTTTCTTTATAGGTATCTTCCCACTTTTCATGTTGAGAATTAAGGTAGCTGTAGAATCTTTGTAGATACTTTAAAAGATATTTACGTAAGCGTCCTGTACTAACTGATTACGTAATGACTCTACGAATGCTGGTATCTCGACTGAATCAAACGCCATTTCATAATCTATGAAAGCAATATAGAGCGGCCGATTGTCCTCTGCGGATTTCTCGATTACCGGATTGACGACATGGATGTGATCCATTGTAGAGTATCCCTTCCTGAAACCTGCCTGTTCCCATGGCTAACTAAAGTAAATTGTTGCCCTTATTCATAGGAGGTTATCTTGGTGCATATTTTATATAATATTGGAAGTAAATTAATCGGCCTCAAGTTTTTCAGTTCTTTAACGTCTTCCTTTTTGTGTATTAGTATAGTGCCTGGCATTCTTCCAGTTCGCTGGGACCCTTGAAGTCGATAGACAGCTTGTATAAAGGGCCGCTAGATTTTCAAGCATTATGTCTCCACCATTTTTGATTAAATCGACTGGTAGCCCATCTTCTCCTGCCACTTTTCCCCGTTTCATATCTTGCAAGGCCCTTCTAACTTCATCGCTACTTACAGAAGGAGTCTCTGTAACCTGTTCCTTACTGCTTGGAATGGACGAACCGTGGCGCCTCTGGGTAATGTTTAATTCAGTTTAGATTTCTTCCGCTGCGTTTACTATATCTTCGAGATTGCTGATGATATTACCCTGCCTGTCTTTCAGTGCATGCATCTTGGTTTTTCCGATGCCTTGTTTCCTTCTCATTGTTTTCAGGCTGCATTCATTTTTTACAGCTTCCTCAGTCTTTCTTAAGTTTTAATTTCGAATATCCCGTATTTTCTCGTTGTTCATTAGTTTTGACAGTTGCGCAAATTCTATCTTATCTCTTGAGTTGAACACTTAAATTCTTTGTCGTTTCTTTATTAGGTCCTTTCTTACTTGTGAGAGCTTACCTATTGGTCGCCTTGGTGGCTTACCTCACACTGGAAGTGCTGCTTTTGAAGCCAGCCAGGTTACCGTTCCATTTGTTGCCTCTATGTCATCTTCATGTGCCTGTTCTAAGGCTTCATATTTGTTTGCAAGTACGAATTTGAGTTGGTCTGCTTTTACCCTTAATGCCTCTAGTTCGGCCTGTCTCTTCATGACCACTTTTACACTTTCTCTCTTCAAATTGAGGTTAGTCCTAACCCTCACTAACCTATGGTCACTGCCCTTTACCTAACACTTCCAGATTCTGCAATACATGCTGGGATCGGCAGAAAGCATGAAATAAATTTCATTTCTTGTTTCACCGTCAGTTCTTTGCCAAGTCCACATTTTGTTCCAACGCTTTCTGAAGGTGTCCATTATTCGCAGCTTATTCCTTTCCGGGAATTCTACCAACCTCTCTCCTTTAGTGCTTCTAGAATCGACGCCGTAGTTGCCAATTTATTGTTCACCAGCCTACTTTTCCCCCACTTTTGCATTGAAGTCACACATTGCTACAATCTAGTGAGACTGCACATCCCTCATGCCTAATTTCACATTTTCATAAAACTCATCTACACCTTCATCATTATGACTGGACGTTGGACAGTAGGCTTGTACCACCTTTAATCTATACCTCTTATTAAGTTTTGTTACGGCTAGTGCTACCCTCTCATTATTACTGTAGAATTCGTCAATGATGCCCGCTTTGTCCTTAAGTATAAGGAATCCTACCACGTATTGTTTCTTATCTGGGAGTCCTCTATAGCAGAGGACTTGTCGCTTAGTCAGTACTGCATATGCTTCACCAGTTCCTCTAACTAATTTCGGCCAATAATGTCCCAAGCAATGCCTGGTGGTTCCTCAAAGTGTCGTGCTAATGCAGCCTCACTCCAGAGAGTTCGGGTGTTAAAGGTTGCCAGGGTCAGTTTCCATTGGTGGCCTGTCCAGGTCCAGATATTCTTAGCGCCCTCTGCTGCGTTACACGTCTGACCGCTGCCTTGGTCAGGTGCTCGACAGCTGCTGGAGATAGAGGCCCATGGAATCATGTAGGAATCATGAGGAAGGGAATGGCCGAATACTGCACAAAGGAGGCCAATTCCTGTTCTGGCGAGGGAGTGTCTTGTTGAAGCTTAGTGGGTCTTCCTAATTTGGTTGTACCTGGATTAGTATAGCCCCACTGGCTCTCGGGCTTTTTGCCGGTGTCAGGCGCCAGTAGAAGCCTGGAGATGGAGTGTGCTGGGGGAGGTGAGTTGGAGTTTCCCACCTTAAGGTAAAGAAAACGCGAGGATTCGAACTTCTGACTGTGGCAACCGGCCATCTAAGATAGCTCAGTCAGATAACCCTGCAGGCTGCCAGGCCAACTTAATGTCAGTGAATTCCAGCCCTGACGATCCTACGTTCCTGAAAACATGTTTGAATTATGCCCGGAATAGGGGCTTTACTGATCGTGACAGGTGGCGCTACATAGTATTTCTCAATGGTTCTAACATGATGGTTTCGTGGTCTCCCAAACGCATGCGGCCATGAATGCGGCTACATGCAAGAAATACTTTCGGCGAATTTGAACTGCACTTAAATGTAGCGTATAAAAGAAAGAAAATGAGAAAAAGAAAACATTTTCAACGCTTACCGATAACTCACTAGTCGTGTATGGACTAGGCAGGCGTACAATCTGAACTATCGGTCTCGTGTTCTTACTATTAAAATTTCTCTTCTTTCTTTCTGCTTTGAACTATAGACATAGGAAATTTTCATAGGACATAGGACAAATCCCGCGTGCCTTATACAAGATGAAGTATTGCTGCTCTATAGGTGAATGGCTCAAAGTATGGAAGTGCTTCCTCGATAAGACATTTAAAGGAATGCGGGCGGTGCCTCTCCAATTCGAGCGAGCTTCGTTAGCTTGCGGCGACGTGTCGCTGTACTTTTTTTTTCGTGACACCCGCTTGCATTACACTACGTGGTTAGAGTAATAATCAGGAAGGAAAACAAATTAAAAATAGAATATGTTTAAGAATAATTTCTGTGCAGAAAGAAACAAGAAACACATGCAACAATATCCTGCCATTAAATAATGTGTTAACAAACCCAATTAAACCTCTGTTTTCTTTTATTAATTGAAAGTGATTAGGCCCGTCAAGTTACTGTTATATGTACGTTCTTGTTAACTGCGTTTTGAGGAATTATAAGATTATAATCTTGTTGTTATCATATATTTCGCATGGTTTTGCCTTGCACACGCAGTGACAGCCACTGTAAATGTTACCGATAGAAACAGAACTACAACTCGATCTCCGCAGCACTGTAGAGCCTATAAGCAGTGAGGTCCAATGGCGAGGATGTATTCTTCAATGTGCTCTTCTGGGCGCCATATCGTTTGCTTGCGCCTGTGATGTTTTTTCAGTCTTGGTTCCATTCGGGAGCCCACTGTTGTAGACAAGTTCTGCTACCTTCTTGCTGATTATTGAAGCATTCTTATAAGTCCTTGTAATAAATATAAAGCCAATTGTCCTTAAATATTCTCTCATAAAGACAAAGTCTTGAGAGGCGACACAGGTGACACTGCGGGCAATACACTAGATGCCATAACGAGTGGTTAACTACCCGGCCACCGACGTTGACTGCTTACTACAGCATTTGCAATAAGTCTTTGTCGTCAAAGTCACGGGTTAAACTGTTTCTCGGGTTATATAAAAAAATATGCGCTTTTCCCTCTGATTGCTCTAAAACTATTTTCACCGTGTTCTTTCAGCTTAACACGTCAAACCGCGAAATCTTGACAAAGAATTGGTCAATACATTGTACCCGAAGCTCGCAAAGCTTGTTTCTATGAAGTACTACTATCTATAACAGTGCGCGTGGTATTATCATGCGTATGAACAATAAGAGTTTTTGCACGTACAATATGAGCTACCCAGCAGCAAGGACTTAGAAAACCTTGTGACTTCCAGAGTGCCACGGATAACGAGTGAGGACTGCTGGCGCGGTTTGCTTATGGAATTTTGGTGGTACATGCTCAAAGTTCGCTATATTCGACAGGGAGCTCTGTATGCCAGCATATACTGGGCTCGTAATTATTACAAAGTTATTGTGGTTCCGGTAAGGGATTACGTGTTGCTCTAATGAAGCCTTTAAAACCCACTTATAACAAAGCCTCGTTATAAGCATGAATTCTCTTCATCGGCGTAATTGTCACCAGTGTAATATGCTCGTTAATGCATCCTCTACGGTATGTGAAAACAGGAAGTTTGTTGCCGACAGCAAACCCACTAACCGTTAGAATGACACTCTCGAACGCGTTACTTGAGATGCAAGGCTGAAGGCGTCCGTTCCCCAGCATCACCAACAGTTTCTCTATCGTGTCTGGAGCTTCTTCGAGGATAGGCTTGTTAAGGAAGCTGATGTATCCTCCCGTGAAGCAATACGAGATTACAAAGAACAGGAATTGAAAAGTTACCCGCAAGATGCGCACGCTCAGCTTTCTGCGCGCCATTGATGGCTCTGAAACGAGAAAGAGAAGGAACAAAGCGTGTTACCGGGTTGTTGCGTTGTGAAAAAACGCAATTTACCTCAGCGAAAGAACATAATTTGCAGCATCAACGTTCATGGACTTTGGTTAAAATGGTAATGATGTGGGAATGGTGATGTCTGAAAAGTATTTAGAAGTACTTGATGTGCCGAACGTGAATCACATGATTAAGATGTACGCCTTATAATTAAAGAAAGTTGTATTTACGAGAATATTGATTTCCAGAAATTTTAGAAAGTTACGCAAATCCAACATAGATGTTGGAACTAATGTGAAGAGACGCTTTGGTAAAGAGGTTACCTATGTGATTTAGAACTAACAGCGATGTGTGCAATTATATTTAGTTTCAACTTATGCCGCGAGTAATCTCATGGAATATTTTGTTTATCCACCATAAACATCACAAGATTATTGGCATCCAAGTATAATGTTTCAGCATTGAATCTTTCACAAGCTATGCCGAAACGCAAACTCCTATTCAGGCAGATGTACAGTTTGGCACGCCTGCACCGCGATGTCACTACGACCAAAGTGATTTATGATGGTTGTCAAATGAAGAATGGTGATAACAGGTTCATAAACAGAAAAGTACGAAACATATCCAGCAACACATAGGCAATATGTTCGTTTTATGTGACAGTGGAACTTACCCAATCTGGAGGAACGGCCAAGAAGGTGCAGATTCCCAGTGGCGTGCACATACCGAATGGCTAAATAAAAAAAGTAAGTCAGAGAATCCGTAAAACTGAATTTACCATCCATTAACTAATTGGTGTGCTTTAGAAATATTTGGGAGACAACATGAAATATTCCTGTTTTATGTAGGAAGTTGTAGGAATGAGAGTGTCCGCGCCCATGACTGCCCACACAAGAACTGCAACCTCTAAACATACTTTTGCGTATTACAGGTTGTGAACGATCTTAAATACGCGATAGATCGCCTATATTTTTCAATTCAATCACTTTCTGATGATCTCGATGAAAAATAAGATTTACCTGCATTTCGCTGCAAACGTGACACTTTGTCGACACGTGTGGAACGCAGAAACCACACCTCCACATTTCGGACCACACGCAGCATGAAAGCAAGCAGTGCCATAGAAAGTCCCAGCAAACACCAAACCTGCAAAAGGTATAATGATATGCACTTGCGCCATATTAATTTCAATTTTCTCTCTACTTGAATGTTCTTTCCTCTCAGTGTGGGACTAAATCTCAAAATATATTCTAAGTTGTTTTGTAAAAAGAACCTGTACTTGTGAGTGCAATTGATTAGCACAAATAACGAGAGATATGGATAGGTTATGACCTGACGCGGCTGCTTGAGTTGTGTGTGACAAAAGGATTTTTTCACAGTAGGTGAGATAACGAGAGATATGGAAAGGTTATGACCTGACGCGGCTGCTTGAGTTGTGTGTGACAAAAGGATTTTTTCACAGTAGGTGAGACAACGAGAGATATGGAAAGGTCATGACCTGACGCGGCTGCTTGAGTTGTGTGTGACAAAAGGATTTTTTCACAGTAGGTGAAAGCGGAATAAAAGCTGCGGGTAAACAATTTCAAGGCATCTTTCGCTAATGAAACATTATGAAGCCCAAAGAGCATGGTGATCTGAATTTGTTCAAATTTTTTATATATAGGAAAGTCCTCATAGTCCCCTTGTCGGTTTATATAGCTTTTATATATAGTCCCCTTTTTGAGAGATTCGGTCCAGCCTAAAGATTTCCTTGTTCACCCACTGAAATCACTTCAGGGCTCCATAACCGTATAAATCCTTTGTACTGCTTATATTTCTGTACCAAACGGAAGGCTTAGCACGAGCCTGTGTACAATAAATGGCAAAAATAAAGAAGTCATGAGGCGCGCCAGTATCATGCCGAGGACAGGAATTAAAAATACTCGGGGCTCACACTTCGAAAACGGTTCGCCGCTCTGCAGATCGGGGCGCAGAAACATGTAGATATCTAGGAGACATCAGTTTCTCTTTTAATCTTAATGCGCAAAACGAAATATACGCTACTCATGACGTAAGTGCAGTCGTTTTTTATAAGGAATAATGGTGTAGGGCATGCTTTCGGAAGTATTCCCCTGATTAGTATCCCAGGCAAAGTTCCTTCCACGTGTCAATTTGTTAACGCTTATGGCTCAGCTGTCCTTTGAGTAGGCATGTCTTACTGATGACTAGGAGATTGCGCCATTCTTGTATTTCGGTGAGGTGAGAGCACATGTACCAACAGGTATAGAACAACGTCGCTTACCTCCCTTTGCTGAAAGTCAATAAAACTTGTTCATGAGCTCGTTGGTTCATAACACTTAGGGAGAAAAACTTCACCAAAACCAGACAGGAGGCACAAGAGGGTAGAGACATGGACAAGCGGGAAACTTTCAAATGAATTTTGTCTCTATTAGGGTTGTCATTATATGCATGTTACCACACATGCGCAATGCTGCAACACGTAATTCACTATCAAAGAACTTCAGTGAAATATCCGCAAAAAGGTTGCTTTCATAGGGAACTGGGCTCCCTCACTGAGCATGTGAGGTAACATGCTTACATTGACGACTGTCAGAAATAACAGAAGTTTGCGCTTGTCGTTGTCTCTACCCTCTCGTGTCCCCTTGCTGTTTTTTTTTTTCTTGCGTAGTGGGCTTTCCTAAGCTTGGTGCATGTGGCGGGAACATATCGCTTAAACTCACATATGTCTAACCTAACGGAAAAAAGATTGGCTGCTTGATCAACCAGGATTTAGATTTAAATAACGCTTGCCAGACAGAGTTATCTGACTTTGTACGTTACCTTCAAGAATCTCTGCACGCTTTCCACATACTCTGATTTATAGATTTTTCGAAGTTTTTGTCAGGGCACACCATAGAAGATTAAATAAAGAAGTTTGTTAGATGTAACTCGACGATAATATCACGTACTGGGTTGAATAATTCTTGTGTAGGAACTACCAGCACATCAAGATTAAATATCGCATATCTAGAAGCACTACGGTAATATCGGAATCAGGCTGGCATAATAGTCAGTATTAGGACAGATTTTCTTCTTAATTTGTACGAATTACATAGCAAATAACATTACGTCCAACAGATGACATTTAACCGGCGACTGTGTGATATACAGACAACTAGCTGACCGGTTGGTGTAAAGCGTCTACTAGACTGATAAATAATCTGTACCTGAATGGCGAAAAGTGTGTCAAATTAAAATCAACATTAATAAAAGAAAACAGATTAACCTTCCTGTGCTCACCGGTACTCCTCTAAGCATATCTTCTATAAACAACAGCAGTATTGCTAAATAAAGTTATTTAAGCGTTTGAGTGTGCACATCAGATCTCTTCTATTGTGGAATACCCACTGAGTATTGTAAATAAGGCTTTAAGAATTAGGTACCTCAAAGCCCCACTTAATGGCTTCCAACGCCGAAACAACGCTAAATGATTAGGAAAACAGACACTGGCCTGTAAAAACAGTGCCTTAAAAAGGGCTGTTCACGATGTACAACTGGTAGCTCGTAAATAGTAGATTTCTATCTTAGACTTGAATGTAACCTCGGATTTCTTATGTCCACTGCCTCTCTCCTGCAAGAACTTAGTAGTTGATGGTGACACAAGCTTTATATCTCCGGCTTACTACTTCGCTCTCTACTTTAGGCTCTCAATCTTGGAAATGTAAATCCAGCTCCGGCAGCCTCCATGGTCAGAGTAAAAGGTCCACAGTTCCAATCTTGTGGAATTTATAAATACAAATATCTCAAAAAGAATAATGCATGTCCTTATAGAAAACATTTAATGCGCGGCGTTCTATGCATTTTCAGCTGCGTAACATGGAAGTTTCTGGGTGCTTTGCTTGCTTTCTATGCGACCGACAGTAGACGGCTTTAACAAAACCTAACGCTCTTTGAAATTTGTAGCTGGTGAAGTGAGCTGGCGAAAGTTAGCGCACATGTGTATGAAATAAACTTGGACGAACACAACAATCTCACTATCGCTTTTGAAGTTAAACAAGTACACCTCGCCTTCTTATTGTGTCGAAACCATTAAGGCTGGGGTGATTGTCAAGCGTCCGGACCAGAAGTTGCAGGTTAATATTTACAGTGGTTAAATCATTGACATAACTCGCCACAACATTCTCCGTTCAAAAATCCTGCAGCCTATTACTGAAAAATAGAACTTTGCAGGCACTGTATGGAAAATTTATACTTCGGATACAGTGTGTAAAAGGAATATGCATGAGTTTTTATATAGACAGCATCTCTTACCAGAACGGTAAATATATTCAGGACCGTAAAACTGCTGTTGCTGATCCTGGGCGATGCGAACAAGTAGCCGAAATTGTAGAATCGTAAAGGAAACGAGAACTGTGTGCTGAAAGCACGAGCATAGCTCATCACAGCATGGTTGACCAGAATATCTGCCTCCTAATAGGAATGAAAGAGAAAAAAGACAAATTTATAACTTAACTTAAAGCGCAAACCTAAATTTTCTTGACAGTGTTGAAACAAATGTTTTTTTTTTTTTAGATGTCCCAATAAAATATAGTCACAGGCATGCGCGGCGCACTCAGCAATGTCACAGCATAAACTGGAGGAGCGGCTCCATAGGCGCTCCATTTTAGGCAACAGGCGCTACAGGGTTTTCGCCGCGAGGTCTGTTTGCGTCGTTTTCATGAGAACGGCCTGAGCTGTCCGCCCTGCATCGACGGCGAGCGGCGGCTTGTGCTGCTTTCTGCAAGGCGGTCTGCTGAGCCCCACGTTGCCCGGTTGCAGCAGCGCCAGCAGGTCTCCGATTAGCTTCTTCAGCAGCGGTTCGTACTTTGCGAGGAGGTGTCATTACTTGTACCGAAGAGTAAACACTGGTATCCACACTACGTGGCGCACATGTATCGTATCTGGCACGATACGAGACAGTTGTTGTTGATGATGATGATGATGATGATGATGATGATGATGATGATGATGATGATGATCTATTGATATCTCCTCCGAAACATAGTGGTGACAAATAGCCACCTAGCCTGCTTGTGTTAACCAAGTCTAGCTACCTACATCATGCAACTTCTATACGTAACTGCAACATGTCCGGACACCTGGTGGAATATAACGGAACTGCAATGTAAACTTTGTACGCATGGGACGCTACGCGGCGCGCATATCGCATTGCGTGACAAGTGACACGCTACGATGCGAATGAAGATGATGAGGTGAAGTCCCACCATCTAACTCGGAAGATAAGGCAAACAAAACCAAGAAAGAAAGAAAACTGCCGGAACTCAGTCTTACGTTGCAGATTAAGAAAACATGCGCCAGCAATCGAAAAGCGTGAACTATTTGTGGCAAGGAGGACTGAGAAGTCACTTGCGCATGAACTTTTGGCCTGTTTTCTGATTTGAAACGCTTCATAGACTTCGTGTTTATTTTTTTGTCCTTTTTCCGATAATGTTTGCAGATTTGAAACCCGGAATGCATCCGCATTTGTTGCAATTCAGAAGTATAATTGCCACTAGTGGCCGCGGGATTCGCGTTTCGGAATTCTAGTGTTTGCGCAGCCAGTCATTAACACATCGGACGGTCTGACCGATGTAGACACGGCCACACGACATAGGTAATGTGTTACAAGACCGACACGGCTCATTTTGTGATCATGGTGGCATACAACAGTACATACAAATGAACACTGAATTGCTAGTATTTTTCTTGGCGACGGTCCTATCCCTGCAATTTTTCCCTGTAATTAATTATCTTGGTGTAGAAGTAGATTGAAATCTTAAATTTACTGATCAAATATCTAAAGTAAAAGAGAAAATTACCTACGGGACCAGGATGCTTCTAAAAACATGGAAAACATTTAACCATCATATATTATTATCCTCATACTTTTCATTTATTCATTTCTATATAAACTACTGTGTTACTTGATGGGAAAACGCTTGCGTAACCCATTTAGACTTATGGGAAATCCTACAGAATCAGGCTATTAGGATAATTACATTTAGCCCACACAGCCACAATGCCGCATATCTTTCACGAACTAATCACATTCGTTCAGTCAAAAAACTCACTAATATAACCTCAGCACCGTTTTGTTCCGACAAACCAATTACTCCCGATTCGATAGCTTGATACCAAAATATTCTCAAATAAATACCACCATTACCAGGTTTGCACTAAGTAGGAACATGATTTTACCCGAAATACACAATAATTATGACAAGCAAAGGGTCCATTTTTCATCTGTAGTATTCCGGAACACACTAGCATTAGACATAAAACACTTAAAATTCACGAATTTAAGAAACAACTACAAGAATATATGCGATCCAATTTTTCATGTTCATAGACTTTATACTGATAACCATTCTTTCAGTGTGCCTTCCTTTCATTTTCATTGCCATACCATTAGATTGTTCTTTGATGTCCTTGTCATGGATATCTGTGAGAGTTAACAAATTTTGCTTTGTACGTCATGCCATTTATAACGTTAATATTAAAGCCTTTTTATATGCTTCTTATTTATGCACATCGAATTCTTTAATTCGACTATTCATGCTAAAAACTTGTAATCGTTCCTTGTTAACCATTTGTTGAAACTGGTGTAATCAGTACTTTAATACATTTATTTTGTAAAGGAGGTCGCATTGCAGACTTTGACTTCGGGACCTCCTTCTGTATAATAACTTCTTGCAATATTTCTAGTCATCACAACAAAGCAATCCTAATTCTGATCCTGATATAAGATGTTTTCTCCTTTTTTTCATGCCACAGGGTTAACTGTCGAAATATAAGAAGAGATATGCAAAGAAAATTAATATTCATGTTACATTGCGTGGGAACTGTGTTGTTGAACAATTAAACTATCGTTCGTTACATGGCCGTTGTAGCCGGTCGCGCTTATTGAGCGGCCTTTTTGTATCGAGCTAATAGCAGTCAGTCAAATACCTTTCCCAAAGATTGTTAATTACTTCCATCGTCTGTCATAAGGAAGGTCTACAGATTTCAACAAACTATAGTTTTCTCATTTTTTCCCAGAAGATGTTTATGGTTCCATTTCTTATTGCTCGACGTCCTTGACTAGAAAACCGTAATATATAATGCTTACACGCTAGGAGACTCTGCCTCTTAAATTCGTACACTGTGTTGCCTAATTGCTACTGTCTACAAAGTGCACTCAGAAATACTCACGCCATGTGTCAGATGTCCAGAATACGTTCCGGCTTGCGGAAATCTCTCATTAGGTAAAAATGGTAGCGGTGCGATGACTTTTACAAAACGCCTTGAAAGGAACATCGATATAAGTTTGAGTATTAGAAGCCTAAATGGTGCATACACAGATATTCATGCATGAAAACAGACAACCGAGCTGCGGTGTCACAGTTCGTCACAATATTGAGCTCACGATTGCCGGAGACCTCCTCTTTAGGCAGAAACTGCTAATCCCAATATCGTTCCCGCAAGGCACACTTATAATGAAGAAAAATTATATTCGCTCAGAGAAACTAACATTCAGATTCAGATTCAGGTGCCGTACTGTGCACAGCGATAAATGCTTATTCTTGTATTTACGGGGATGTTTTAAAAAGTGTGCCCAAGGCTGAAAATACTGTACACTGAGGCTGATTGAGGGTATGACGGCTCCTTGAGGAGAACCTTCACCAATGTTCGACGTTTCCAAAAGTGCAACAGGCTGATGTTACTGTGCGTAAATAATGAGATGGGCTTTGTGATGAAAGGAGTTGTTAAGGAGTTATATTTGGTTAATAAATCTTCCAGCGCTTTATATATCGCCGATGTATTCATCCTCGCGCTGCTATTGCTGCTAACAGCTGGGTCACTTTCCTCAGTAGAGTGATAGAGCTAGACGTCAACTTTACTTTTCTAATTTTAGAAACGTCTTTATGGAATAAAAGCTATCGTAATCAGGGTGACTGGTCCCATCAGGGCTGTAGAGATTGGCCTTAGAAGCTAGAACTACTTTTTCTTCAACTGTTCATCTGGCTTTCATAGGAACCTATTAGAGATTTCTATTCGTACTTTCTCGCCAAATTCGCATGAGCCAGAACATTTAAGTTTGTCGGCTTCTACCAATTCTTAAAGAAACACCTAAAGTATCTTGGCTCGCAATCAAGAATACAACTTCTTTCTAATATGGCATATCATAAGAAGCCAACAAAAAAAGACACCAAGAATATTAATGGTATGAATAATAACAATCGAGTCCCTGGGTTCCCTTTCTTCTCGTTTACTACTCCGACAGTAATTCTGACGTCCTTTTAGGAAACTTACGTTATGTTGAGACCTCTGCGAATCATTGGCAATGCATCCTCTTCCTGTGGCAAGTTGCAGTAGTACTGGAACAGAAACACGGGAGAAGATCATAATAGCTTTTAGTATAATGTTGCTAGTTTAATTTGCAGACGACGAACACGTTCCTTTTTTTCTGCTGCAACACAGTATCACCTTGCGTTTAAGCATGTAATAAAGGCTCCTTGCTTTCTTTAGTACATAAAGAAGCAACGTTCAAGGATACGATGTAGATACTCACACGGTTGACGCTTCGCTGCAACGCTTTTCTTAACAAAAAAGGAAAGGAAAAGAAGAACTCCCTAGACTTTATGAGCGCATCTAGTGGCGTTCGTAGTTCACAATGCCTAGTCGAGGGCGTAATCGCACCCATTTGTGGCACACTTAATACTGCTCCGCTGACTGGCTTCTACTAGCAGGCAGCAATTGACCAATTCCATGTGGAGTCAAAATGGCCTGTGCGTACCGTTTTGTTGCCGTGGATTCCTCTGTCTCCACAAGTAAGCACAAGGACATTGGAGCGTTCCTCCCTTGCCGGTAGCGTCAGCATCACTGACGTGGCTCCACGCAGCTTCGGCCATTGCGCGATGGTCAGCACTCCAGAGCAGTTATTGCGTTTGGCATAACTCGGCCCTAGCAGCACGTAACCCTGCATGAAAATAAGAATCATTATCTGTAATTTTTTTCGCGCTGTTTAACAAATATAAGTCGAGAGTAAACCAAACTGGTTTACCTTTAACGCAATCCATTGCGAGATGGCTGGTACGCAAAGCTTACCTGTCCGTATGTTTATGGGAGAGGTTATCATAACTAGAAGCCAGATGTTATGAAAGACGGCTTTCAGATCGCAAAGCCTGCCCTCAGCTGAAGTACCAGTATAATTGCATGTAGAACATTCAAGAAGCACCAAGACACTAATTCATCGCTTAGAACTACAGAAAGCTGAGCTTGTTCGTAAGGATTCATAATGCAAAGAAGGAGTAAGGCAGTAAATGCTTCCTTCAGGTTATAGTTGGCGTTCGTGTTGTCCACTTCTGTTCTCTTGTGCCCATGTCTGCACGCCTTACCCCTTCTTTGCATTATGAATACTAATTCATCGACTGCCCTTTGAAAAAAAAAGTGTTCACAAAACATTTCCTATACAGTGGCGCTGTTGGCCTCGAGCTCCACCACTGGAGAAGCTGGCGCCACCGTCGGCGTGACGTGCTATTAGGGATCACGTGGACATAGCGGCCGCGTCAGCTGCTTCGGGAGCGCCTAAGCGATATGAAAACAAGAGTTTAAATCCCCTCGTACGCTGTGGTCCTCATTTAGTGGCGAGATTTCCCGCTTCGAGTGTCTCCTTTGCAACGCTTGAAAGCATTACAATAGGTAGTGTCTGCCTTTAAGGCGCGCAACATGGTAGGCTACTGCTCGGTGCCACAGTGCCGGACGTACGCAATGGAGCCTGGTGTCAGCCTTATTCGCACGTAGCCGTAGCTGCGTGAAGCTTAGCTCGCGAAACATAAAACCGGCAAACAGTCATCGGCTACAACTCGGGTATGCAGCAAGCACAGATGCGAGGAAGCTTTCTGCTACGGCGACGGGTCTGTGATGTTCGGAAAACGCGCACTGAGACGCTCGTCCGAGTCCGCTGCCCGACTAATGTCTTGACGGTTTGGTCTCTGAACTTGTCGATGCTATAGGTACTGGCAAGTTCACTGGAGTTGAAAGGCCAGGAGCGGTAAGAAGCACATTAAAAAAAAGCATGGCATATGGTCATGTTTGTGTTATGAATTAATGCACTGGATTAGAAAAAAGAAAGCAGCGGGAAATCGCACGCTGAGAACACTGATAAACATACACTGCGACGTACGTAACTCGATAAATAATATTGAAACGTCTAAGAATTTAGAAGAAAAAAAAAACGATTGAATCGTCGCGACGGCACATCACAGTCCCCGTAGGCGTCGAAGTCTCTACAGTGAAATTATTTTTGAACAGCTCTGATAGCGCACACGCAACAATGGTAGTTTGTATACTGTTAAATGCTCATATTCTGCGGCTTAAAGCTCATGTCACGCGTTGCGAAAACGCTCACGCGGCGAAAGCGAAACAGTGCGCGGACATGCATGCAGACGCGCCGTCGGTCGATGCGAATCTGTGCGATCCCTGCATTGAGGTTTCATTCTATTACGTTCCATTTAGTTATGCAAACACTATAAAAACGTATTTCACATAATTTGCTCTCAGCGTTTACCTACCTCTCACGCAAAAAGCCGGTTCGGGAGACCCCATCGCGGCGACCGCGCGCAGTGGCTTTCACTGTACGTATTCGGTAAAGAGATAGCGCCTGTAAACGATTCTGTGCTTTCAGTTTGCCCAAGATTCTTATTTAGACAGTAAAAAACTTCTCTCGTTTCAAAAGTACTTACAGAAATGTCCGGGAGAGCTCGCGCCTGGCGTTTTCAGTGAGCGCTTACAGCAAAACCTATGAGGAGCGCGCCTCGTGATCCCTCATACTGCGCCAGCGAGGCGCTTCCGATAGATGGCGACTCCGTAACTCCTCGCCGCCCATAAGGTAAAGCTATTCCATACTTTTCTATTTCAATTCTGCAATCAGCCCTCCATGACTGGTCAAAAATTTTTTGGGTCGCCCCCACTTCGCCTGTCTCTCACGCAACGTCACGAAAACCGCGAAAACACCCCACATGATATAATATGTGCACACTGACTATGCATCAATAGACCGAACGAAAGAAAAAAATAATTATTTCTGATTGGACCCCATTGATGCCATTGACGTCTCTGCCATTGATCAAACGTTTTCGGGCTACATCCACTTCGCCTGTCTGCAAAGCGACGTCACAAAACGCTAAAACTGATAGCGTCAAAGTCAGGTGTACGCGGTAAATACGCATTAATATGCCAAACAAAACTGAATTTTTTTACTGAATACCCGGAGGCTGCTCCGTACTGAAAGGAATAGAAGATTGTTGCCCACAGACTGCTGTGGCACTAGCTACTGGGAGCAGCTGCGGAGCATTGATTTATTTGCGTATAATAAACATTTTAGAGTGCGGCTCCTTGGCGCCCGTTCTCGCGCTTCGCGTCACCGTCGGCCTCACCGTCGTGCCTCGTCGTAAGCAATATCATCATCCGCGCTGCTCTAGCTGCGCGTGGCGCAAGTCTTGCTCTCCTCTTGTCCTCCATAACCGGATAATGTGTCCTCGCCTATCCTCTCGACCACTTCCTCCTTGCAGCACCGTTGCAGTGACTCTCGCCGCTACCATCCACCCCGCCCTCATCTTCCCTTCTCCCGCTGTCGCGGTACTGCCGTGGTGCCGGCAGACGGCTCTCCGCTGCTCGGTCTCCGCGTCGCGTGGCTGTATGGCTCTCAACCGTGTCTCTCGCTTCCTCGTTTGCAGGACGCGTTCCTCAGTGGCATTTGTCGCCTCTGACAGTGCTTGCGCTTGGCTCTCCTTGTCGCGCCTTTACTTTTGCCCTATACTTCCCCTTACCTGGCGCAGTGCAGTTGCGGTGACTCGAAAGAAAGTTGTAGCGTTTGGTCGCCTCACTTCTGCTTCCCACCCACATCTTGTGCGGCCACACCGAGTGAATGACTGTGTGACCTCTACTCAAAACCCCTGTTCTCCGCCCGTTTCCTCATCCCACCTCAGAAGAAACACTAAACAATAATTGCTAATCTCCCCCCCCCCTTTTTCGCAGTGGCGACCCACTATATTGAGCGATTGCGCATCGCCGGAGCGCCGGCCCCATCGAATCCCTCTGCACTTAAGCGTGCTCCTCGCCTTTTTTCAGCCAATTCAGTATGGAAATCTCAATGTAGGCAATGCGATTCGCTTTGAAACAAAAAAAGAAAACGTGACCGTCTATAAATGAGTAGAGCGTTTGATTGAGCTTTTCAAACAACGCTGGGGGTTACCGCCTTATGCTTGCGTCGGTTGTTACGTCAATTTGAAGTCAGGAGATTGGAATGTAAACAGATTGGAATAGTTTTACGTTATAGGGTCCCAGCATAAAAACAGATGTGTGGCAATGACGATAAGGATGTTTGTCGTCTACTCCTAGGTTGCGCAAGACACACTACACATAGACGGCCATCAGAAAAAATACTACACGCAATTCTTGCCCAACCGGCATATCAGGCTTGTCAAATTCCTCGGCCCTTGGCCATCGAAAAGCGCAGAGCGAAAATGATAGAATGCACTTGAACATATTGTCACGGGGCAGAGTTAGTGAAACGTTGGTGCATTTACAAGTCTATACAAGCTGCGACAACACTAGATGCACAAGATGGCTGCCGGAACCAGCCGGACCATCTTAGGATAGGATATCCTTCTTCGATGGCGCGTACCCACTGCAGGCGATCGGCTAAGATTTGGATGGTATTAGGAAGATGTTGGTATTACAAAAACACGCTCTTCGCGACAAATCGCCGTCTTTGTTCATAGTCTTACTATCACTATGCCCCACTGCTCCGTAATACTAAGCTCCGGTCGGAAAGCCGCCGTCTCGTCGGTAGTGTTTATGGGGGCGATGCCGCGGTGAAGTAGGGTTTCAGCCTAGAGACGTGGACAACATTAGTGGGCACATGGTCATACGACGACAGATAGTCCAGCACAGATACTTCGTAATTTACATCGCCGAGCTGGCGATGTAAATTACGGATCTTAAAAGTCCCTGTGTAGCGCGGGAGAAGATGTTCAGACAATTTTCGGACAATCCGATGCGGCGGCATGGTGTACACATAGAAGAACTAGGGACACAGGGGAGAAATAACGTCCTCGTGGCGGGTGTCTTACCTCGTATTCTGGGCAACCTGTGAGGCAGTGAGCCGTGAGTTGGGGAATCTGGCGAGTTGAGTGAACCCTGGCGAAGGTGTGAACATACTCAGTTGAAATGTTGGTCGTGGGTGGAAAGAGTGTGCAAGGGCAAACTGGGTGGCGGCTGAACAGCAGAGAAAAAGGCGGGAAACCAGGGGCCTCTTGTCGGGACGAATTGTATGCCGATGTTATGTGCGGTAACGTGTCGTCCCAGTCATTGTTATCCGGAGGAACCTACATTGACAACATCTCCGTCATCGTCCGGTTGAGCCCCTCAGTTAGTCCCTTCGTCTGCGGATGATCTGCGGTGGATAGTTTGTGCATGGCAGAACAGCAACGTAGAAGATCTTCGACAACGCGGGATAAGAAGTACTCAGTTGAAATGTTGGTCGTGGGTGGAAAGAGTGTGCAAGGGCAAACTGGGTGGCGGCTGAACAGCAGAGAAAAAGGCGGGAAACCAGGGGCCTCTTGTCGGGACGAATTGTATGCCGATGTTATGTGCGGTAACGTGTCGTCCCAGTCATTGTTATCCGGAGGAACCTACATTGACAACATCTCCGTCATCGTCCGGTTGAGCCCCTCAGTTAGTCCCTTCGTCTGCGGATGATCTGCGGTGGATAGTTTGTGCATGGCAGAACAGCAACGTAGAAGATCTTCGACAACGCGGGATAAGAAGGGGCGGCCGCGATGCAGTACGGTGTCATGCAAACAAAAATCCGCAACGTCCGTCGCGCAGCTCGTCGGATATGGTGGCGTGATGGCGTACCGCGCCGGGCAGTCAGTCGCGACAGCGACCCACTTGTTGCCGGTTTTAGACATAGGAAAGGGGCCTAGGAGATCGACGCCGACGTGAAAAAATGATACGGAAGGGACATCGATATGGTGTAGACGTCCAGCGAATTATACCGCAGGTCTTTTGGGGCGCTGACAGAGAAACGTGGCATCGCACCAATCGATACAAGCCGGGTCAGTAAAAGCGGCCTCAGACATGGTCGTAAGTACGGGAGACACCGAGGTGGCTGGTGGTGTTTTGCGGTGCGTAGCTGCTCAAAAATTTCTGCCCGAAGATGTCCAGGTAGGACGAGAATAAGTTCTGGGTCTTCAGGGAGAAAATTGTGTCGGTACAGAACGCCGTCCCGGAATACGAAAGCATTGGCAGCGTGTTCAGGATGCACCGAAGGTACGCGATCGATGAGAAGACGTGAAGGATTAGCACAGTATTGTTCTTCACGAATATCGCGATAACTCTGAAATGGCTAGGACGCAAACATCAGTGTTGTGGGTACCATGGTCTGGACTGTTGACCCGCGACTGACGGGAGAGACAGAAGTTGCCCTGGTGTGAACGGCTAGATTTGTACAGTACAGTAAAAGTGTATTCTTCTAGTCACTGCGCCCACCGACCCAATCAGCCAGTTGGGCCTTTCAGTGATGACAGACAGCACAGGCCATGGTGATCAGTGATAACGAAAAATGGGCGGCCACATAAGTAAGGGCGGAACTTGGCTACTGCCCAAACCAACGCAAGGTACTCGCGTTCTCTGATTGAAAACTGCCATTCTGTGGGCGAGAGAGGGTGGCTAGCGTATGCAATTACGCCGCTGTGCGTTGTCCTGCCGTTGAACGAGAACAGGCCCTGTTCCATGGCCGCTGGCATATGTGTGAACTTCAGTTGCAGCAGGTGGGTCGTAGTGAGCCAGCAAAGAAGAAGCCGTTAGCAGGTGGAGGAAGGCGGCGAAGGTGCGCAGGCTTCCGCAGGGCCCAACGAAAAGGAAACAACCTTTTAAGTAGGTCCGTGAGTGGGCGGATGGTGTCGGCAAAATTCTTCATGAAGAGACGGAAATAGCAACATAGTCTAGCAAAGCTTCTGATATCTGCCATGGATGACAGTACCAAAAAGATTGGGACGGCGCGAATTTTGTCAGGTTCGGGTGGAACTCCTGCAGCACTGACAAGATGGCTGAGAACAGTAATCTGGTGACGTCCAAAGTGGCATTTCGACGAGCTGAGTTGCAGGCCAGTACGTCGAAAAACAGCAAGAATGGCCGACAGACGCGTAAGGTGAGTCACTAATGTGGGCGGAAATACTATCACGCCGTTTAAGTAACAGACAAGCGGACCATCTATATCCGCGAAGCAGAGTCCATCATTCGCTCTAAGGTTTCCGGGGCATTATAAAGGCCGAACGGCATAACCTTGCACTAATAAAGCCAGTCCGGGGGAACGAAAGAGGTCTTTTCGCGTTCCTTGTCATCTACAGGTATCTGCAAATAAGCAGAGCGAAGGTCTATGGACAAGTACTTTCCTCCACGCAGGCAGTCCAATGCGTTAGGAATGCGTGGCAGCGGGTACACGTCTTTGTGCGTGATTTTATTAAGGTGTTGGTAATCGAGGCAAAAGCGCCAATCGCCATTCTTCAGCTTAACTAGGACAACTGGGGACGCCCACGGACTAGAGGAGTGTTCGATGACGCCTTCTATCAGCATTTTGTCCACTTGATGTCCTATAACTTGACGTTCGGCATGTGAAACTCGTTACCGACGTCAGCGTATGGAATTAGCTTCTCCAGTATATATACCGCGAGTAACCACTGGTATCTGGCGATCACTTGCGGAGAGTGTGCATCGAAAATGTCGCGATAAGCTCTAAGACGTCCGCAACATGCGTATGAAGAAGGTCAGGTGCGATCATCTTGCTTAGACTGATCGATATTGCCTGCGAGTGATGGAGTAAATTCCGCTCTAATATGAATATCTGGTAATCATCGATAGGCAAGATATCCGCCAGCGACATGCCTCTCGGAATAACCTGCGCGAAGTAGTCAAAGTTGAGGAGGGAGTGTGGTTTGGTTGCCTACAATTGTGAGTAGGGTGTGCTGTAGGGCGACGTTCCGTTCAAGCATCACTTCAGCACTCGGACACACCACATAGACGCCGTCAGCAACAGGCGGAAATGAGGTCACAGTAACGTACGTGGTGACTTGTGGTGGCAGGCGGATGCCATCGAGTGAACATAAGCGCCCTTGGGTCTCTTCCGGAATGTGGCATCTGTGGGGCAGTAGCAGTTGAATCATACCGGAAGCGCAGTCAAAGAGGGGGGAATAAGATAAGAAGTCTGACTCTAGGATAATCTCATGAGGGCATTGTTTCAAACCTGCATTCAAAATAATAGTAAGGTAACCTGCGATGCTGATGTGAACAGTGCACATTCCGAGCACAGTGGACGTTCCTCCATCGGCATCGCGGACGTTTCGCGATGTGGTAGGTGTAAAGACTTTGTTCAGGCGGCGGCGTAATTGGACACTCATTGCCGATAGTTGTGCACCAGTGTCGATCAACGCCGAAATGTTTACGCGTAGCAATAATCGATAGGCTAGATATCAATCAGCCAGCGACATGCCTCTCTGGATAACCTGCGCGAAGCGTCAATCAAGTTGTATCTGGTCAGTAAACTGAGCAGAAGATTTTAGGTCACATCGTCAGTGCAGCATCACCGCAGGGAGCTGCAGCAGTTAGTTTTCCGGAGAAGAGCGTCGCAGGTTCATGGGGGACGGCGGGCGACATGCCTGCGGCGATAGGGGCAACGAACGACGAGCTGGTGGCGAACGGGACGGTGGAATGACGGTGAGAAACTATTCCATGTAGCAGTCGCGTCGGCGTTGGGCGGTTGCTGGTGCAATTCAGGTAGGAAACGGTGTGGGCTCAGCGCGGGACAGTTATCACCATAGGTCGGCCGTGGCAGTGAAGAAGCGATACGGTTGCGGCAATGGGGGGTAATGTGATCTATCCGACGGCAGGAAAAGCAGATTCATCGATCATCTGCAGTTCGCCATTCGGCATGGTTTCGTTAGCCTGGAGGGTACCGCTGGCTAGGCGAAGGATAAGATCCAGTAGTGCGTTGTGAAGTTATGATACAGCAAACGGATCGAACTCCAAGATTTTGGACCTCTTCGCGGACTAGTGCTTGAACAAGTGGTACCGCAGGTAAGCTGGTGGGATCACCTACGTGTGGACCAAGGGTGGCAGGTGACATTGGTTCAATTTTGCGTGGAACGATTCGTGTCACGTCTTCTGGAGTTGATGGTCGCGGCATTATGCTGCCCTCGCATGAGGAAGTCGGCGCTGTGTTCGGCAAGCAGGTGAACTACGTTGCAATGCAGCGGCTCTTTGCCTGCTCAAAGCGTTCGCACTCCTTGATAACATCGCGACTGTCGCATATTTCTTACGCATTACCAAGTTGAAAGCATCATCAGCTTAGCCCTTCAAAACATGGCCCACCTTGTTCGATTCGCACTTGTCACTGTCAGCCTTTCGGCACAAAGCAAGCACGTCCTGGATGTAAGCGACGTACGATTCCGTGGATGTTTACTCACGACTGGCTAGGTCTTTGTTAGCGGCGTTATTCCGCCTTAAGGGACAGTCGAACAAGTCATTCAGTTTCTATTTACAAGTTTCCCAGGCCGTTAGCTCCTCTCCGTGGTGTTGAAACCCCACCCTCGCCATGCTTTTCAAGTAGAACTACAGGTTCACCAACATTACGGTTGCATGCCATCTCTCGTGGGTGCTCACACTCGCATACTTGGTGAACCAATCTTCCACGTCGAGATTTTCGGTGCCGCAGAACCTTCCTGCATCTTTCGAAAACACCAGAATAACGGTTAGGGTTGACCCTGTTGGCGCAGGCTCCGCCTGCTCCGCCATGAGGCTAATACCGAGGCGACGACCGCTGCGGAGCTCCGTGGTGTCTTGGGGCTACCCCGCACCTCCACTAAAATGCTACGGGGCAGAATTGGTCGAACGTAGGGGTATTTACAAGTATATACAAGTTGCAGCAACACTAGACGCACGAGGTGGCTGCCTGAACCAGCCGCACACTCTTCTAGACAAATGGTCGTCTTCGTTCATAGTCACACTATGACTATGCCCCACTGCTGCGCAGCAATATTGTCACGCTGCCACGAGCGCGACAAAGAAGACCATCACTACGAAGACGAAAAAGACGACGACCATGTTTTGAGGCAACAAAAATAGCGACGAAGACGACGGCGTAGTGGGGCGAGCCTCACGTTCATCCATACTGGTTGTGCCGGTCATTCTTTCTGGATAGCAAATACAGTCCTATTTAACCTTATATATGTAACTGCTTAATTTTTGGTAGAAGTACTCGATATTGCCCGAGACAGAACTCCGCAGCGGGATTGTTCTCGGCCGTTCTGCCATGCTGACAGACGACCAGACCGCTGGGTCAAGCACGGCGTGAGCACCCTTGCCGTGAACATCCGCGACGCCGCAACTATAACAGGTTTTGACCCATCAGCACGAACCTGGCACCTTCTCTGGTCAAGGCGCCGACAGCATCGACGTCAAATAATGGTTTGGCATGACGAACGCTCCACGGTACATAACCGATGGGAGCCGACGGTCATGCTCGCAAATATTGTCTTCTATCTCCAGGGAACCCCATGACACACATGTGATGGATATGACACACATGAAGAAGAGCTCACCAACCGAGACTTATGCAAGCAAAAAACTATGCGACTTCTTTGGCAAGCTCACTGGTCGCAAGTGCGCCGCTGCGAAAGATATCCTTTCGGGCTGAGGCAGATACAGAGCCGAACGTTGTCGACACCCTTGATGTCCTAGCTCTTTGCCGCCGCTTCGATTGTAGTGTGGCCGAGGCTGACAAAGTGAGGCATATTCTAAAAGGCATCGCTGATTATGTTATGCGTTTAATTTGCTCGTTTTCAAAGGCTGCTAGACCGTTGACGAAATTATCGATGAGTGCGGGCACCTAAAAAAAGAAAAACAGGAACATAAAACGTGCACTTCATGCCGCATTGGTTACAGTTGTGTAACATAAAGCCACTCCAATCATTTCTGCTTGCTATATAATTAGTGTTTATGTGCTCTTGAGATCTAATATGTGCATTATACTCATCATTGTGCACCTCATTCTAAGAAGCCCGATTTCCACTGTTCTATCTGAGGGCATACATTATGCCATCTATTTATTTTCTTTATCTGAACGCTTGTTCACGCGGCGGTTTCGTCGATTTGTTAGGAACTCATTAAACGCATCTGTGTCGGGACTCAGTGCAGTGTGCGAAGCAACTTGTCCTCGACCTTGTCGGTATTTTCTGAACCTTTGACATTAGTTCTTATTTCACATTAGTATTTCGCCTTATTATTACTATTATGTAAATAGGCGTAGGCTTCGCCATTATAGGTCACTAAATCTTTGTTTTTTTGTAATTTACATTTTTGTAAAGAAATATCAACGGATAGACACCCGAACTTGTCAGTCTGTGTATGTGTCCCTGTATTCTCCATCGTACACAAGAGAGAGAGAGAGAGAGAAAGCAGGGATATATATGCAAGCACCCAACGCCAGATTATTGCCTCGAAGATTGCCGCAGATGCACGAGCGCGGCGCTCACAGCAACTAACACTTTTTCACTTTAGGGAGAAAACCTAATGAATTTGTCGATAAAGCATGGACACGAGACGCCGCTGTGCGCCAGTTGACAAGCGGCAGCAATGACGAACCATGCACTCTTGGAGCTGAGTGCCTATGGGCTCGTAGAGCTACATCCCTGTTAAGCCTCTCTAGCCACAGCACTAGAAGGTCAGTGGGCGCGACCGAGCGCCCAGCACAGCAGGTGGCGCGTGAAAGCTTTTCAGCTGCACTACTACTCAGATTAAGCGGAACGCTAAGCTGTGTCCACTTGTCTGCTTTGTCATTTCGCAAGAAGGCTCACCAGTGCCATCTCGCACCTCTAAGACAGTTAATCAGCAACGTGAAATTCAAAAATGCTACGCTGTTCGTAAGCACGTCTACTCGTGGCTGAAGCGAGACGCGATAAGGGCTCACTTGAAACAACAAATTCGCACGAGAAGAGGTGGGGGTTACAGAACGAAGTTGCTAGAGTCGAGTGGTTGCTGGCAAAAATACAAAGGGCCGTATTCGGTAAGAGTTCTTTTTCTCCAATCGTCTTCCTTTCTCCTTATCGCAAGAACTACGCAAGCTCTGGGCATACGCCGATTCTATCTTCAGTGCAACTAACACAATATGATAAAGTACAATCTGCTTGTGTTCATCTACATAAATGTGCTAAATCATTTGTCGCACCTTCGACTATTTAGGGTGCGTTCTTTGCCTGCAGGTAGGGGGTACAAAATAATCAGCAACCAATTTCACATTATCCATCAAGGCTGCTCGCTAATGGCCAACCACTTTCGCTAATATGATCACCGTGTTGGACAGCCATAAACTTTTACGAACAGTCAAAGCTTAGAAACATATTTATGAATATGGGGCCAGTAACTGAATTTCAGGGAAATCGCAACAGCAATTTTGATGATATACTAAAGGCATCAGAGGACTTCTATAACGACTTACACGTAGAATAGCTGATGTGTGGGCCTCCCTTGCGTGATCAGCATGAGCGCCAAACAAATGCTTTATAGCTTGTAAAGAGCTGCGATAAGCGGCTCCAGCACGGCGAGCACCTGCAGTGCACCTTTAACGGCCGGATTCTCAAGACCACCGAAAATCACGCGCGTTGACTACACCAGGTGTTTCAGCATTCTCTGTACGCTCTCCTTCTCTTTGTGTCCATCTCCTGGCTTGCCCGTAGTATTACCGGTTTCATTGGCGCTATATTTCTTGGCTTCATGGCGCAGAGGACCACTAGGGCCCGCTGGCTTGGCCGTGGACCTAGAGGGCAGCAAGGGCCCGTGTTTGTATCACCCGGTGGAGGTGAATGTTTGCCGCGTGCTGTCATCGACCTTGAATTAGCAGTAGGCGCCGTTACCGTACTCGATGCACGCACAGGCAGAGGTGGTCGTGGTGCCTGTGTCCCGCTACGTACTTCTTCTGAAATGGCTTTCTAACGTTTCTTTCGCGAGCGTTGGTCACTTTGGCGAACAGATTGGGCAGCCTCTTTATGTGAAGATTTGTCTTTAATTTTAAGTTCAGTGGAATTGGTGACCACAGACTTGATAGGGAACCTGATAGTGGCTTCTTGGATGAGATTTCTGAATGTTTATCATCAGAATGTTGTATATGCTTTCACCGTTGCGCATCCCTCTTTCTATGTCATCATCATCCCTCATCACACCTTTATGTCCCCTTTCTCCTGCTCCTGTGAAGAGTGGCAGGCTAGAGCGCGTTAGCTCAGGTCGACCTCTCTGCTTTCTTTCAAATAAATTATCTCTACACGTAGAGTACCCAAAGCAGCCACGCATCCTTGATTGGAAGTAGTGACTAACAGGGCGCATAAGCTTAATGTGTAATTAGCTGTGAGGTTAAAGGGACTTTGCAAGACATTTTCTGACGAAAAGCGGCGGCTTATGATGGAATAATAATCAATTTAATCAGGGATGAAGGCGATATTATACTTGAAAAGCCTGCGACTCTTTATACGCAATGCCTCACGACTCCAAGTGTACCAGAGAGCGCGAAGATTGCCAACATTACACTAATTCATAATAAGGGAGACGGTAAAGAATTGGAGCTTTATACGCCCGTTAGGGGGACTTGCTTTCAGCATTGTGGACAGTATGCACAAAGGTAATTTCCTGTAATCTCGGCAATAGTTGATTTCATAATTCATAATTGTATTGCGCTTAGTATTATACTATCGGAAGAACTTGAAGAGCGAAAATAAAAGAACAAGAAATGGACGTACGTAGCGCATCTACTAATTGGTTTAGTACTGTTACAGGATACGCTTATATATATGGTGATTGAAGAGGAGCGGGATTAAATACAATATACGACAAGGTGAAGATTTTGAGGATGAAGGTGAAAGTGAAAATGAAGACATGTGATGATGCGATGGGCAGTATAATACTAAGCTCACTTCAATCATGAATGTCCACCAACCAGCCCCGTTCATTGTTTCCTGAAGGTTGACTTCAGTCAACCAAGAGATCAGGCTGGCTTTGGGAATGCGTATTCTACAATGGATCTTATACATGTCAATAATCAGGTAATTCAGAAATACGCGGAGTTCCAACCTTTCTATATGACTTTCAGAGATCATGAAAAATGCATTTGATTCGGCAGAGATACCAGCAGCCATGGAGGCACTGCACAATCAATGTGTATGAGAAACGTGCTTGAATATATTCGAAAATATCTATGAAGGCTCTACAGCTACCTTAATTCTCGGCAAGCAAAATATATAGCAAGAAAGTGGTCAGGCAAGGAGACTCACCAATGCTTAGACGCAATCAATCTACAAAATTGGAAAATATTACGAGCTACGATTAACGCGAATATCTCAGCAACCTGTGATTTGCAGATGACATTGTGCTGTTCAGGAACACTTGGAAAAAGGAATTGTAGCAAAAATTGAGGACGTCAGCCGAGATAGAGTTTGAGTAGTGTTTAAGATTATTAAGCATAAGACAAAGGTAATGAATGATCAATAGCTTCGCAAGAGAACAAGTATTGATGATCGGCAGTCTGCCTCTATAATATGTGCAATAGTACGCTTGATGAAGAAATTGCGATCACTGATCAAGTCAACGTTAAAATAACACAGATACGTTTCGGGATCCATACGGGTTCCTTGATCACAATTAAAGCGGGCCAGAGCCGGAAGTCGTTTTTATGCCAAAATGTTACGTAGAGAATGGGTGTAGTTGGGAGGCAGATTTCCATCAGTCCTGTTGATACTGTTGTCTGTAGCTTGAATAAATAAAGATTCTCACAAGAGTCGCGTCATCAAATTATTTTCCTTAGCTATTAAAGCAGCGTTTTCCCAATCGATGCGGTGACTGCGATTAGCGGCGTGTTCGGCAAGGGAATTCGAGGCTTTTTTCTGGTTGTTTTAATCTTCTCGTGAATTTGCCGGTCATGTCATGTACTTCCAAAGGGGTAAAGGACATCTTCATGTTGCTACGGCCAGGTCAACACGCACTGAAGTGGAGAGTGACTTCACGTCCAATGACAGAGATACCACACCTGACCTTACATTCCTTAAGAACACAAAGCATGTTTCATTGACTAATACAAACATGAATTTTGGCATTGATCATTATCTAATAGAAGTCAAACTGGAAGTTCTGAAAGGCAGAACTCGAGAATTCGAGGTTGTAGATTGGGACCTTTTTCTTAAGCTATGAGCCCAAAGCGGAAAAGAAACCACAAAACTCAATCTCAGGGACTGTTGTGAGAGCATCAGAAGGGACATCAAAACAGCGTCCAAAAGGATTGTTACAGACAATAATCTAGAAGGAATGGACTCGAAACTTGCCCACTTAATAGAAGCCAAGGAAGCCATAACCCGAAGGTGGCAGGCCCAAAGGCTAAATCGTAGGCTGAGAAAAAGAATCGGAGAAATTAACAAACAAATCGTACAACACTGTAACACCCTCTGCCAGCAACTGTGGGACGAGTTTTGTGAGCCAATCAATGGGCAAATAAGGAAGGGCAAGGCCGCGGAAATTGATCAAGCATCTGCTGCATGAAGAAAGCACTAAAGCCAACCAGAGACATAGCCTTGACCGAGCTATACACATAGCCCTAAAGGATCAGCCCATCGAAACAGTTACCAAACAACTAATTGACAAATACCTACCAGTTAGAAATGAGCAGGACGAACCGCTTCCATCAGAACACAGGGGAGCCGCTCAACCTGAACTCGACCAAGCCTTCGCCACATCTGAAATCCGGAGAATGTTAAGTGAACTAAATCGAAAGTCGGCCCCCAGTCCTGATGGAGTAACAAACCGATCACTTAGCAATCTCGATGAGCCGTCAATTGAATCGCTGACAGACTTCATGAATGAAGCATGGATCTCAGGCGAAGTCTCTGAAGAATGGAAAACTTCACAAGTTATGCTAATACCGAAACGGGGTAAACCTCCTAGCTTGGACAACTTAAGGCCAATATCACTTGCATCATGCTTGGGGAAGGTCGCTGAACACGCCATCCTTAATAGGCTAAAAGACCACTTAGAGGACAATAATATATACACTAACAACGTGCTGGGTTTTAGACCCGCACATTCCACGGAGGAAGCCATGAAGCAAATTAAACACCACAAACTCGACGGATATTCTAGAAATGGTAAGGCCATACTTGGATTAGACTTGGAAAGAGCGTTCGACAGCATCAAGCATGAGTAAATCTTCAAAACGATAGAAGACATTCGACTCGAGTATAGGATGCCTAAATACATCAAATCCTTTCTCGAAGCACGCACGGTGAAGATAAAGGTCGGAGGCACAAACTCGGAAGTGGTTCAGCTCGGAGATCGAGGAACCTCCCAAGGATCGGTGATCTCTCCCGTCCTTTTCAACCTAAGCATGATTGGTCTGTCCAGAAGGCTGGGCAACATTAAAGGCATTGATTATACCATATATGCTGATGATCTCACTGTATGGTGTGCTGGTGGCAGTGAAGGGCAGATACAGGACGCACTGATTGAAGCGATCAGGATGGTGGAGGAATACTTGCGACCCACTGGACTCAGGTGCTCCTCAGATAAATCAGAGTTGCTACTTAATAGACGTGAAAAGGGGACAGGCGTAAGGGCTGGAAACCTCTATCACAAAGCGATTACGCCTACTTACAGAAAATAATGTCAATATACCCAGAGTCAACGTGATCAGGGTACTAGACTTTTTCAGTGATGCAAACGGTGGAAGTCATACGGAGGTTAAGAAAATCACCCTTAAAACGGATAACGCGTGCAGGATGATCAGACGCCTGGCAGGAAGAAACAAAGGCATGAAAGAAGATAACCTCATCAGGTTAATGAACTCTTTCGTACTCTGTCATATTTCATACGCCGCTTCCATGTACAACTGGACGCAGGTTCAACTGAACAAGCTTGACGCAGCGATCAAGAAGGTTGTTAAAAGCACAATGGGGCTCCCAATTCAAACAGGCCCTGAAAAATTGCTCAAGTTAGGAATAAACAACACGACCATGGAGATCGCGGAGGCTCAAGAAATATCACAAATAGCGAGACTATCTACAACCAGCACGAGAAGATCAATCCTGGACAATATCATGATCAACCCCATTACGAATCCAGCACAGTACAGTAAAGTTCATGAAGATTTCGCAGACAACATAATTGTCGCAACGCTACCCAGGAACATGCACCCAAAACGTAACATCAACAGGAAAGTCGCACGCGCCAGGGCGTTAATCAAGAAACTAGATAAAGGGGGCAGGGGAGCCTGCTTTGTTGACTCGGCTGCCTACAAGGATCGAACTAAGTTCGCGGTGGCCTTAGTGGTTCATCAGGGCAAATGCACCAACTGTGCCACGGTCTGCAGTAGCAAAACTGAAGTCGCTGAACAAGTTGCCATTGCATCAGCACTAAAAGACGATAGATTCACAGAAATATAGTGACTCGAAAACAGCTATCAGAGCTTTCAATAGGGGAAACATTGCCCCGCAGGCTGCGATAATAATTAATAGAAGGCAAACAAATGTTACACGTTACATTTATTGGTTCCCGGCGCACTTTGGTTCACTTGATGACATTCCTGTCAATCCCAATGAATCGGCCAACAGCCTAGCCCGCTACCTTACCGAACGGGCCGCTTTTACATATGGTTTTGATTCTGCTGGATCGGAGAACCTACAGAGAGGTACGCTCATTACATACAATGAAATTACAAAACATTACTACATGGGAAGGAGGGAGTTTCCACCCCCTCACTATAGCTAAGCAGAGCACAAGCAGTTATACTTAGGCAATTGCAAACACAGTCTTATGATTCACCTGCACAAATAAAGGAGTTGTGTGACATTGCAGACATGACTATTATATGCAAACCATGCAAGAGAGAGATATGCACGTTTGAACATCTGCTCTGAGAGTGTGAGTCGCTCGGCCCTGGCATTTTCTGGAATCGGTTTTTAGGAATTATTAGATCTACAGATCATATCCCTCAAGTCCTGGCTGTCCAGTACACGCGTCATAGGGCCAGGAGGCTTGACCTCCCGGTCCCAACATGGGACTAGCCAGGCAGGTGGCAACACCTTGTACAAGACCAGAATAAAGTTTTTTCCTCCTCCTCCACCATAATGTCGTCTTCATCCAGGGAAATGTCGCGCACTTTCTCCACGAAGGCTGAAGAATTCGAAGTGTACGTTGCTGTCTTGCCGGCGAGCGGGCCCAGCACTGCGGTAGTAGGCGACTCAAACCGACCGGTCCTTAAACTTCAATTCATGTCACCCGGCTTGCCACAAGCAATCCGTTGTCTCATCTCTCGTGACGCAGACCATACGCATCTGCTCAAGTGACCACGAAATGCAGAACGAACTGAACACAATTCGTCACGAATTATCCAGGAATGGGTACCCCAAGAAGTTTATTAACAAAATGGAAGCTCGTGTCCTTCATCCAAAGCCGTCTCAAGGCAAGTCGTTCACGAAGCGCGCTGGCATCCCATATGTGCCTGGCGTCAGCGAACCTCTTAGCCGCGTATTCTCACGATACGGTCTTATAATAGCACACATGCCATCCAAAAAGCTGAGAAATCAACTCGTTAACGTAAAGGATAGGGTTTAAAGCAAGAATTACCCCGGTGTTATCTACAATTTACTATGCGCAGACTGCTGCTAAGTTACATCGGAGAAACCGGCAAATTCACGAGAAGATTAAAAGAGAACCAAAGGGACGTCTCCAACAAGAAAAAAGCCTCGAACGCCCTTCCCGAACACGCCGATAATCGCCGTCATCGCATCGATTGGGAAAACGCTGCTATATTAGTTAAGGAAAAGAATGCGATCGCGCGACTCTTGTGAGGATCTTTATTTATTCATACTACAGACAGCAGTATCAACAGGACTGATGGAAATCTGCCTGCCAACTACACCCGTTCTCTACGTCACATTTTGGCATAAAAACGACTTCCGGCTCTGGCCCGCTTTTAGTGTGATCAAGGAACCCGTGCGGGTTCCGAAATGTCTCTGTGTTACCGTATTTACGCCATTCTGAGCACCCCCCGATTCTAAGCGCCCCCCCCCCCCCCCATTTTCGCGAAAATATTGGGGGAAAGAAGTTTGCATGCGAATCCAAGCACCCCCCTATTTGTTAGGAAGAGTTCGCAGCAAAGGCCGCCAAGCGCGCTTGCTCGCTCTGTCATCGAGCGGGAGCCGACGGAGTCCCGAGGTGGAACGGCGTCCGCGGCGCGATCTTGCCGCACAGCCAGACTGCAGAGCCGCGCGGACTCGTGAGTGGCAGTGATAATGACTGGGCATCCGACACAAGCGGTGAGTTCCCTGTCTTCACCGATTAATCTTTGGGATGTTTGAAAAATAAAATGTTATTTTTCGCACCCATCTCGTCGTGTTGTGGCAGCGAAAAGAGGGAGGGAGGGGGTCATTCTAGATTTTTCGAATCTAAGCACCCCCCCCCCCCCTCACTTGGGGCATCGCGATCATGAAAAAAAGGGGGTGGTTAGAATCGAGTAAATACGGTATTTTCACCTTGACTTGGTCAGTATCCGCAATTAATTCATCATCATGTTACCTGACCAGACGAACTTTCATCGAACTCTTGACTACAAGAGTACAGCCGCCCTGATTTTTAATAATATAGCGCGAGCGTCGACTGAACTGCTGGTGAGCGCCTTATAACGGCGATAAGCGTGCAACAAGAGCGTGCAACAAGGCGAGTGCAACAAGGCAACAAGGCGAATGCGCGAACTCTCGCCTTGTTGCACGCTTATCGCCGTTATAAGGCGCTCACCAGCAGTTCAGTCGACGCTCGCGCTATATTATTAAAAATCAGGGCGGATGTACGCTTACGTAGGTAAATTACTCACAGGGGGCACTGATCATGAGAAGAAAACTTACAGAAGAATAAAAATGCGTTGGAGTTCATACGACAGGCATTATGAAATCATGGCCGGCAGCTTACGCTATCGTTGAAAAAAAAAGCACAATTATTGCATTATACTGGTACTAACATAGGGGGCATAAACTCTAGGAGGCACAAACACATGGGGCAGAAACGTTTGAGGAAGAAGCTTGAATATAAGTTAAGGACTGCGCAGCGTGCGATGGAACAAAAAGGTTGGGCGTAACGTTAAAAGACAGAAAGACAGCCATGTTGATTAGAGAGAAAACAGGGGTGGCCGATATTCTAGTTCACATTTGAGAATAAAAAGGAGCTAGATGGAAATGCAATGCGTAGGCCTGATATTCGCTGGCCTATTAAAGTTATGGAATGGGTGCCAAGCGAAAAGAAGCGCCTTCGACGGCAGTAGAGAACTAGGTAGTGTAATGAAATGAGAAAGTTAGCAGGCACAGCTTTTGATTGGCGAGTGCAAGAGAAGGGTAAATGGACGTCATTGGGAAAGGCTTCGTCCGGCAATGAGCATAAAAATAGGCTGATAATGATGAAGTAAAATTCGCAAATAACATATATTGTACCAATGGTGTGGCCCCGTTCGTGCACTACACCCTTACCACTTAAGGATAGCGCATAAAAACAGCGGTTAATCTATCGCAGTTTCGCTCAGGCATGGAAACTCAGAATATTACTGATTTTTGCTGTCACAACCTGTAGATGATTTCGGCTTACGGACCACGACAAGAAAACAGTAAAGGCGATTGTTTGTGGGGCATCCGCTGTGCTACAGCGATTGGAGAAAATGGGGAATGGCAACCTCTTGACAGCATCGAGACTTCGAGTAGAGAAATTATGGCACACGCTACTCTTAGAACAACACAAAATAGAACAGCAAGGACATCAGTGCTTAGTATTTTTGTTCAGTGAACGTGATGGAGTACACTGTATTCACTAATCATCGTAGTAAAACCGCCTGATGGTATGTTTAATACTAACGCCAGGTGGAGAAGCAATTGCACAGTGTTATAGAGCCCATTCCTTACCGAAGCAGTCACACTCAAAAGAACACTATCCGGATAATTGGAGGAGCTGTAGATATCTGACACGATGATAAGTGTATCATCCAAACACTCATAAGATATAGAGAGTCATCCAGAGTTTCTGTGGCTACTATCAAAACCCTCGAAGTGCTTTAAGTATTTGAATGAGAACGTGCTTGAAAAGCTCTAGCTCGTAAGTCGGGTTCAAGAGCAGGTACAAAGGAATGTCAGAAGATATGCAGGTCATGTTTACGTATTATAATACATCTAATACATCTATAATATATCTAAAGGCAGCGAGGTCAGAGCACCTGACTCCCGCATTAAGGAGACATCTCGACGTGCAAGTACATGAGAGAGAGAGAGAGAACGCTCTCACAACAATCCATTTTACCTAGAGCCCGAGCCCAAAAACGCACCTCAAATGGACCATACATGAGAATTACAGCAGAACATGATCCCAATTTTTTTCAGGTTTGAGCTTTTGCCATGGAAAACGAAGTTGATTACCATTTTAATGTGAAGTTGATTTAGCGGCCACAAACAAGGTCGAGGAGATTTTCAGTAGCTATCATGATTCGCAGTGCCTATTATGCTACATTCACATCATAAAGTGAACCTTAAAAAGTAAGAATGCGCCTTTATGCTTTGAGATGTAGGTCAGCGTCACTAAGAGCATCTTTACATCTAAAAACTGCCCGGAGTAAAGTTCGTTGAACCTAAATGAACGCCATTCTTTCGAGGGGAGATATCACGAAAGATAATCTGAAAATTTTTCTTTCACCGAAGCTCAAGAATTGTTTCGTGTACAAATGGAATATACTGTTACGGGGATGTTGGCAGTATAGAAGATTGTATCTACAATATATATATATATATATATATATAACCAAAATGCGTCAGAGTAGTTAAGATGGCTGATCAACAACACGCAGCAGCCAGCGTCCCGCGATCTTCTTCAACTCTTCTTTCATCCTTCCGTAACAGGAGTCCCCGGGTGCTGAAGCGCTGCCTCGGCCTATGGTAGGCGAAGAATTACGAGCGAAGTACGGCTTCAGTCGCGAAACGTGGACGACGTCAACATGCGTCGGACTTGAGGATGCATCAAACTATAGCAGCGCAATCTCGTAATTTACGTCGTTAACTTGATGTAGGACTTTATAAGGCCCTGTGTAGCGAGAGAGAAGCTTCTGGGAGAGGCCAACCCGACGACATGCTGACCAAAGAAGCACCCAAGCACCTGGCGCAAACTTAACGTCGCGATGGCACCGGTCATAACGCTCTTTTCGTATATGCGGCGAAGCTAATAAACGAGATCGGGCGACCTGACGCGCCATGTGGGCGTGATCGATGACTTTACGAGCGTACTCAGTTGCAACACGTGGCACCGAAGGGAGGATGGCGTCCAACGGCAATGTGGGGTCGCGACTATACAAAAGATAAAAGGGTGAATATCCTGTGATGTCATGTCGGGACGAGTTATACGCGAACGTCCCGTAGGCCAGCGTGGCGTACCAGTCGCAGTGATCGTTGGAGACGTACATCGACGGCATCTCTTTGATTGTTCGGTTGAGACGTTCCGTAAGACCGTTCGTTTGTGGCTGGTAGGTGGTGGACAGCTTGTGCTCAGATGGTACAAGAACGGAGGATGCCGTCCACACCTCGAGACAAGAACGAGCGGCCGCGGTCTGTAAGTAACTGTTGAGGCGTGCAGTGGTGGAGAATGACGTCGCGGAGGAGAAAATCGGCGACATCTGTTGCGCAACTAGTCAGCAACGCATTTGTTATCGCGTAGCGCGTCGCGTTATTAGTAGCGACGGCGATCCACTTATTCGTTCCAGTCGTCATCGGAAAAGGGGCATGCAGGTCAAGGCCTACGCGAAAGAACGGTTCAGAGGGAACTTCAATTGGATAGAGTCGTCCGACAGGTGGCAAGGGAGCTTTCTTCCAGCGCTGACACAATTCGCAACTTGCGACATAAACAATGACGGAGTGGTAGAGACGCGGACAGAAGAACCGGCGTCTTACGCGGTCGGATGTAAGCAAAACGCAAAGGTGTCCCGCCGTCGGTGCATCGTGAAGTTGTTCGAGAGCGACGATCGATATAGGAGATATACGTTGGAGAACAAAAATACCTACCTGATTGAGCGTGTCGTCGTCGTCGTCGTCATTGTCGTCGTCATCATCATCATCATCATCATCATCTTTTATGTCCACTGCAAAACGAAGGCCTCTCCCTGCGATCTCAAATTACCCCTGTCCTGCGCCAACCGATTCCAACTAGCGCCTACGAATTTCGTAATTTCATCGCTCCACCTTGACTTCTGCCATCCTCGACTGCGTTTTCTTTCTCTTGGTACTCATTATGTAACCCTAAGGATCCAACGGTTACCAAACCTGCGCATTACATGACCTGCCCAGCTCCATTTTTTCTCTTAATGTACATTAGAATATCGGCTATACGCGTTTACTCTCTGATCCAAACCGCTCCGTTTCTGCCTCTTAACGTTATGCCTGTCATTCTTCGTTCACTCATTCTTTGCGCGTTCCTTAACCTGTTCTCAGGCTTCTTTGTCAATCTCCAAGTCACTGCCCAATATGTCAGCACTGGTAAAATGCGCTCTTTGTAAACCTTCCTTATCAATCATAATGGCAAGCTTTCAGTCAGGAGCTGACAATGTGTGCCGTATGCGATCCAACCCATTTTTATTCTTCTATGAATTTCCTTCTCATGATCAGGGTTCCCTGTAATTAGTTGACGAGTAACCGTACTCCTTCACAGCCTATAGAGGCTGACTGGCGATCCTGAACTCTTGTTCCCTTGCCCGGCTATTCATCATTATCTTTGTCTCCTACATATTAATCTTCAACCCCACTCTTATGCTCTCTCTGTTAAGATCCTCAATCGTCTGTTGTAACTCACCTGCAGTGCTGCTGAACAGAACAATGTCATTGGCAAACCGAACGATGCTGAGATATTCGCTGTCGATCCTTACTCATAAGCCTTCCCAGTTTAATAGCTTGAATACTCCTTCCAAACACGTAGTGAACAGCATTGGTGAGATTGTTTCTCCCTGTCTGACCCCTTTCTTTATGAGTATTCTCCTACTTTTTTTTGCGTAAAATTGAGGTAGCTGCGGAATCTCTGTAGATATTTTCCGATGTATTGAGCGCGTAGATTCCGCATATAGAATAAACACCTCCACGCCATGCTTTCTTTACTGGATTGGGAAAATGAATGCAACTATACCATTACAGAGTGCCAGGAAGAGCTGTAATGCAGCACAGGTTATGAGAAGAATAAAGAGAATGTTTCAGTAACCAAGCATACTGAAGTTACTGAAACTTAAAAGTTAATAAAGCTTCCTAAAACTGCTTTTCGTGAACTCATAACAAGGTCATTTGAATTGATAATCTTCCTGTCCCAACTGTACACGCACCAGGTAGAAACAATATCAGATGATACAAGCGTAGAACTTACCTCAGTCGCTTCAGTAATGAGATACAATGTGCACGGTTTTTGCTGTAATATTAAGCTGGCAAAGTCGTGGCCATTGCCTAATACAATCCAGTATGAGTAAACCATTCGAGTCCATAGATGCTCCATCTGTGTACACAAACATAAATGTTGCAATTATAAAGAACGTGGTATAATTATAAGAACGTATAAAGAACGTAAAGAAAATGTTCAGGTGACTTTCTAAAAAAAAAATTCATTAGACGACGTACACGACTCCGCATTACGGCTTCGAGACGACGGCAGACTGCATAACACTGGCTACAGATGGCACAAACGTTGCGATGGGCGACAAGGCGTGGCCATAGTTAGAGAATCCGGTTATTGCGCTGGGGAGCAAATCCCATCATAGGACACGCATTTAATTGAAGAGGCCCCAAACCACCTGAGCCAGGAACCTACCGCAAAAGGCCTGGTAAGCGGCTCAGAATACTTCGGGTGAAATGATTTGGCCCGTCGCGTGTATGGAAAGAAGTTCGTCGCAGATGTGAAATGTTTCTCTATTTCAACGCCACCACCATGCGTATGTGCGCTCATAGCTGATATCGCGATATCCTATGAGTTCAGCATTTAAATTGGCTTGCAAGAAAGGTTACCTATTCTTGATTCAACAGCCCCGTTAATTCGTTATGTGTGGCATGTACTAGAATACGTACCAACCTTTGGGACATTGTCAACAAGGCCAGATTGATAGTGAACTACAAGAAAATGCAACTAATTGCGTAAATCATCTAAATGTCGTTTATATTTGGGCACCAATGCTTAAGGTTATTTTTTGCACATATACCTAAGCCATAAAAGTGGCGCGTTCGATCCCCCACTGGCTTTAATTAAGTTGTTGTGCATTTACCTGGGCTTTACCTGGGCTTTCAAGAAAGGTTACCAGCGAATAGAAACAGCAATTACATTTTGGGCTTGTACCTTTACACTCAATCAAGCGGCTGTCTTTCTTCACTCCCTCAGTTTAGCTTTCCCAATTCCATATCAGCGTTTGTATAACAGATCGGAAACTGCTGGTCCAGCATACCCCATTGCCTCTCCATCTTTAAGAGCAATAAAGGCATAAACTAGTGCAACGGTGAAGATCGTGATAATGCGGAATGAGATACCAGGGGGAAAATGAAGGTCAGGTAGTCTTCTTGGGAAAGAAGGGAGATTGCGTAGACCTTCGTGTTGGTCAGAAGGCCGTTGTATGCACGCTTCATAAACTCCATTGCCGAGTTTCTGGTGTAAATTTTCGTTGTTGTGGTAGCTACGGAGGCCAAGTGCAATTTGGAGCTTACCAGTGGTGTCGCATTGTCTGAAAAAAGTAAGGAGTTTTATCTTAAAACATCGGCCCAATGCTGCAGTTACCTTCTAGGCAATTATGCAGGAAGGCCGTCTTCTGCGACTTGTCATGCACACAACCTTAGTGCGGAAGCGTACAGAAATCACAAACAACAAAAACATTTGTTTGTGATCGCTTTACGCTTCCATAGGTGCAACATCGACATTAAAAAAATAAAAAGCACGAATTGCTTAAGCTTACTCAATTTGGAGCCAATTAATATTTCCGCATGAGTAGCATTGAAGACATCAACCACTGCCTCTGCGATAAAACTTGCCACGTCATTTGTCACTGCAAGAAAAAGAACCCATCTTTTTAAATAGTTAGTCTGATAGTCTGCAATAAAACACAGAAAAGGAAGCAGCATTCTATCCTAGATGTTTTCCAAACTTCTCCGCCCATAACCAACTTGTTAACAAAACGACATGGTTTGGAAATCTCTTCATTCTGTAGTATCAACAACTTCATTTGGGTGAACGGATTCTTGCCGAGCATAACTTGAAGCAGCCTGAAGAAGACAAGGAGAGGAAACGGAAACAAACCCCACAGGACGAGCGCTGTGTGTTTTTTTTTCGGTTTCTGTCCTCGCCTTCTTCGCCCTGTTTCAGGTTACCCTATCTTCATTCGAGCTGATTGTTTGGTTGGTAATTAAGGTGCGCTGCCGGCTTGTGCCGGTTGCCTCGTAACATTTCTATTATGTAACGTTTGATGGAGGGACCTATTCACATTCAGGGGGGCTTGTTCGCGTTATGCTTTAACACCACTTGAGCTTAATGGCAGCGGGGGTAATACAATGTAATATAATTTTTTTATAATTTTTTTATGTAATATAATCAAGCACTAAGCTCTCACAAGCACCTGTTAGCTCTTATATAGCAAGCACATCACATTTTTCTGATAAACGAACATTCCCTGATCTCACGTTGCTATTTTACCATGATAAGGACACTTCCTGGCGCTATAGCGCCAGACAAATCTGCATAATATACAATAGTTATTTAATGCAAATAAACATGGTATGCTTACGAACGAGATCACTAGATACTGTTCTGGCATTACTCATCACAAACAGCATGATAACGAAAGATGGCACCCTATTAAGGAGCAGGAACTCGACCTTTAAGATCACAGCTACGCTTTGTCGCTCAAAGTTCTTCGGCGTGTTTCAACATGCCAAAGTACACTAGCAGTCCTCGTGCCTGACTGCGACGACATGCAAGTGGTTGATGCACAAGGAACAGACAGCAAAGCTTTTTGCTGGCAGAACTCGTGTCAGTGTACCGGCAGCGGCGATAGTGACGAACATGACGGAGAGACAGCTGTGACACTGCAGGGGCCGTATTCTCCGTCGATGACTCTAGGAGATATCTTCACGTTTGTTTTACGTAGCGTTCAGCGCGCGCGATGACTAATTGGACCAGGCGTCATCCGCCGTGGAGTCATCATTGCGAATTAGCAGACACTGAATGCAATATTGCCGCAAGAAGTCAACGGAGAATGCGGCCCCATGGCTTAACTGTACACATGGTCACGCTGAAAATGAAATCATTTGCGAAATAAATATATTCGCCCTCAATTTTAACGCTATCGCACGACGCTGTGTAATGCGTAATGCTTGAAATAAAATGTCTACCAGAGTGACTGTAAAGAAGGCCGGGTACCAGAATAAGAACTCAATTCGGGGCCCTAGTTTAAGCTGTAACTAAACGGTTATTAAGCAGTCATCTGAGTCTTTAAGGTGATTCCGCTATGAAAGTAGCGGCTTTTGTGATCTGAGAATCATTGTGAAGATATTTTACAGTTATTTAATTTAAAGTGACGACAAATAGGCTTCTATAAAGAGTTTAGTGAAGCTAGGCGGAGTGATGAACGGTGAGCATCGGTGTTTCCAAAAAAGAAAGATACCTCAAGGAAACTTCTTTGGTTGTCTTGTTCCGAAGAAAAGTCTGGAGATACGAGAAATTGTTTTTACGTACATCACCTAGGTTGAGGCGAAAGATAGCTGGGACTAAGAGCCAGTTAGAAAACTTGACAAAACAAACCGCGAAGCACTTACCGACAAACTCAGTAGATCGGCTTTGGATAACACCCGTTAATGGCAGTAAGAAAAGACAAATCCACTCCACACTTCCCCCCATGACTTCCAGTTTGGACGACGGTCCACTGCCCTAGGCAGTTTCTGCGCCTGGTCCAGGGGATAGAGAAGGTAAAAAATTAAAATAATGTTCTGCTGTTTTACTTGTCAAAAACCACGATAACATTATGAGGCGCGCCATAGTGTGTGAGTGCGGATTAATTTCGACTACCTGTGGTTCTTTAACGTGCACCCAATGCATGGTACGCGGGCGTTTTTGCATTCTGCCTCCATGGAAACTCGGTGGACGCGGCAGGGATTTGACGGCACGCCTCCGGGTCGTAGGGGAGGTAAAAAGGTCACAATTAAAATGTGCTTCCATGGTTTGAATAATCATCAATAACTCCAACCATATCTTTACAACACAGAAAGCAGGGAAGACTACCCCCAACACCTTACTGAACGCAAGAGGGCCACTAATAACTCCATGCCAGAGAGGCTGCACACATTTTTTGTTTCGTTCTCTCTTCTGTTTGACGTATTGCAACGAAAACAGCAAAAGAGCTAAGGCTGCATTTACTTACTTCTGAGCACTTTCAAGCTAAAGTGCACGACCCTTGAAGAAATATGACACGAGACAATGGAGCTGTGGTTCTTGCAGCTAACCTACCACTGACTAAACGTTATGTTTTAATTTCGCCAAATTTAATGACATATCCTCCCGAAGTACGAAGGAGCGCGTCGGTGAAAGGCAAGTAAATTGTTTAGAGTCACACATCTTCGACCTTCATTTTACAAAAAACCCTTATTAGTAGCTTGTTGCTAGGGGAAAAAATAGCGCTAGCAGACGGGACCAAACGAAAAGGTGTCTGCGTACGTTTCCTTTTTAGTCCCATCCAGGAGGGCTGCTTACGATTTGTGTAATCTTGAGTGGACTACACCCGTCAGTCAATTGCTGTCTTCTTGCGATCGACAGGGTTTCTTTCTTTATATTTTTCATTCTATAATTCTATTTCTGTACCTTATATTTGAGAGGACCCGGACGTCGGCTACGGGCCATGGTTACCTTGACTAGAAGGTCACCCCGTTCTAGACGAATAAAATGGGCGCCTGGTTACAAAATAAAGTTTACTTCACTCTCTACACTAGCTCATATTAATTTAGTTTTTTTTATCAGCCGGCGAAAGGCTTATTGCATTTAACCTCGTTTTTTCGAGGATTTCGTAATCACAGATTCTTTCTATGCAAATTTTGAGCCCATTTACTAAACGAGAGCAATTCTTCGTAGTAATTGCATTGGAGGCACTTCCACTAGAGCTGTCCACAGCATTCGGATACAGCTGAATCATAAAACAAGGGAAATCCACCTGTCCTCCGCTATGCACCAATACAGAGCGACAGCTGCTGCCTTAATGGACAGAGCAGGCTTTTCTTTTGCTTTGACCTCATCGCGCATGTTCAATGCACACCTCACCTCCACGGTCGATCTGGATCCACCTCGAAGGTAGTGTCGCGACCCGGTTGGGTTACATCTGTTACACTTGCGGACTACTTTATCAGCTCTACTTCCGCAGCAAAATGCACTTACTAAATAAATTACAGTGCAGAGAGCGTGCACGGATTGAGACTGTCGTAACTAAAGCAGCAGGGCCACTGGGCATGGAGGGCGTTCGTGCGCGCTGTTTTTAAGGCTCAAATACATAGCTGTTGTCCTTTCCACAAAGATAGGAAAAGCACGAGAAGGTGATACAGGACGGTACACAAACACGCACATAAATAAAACGCGAGGGAAAAAAAGGCAATCCAGGTGCGCTGTACGTATCAACGTTCAAAAGAATACTTACAGCACTGTCACGTATATTATGGCAACGGCAAGCAAACGAGAGAGGCGCGAACAAGTTGAGAGCCGAGCGTTTATTCGGTCGATTTGTGGCCACAGTGCAAACAGCAAACACGACATAGGTGATAAGCACGGTTGGCGGAGTACCAGCTTTATTTTCATCAACCCCTCGTTCTGACCTCAGTCGCGTGGATAAACAGCGTACATCGGGGAAAACTGGACAAATATGCTATTTTTTGGCAAACAAATTGTGCACGCGCTGGCTTGAGCTGAAGGGCCACAAAAGGCAAAGGAAACTCGCACTGGGAAAGCCGCGTGTGAGTTGCATCGATCCACAGCTATAGGAGAAACTTGCGGCATCACGACGAAAAACAAAAAAAAAACAAAATATTCATCAGCCTTTCTACTCTGTGAAGAAGGACGAGCAGCGAAGCTGTGGCGTGTTTTACTTCAATCGACGCATCTATTGTTGTTGTTGTTGTCGTCGTCGTCGTCGTCGTCGTCGTCGTCGTCGTCGTCGTCGTCGTCGTTGTTGTTGTTGTTGTTGTTGTTGTTGTTGTTGTTGTTGTTGTTGTTGTTGTTGTTGTTGTTGTTGTTGTTGTTGTTGTTGTTGTTGTTGTTGTTGTTGTTGTTGTTGAAGGACATAAACATCGGATACATATTTTAAATGTGGAAGGATTTATTTTTATTTTTTTATGTACCAGTGATGTGTGGAAGTACCGCCGCATGGCACGCAGGAATTCCACAATATTTACAACTTCGCGGTGCACCACGTCATTAAAATAGATGAAACTCTGCGTAACGTTATAGTCGTCTTAGCGGCTAATTGTAATATAACTTGCTTTGGGATAGTTCTTATGAAACGAGAGTTAAAGCCCTTTTCTGTAACCATACTCCATCCATAGACGGACATGTATTGAAAGCGGACGGAAATTTTGTAAGGTTTACTATTTCACTGTGAACAAACTGATCAATACAAGTAAATGAAACTCGGAAAAATGATAATGTCCTCTTAGTGGCCAATTTACGTATGATTTATTCCGGGATACTTACATTATATTGAGAGCTACAGAACATACGCGAGAAACTGGATACGAATTTTTTTTCCGTGTCGACGTGATGCGTAAATGGTCGGACATCGACCACCGCCAGAGGGTAGCTATACAGGGTGTTCCAGCTAATTTTAGCCAGCGTTTAAAAATATGCGAATGCCACGGAGAACCGACGTAATGTTGTTTGCCGTTGCTTGGAGATACTGTGTTATTATTTTTTCAGTCCGCCTAATTACATAATAAGTCCTAATTAATTAATCAACTTCTCAAATGTTATCGTTAGATGAAAAGCGTCAATGAGAAAAATGTACAGCGACGTGATAACAGCCGATACAGCTTTCTGTTCTTCAGTACGTGCTACATAAACGTGTTTTTTCGACCGCAAAAGAAGCCCGCGGACACACGCAGTCTGTCCAGCGGCCAGTCGCGCGGCAATATTGAGCACATTTACGGGCTTCTTTAACCCTCGGAAAAACACTATTATGGTGCACGTATTGAGCAACAGAAAGCTGTATCTGGAGTTTTTCATGTAGCTCTGCAATTTTCTCATTGGCACTTTTCATCTAATTATAATATTTGATAAGTTGGTTAATTAATTGAAACTAATTGTCTAATTTGGCAGAATTAAACAAATAATATGAGTAGCTCCAAGCGACGGCAAACTACTTCGGTTCTCTTCAGCAACTTGACATTCACATGTTTTTAAACTCTGTCTAAAGTTAGCTGGGGCATCCTCTATACAGCTTCGCTGTAAAAATAAACAGCAGAGCCATCTGATATCGCTTTTGTTAAGTGCTCCACATAGAAGGCTTAGATATAAGTGTGGCGTCAAAAGAATATGCCAGCTTATGAAAAATAACCTGCTGTCCGATTCGTAGAAGCGTCAGGCAAACTTGTGTGGCCATGGTTACAGGCGAGTTCATTTAGCGTGTTACTTGACAGCCAATATCCAATAACATGTTTTTGAGGCATACACTCTTGGCTTTGACGTAGCATTGATCGAATTTTTACATCACAATGTTCCTCGCGAACGATAAGACAAACCCAGGAGTTTTCAGCGTTTCCTTCAGCTCTGACCTCATGTTTTGCGAGCCTTATCACACTGAGGTGATTACTATATTGTTTGTTTGCTAACTTGTCATCTCAAATAATAGCGTACACCCATGCACTAAGGGCGGGGAGGGGAATGGAGGCGGGCGGGAGGGAGTGGCAATGAAGTCAGCGGCTATAGGGTGGTTGAGCGGGGGGGAGTGGGGGGGGGGGAGATGCGGTTGAAGTAACAGGTATTCACTGAAACAAATAAAACGTAAAAATAACATATTTGAGTGAATACTTGTACCGATAAATTTCGGGATGTTAAAAAAAAGAAAAGCGTCTCTTATTTAAATCATGCTAAGCATTCTTGTCTCTTGTGCTTTCAGCTTTGTTCCTGTTTGAGATGGTATTCAACAATCAAGTGGATAATATAAGACGTTAATCTGATACAGTTTTCAGCCTTGGTCGGTCGTAAAATACATTGTACAGCATACTTGCGCTGCCGAACAAACTTTGTTTTACGAATGAAGTGATCACATCAACTTTGCTTTACGAATTCAGATATATTTGATTGACAAAACTTCTAAGGACTAAGAGCACTCCGGCGAAAAGATGCACATTACAGCTTTGCAATAAGCATATGATAGTCAACTACGTCTAACATTGCCTAGAGACCACAAAAACATCAAAATATTAACTAAAAAAGATCTCTAAGGCTCGCGTCACTGACCTGCGAGCAGCGCGTGCTTAAGCCATTGAATGAGTCCACAGTGCTAACGTAACACAACAGGTAACGCTACGTGAGCACTGGTAATATTTGATCAACACACTGCCAGGAAACATTAGCACCCTGAAGATATTAGGGAGGAACACTTTAAGCATTGTCTGACAATGAATAGACTCTGCATCACAGAAGGAAACACAGTACGCGTAAGTTCACCGAGAAAATTGAGTAGCAGTAGAACATGATCGGATAGGGATTTTAGCTTTGCATATCGTGCTCTGCCTGCGCCTTATTGGGAGTACATCGATCGTACTGCTTAGGCCTGAATTCCATAAAAGCAGAAATAACGACTTGTTTTTTTTTTAAACCATCGCATCATTACTAAAAAAATCGGCAGAGACATTTAAGACTGCTTACGTGTGCGAATGCGAAAGCATTATATTCCCTTAGGCGAAACGCTTGGTGTTGGGCTGCTAAGCACGAGGTCGTGGGATCAAATCCCGCCCACGGCGGCCGCATTTCGATGGTGGTGAAATGAGAAAACACCTGTGTACTCATATTTAGGTGCACGTTAAAGAACACCGCATGATCCAAAATTTTCCGGAGTGCCCCATTACGGCGTGCCTCATAATCGGATAGTGTTTTTAGCACGAAAAACTTCATAATTATTTTTGGCAAAATGCTTTATTTTTTTGCGCGTTCCTTATCCGCGCAGTCACTCGCCTGCATTTTAACTGCTCCTCGGTAAGGGCAAATGAGAACGCGCCGAGCGTCTTAACGCGCTTGCTTGCTCGCGAGGAGTTCATAATTAGAAGGACGACTCAGGGGCGTTTAATTAGACATTTTAATGCTTTTCTGATGCAGTCATTTTATCCACGCATGACGTCGCGCCACTTCCTCCCCATTGGCTGCGCCGTGACGTGCCCAACGGCGCACGCACTAGGTCACACGTTTACTCACCAAGTTGGGTGTGACGTGACGTGACGTGTGCAATGTCGCACGCACTAGGTACACATTTAGTCAACTAGAACCATAGAGCCGCCTTGGCGTCCAATAAAGGTATCCAGCCCGGCACTGTATTACAGCGAAGCTGTATACCTCTACCGTCCAAGAAAATTTTGGTGTCGTGGTGTGGTAAGCAAGAATCTGCCAATACGTTGGCCGATCCCGAAGATAGTGCAATACCGGCCCAACCCGCACCGGAGGGGAAGCAGGCGTTAAGCACTCTCCATACGTGGGCCGATCCCGAAGATAGTGCAATACAGGCCGACCTGCGGCGGAGGTGAAGCATGCGTTAAGCACTCTCCATACGTAGGCCAATCCCGAAGACAGTGCAATGCCGGGCCCATCCGCGGCGGAGCTGAATCAGGCGTTAAGCACTCCCGATACATACTCCAATCTCCAAGCATACATAGTCCAAGCACTCCCCATACATACTTGGCAGCAGCTGGGGCAGCCCGACAACATTCTGAAGCTACTTTGTATATTTGCAGCTTGGACCACTGTTTCAACAGCTGCTTACGGCACGCGGTGATATCAGCAAGTGCGAGGCTCACCTGCGGTGACTACGTGTGACTGCCTGTGACGTCACGCCCACCAGGTGGAAGAACGAGCTACATAAAGGCCTGCATCTCCGATCCGCAACCACTTGGCAGCAGCGGGGGCAGCCCAACAACATTCTGAAGCTACTTTGTATATTTGCAGGTCAGAATTTTTTCCCACAATTAGTACAGAAAACACTCTGATTTCGGCCTTAGCTGCTGCCGATACCAGTGCTTGTGTATTCTCTTGTATTGTGCATGTTATGGCTGATTCCGCCTAATTTCGTGAGCAGCTAAAGAAGGAAATGTCAGATTTCAAATCTAAATTGGAACGCGAAGTCAGAAAAAACTGTGAGTGCTGAAGACAAGTCTTGACTTCTGTCATGCCGAACACGAAAAGGTCAAGCATGAAAAAAATGAAATCGCGAAAGAAAACAAGGAGCTCAATGCAATTAACACAAAACTTGCAAGCGTTTGCTCAATGCTATCAAAGCAAGTCGCTCAACTCGAGAACCGTGTTACTGTGTCTGAGCAGTACTCAAGAAACCGCAGTCTCGAGATAAAAGGTGTACCCTACAATGAAAGTGAAAGCCTTCCTAAGGTTTTGCACAAAATCGGTCTGATCTTCAATGAACCTATCGTGGAAACAGACATTGAAGTGTGCCATCGTGCGCCTACGAGGAATGCTGATGCCACCCCAAACATAATTGTGCAGTTTAAGAGCCGTACCAAGCGTGATTCAATCCTACAGAAAGCAAAAAAGTCACGCCTGTCAACTCAGGAACTGGGTTTTTCCCCTGGTTCACCACTGTATGTTACCGAGCATCTTTGTCCAACGCTAAAGCATCTTCACGGCATGGCGCTTGCGCAAAAGAGAGTGAGAAACTGGCGATTAGTTTGGTCAAGCAGCGGCAAGATTTTGGCCAAGAAAGATGAAACGTCACCGATTGTGCACATTCGCAGTGAGCGTGATCTAGAAAGGATTAACTAGTTTGCGTCGACTGCACATATTTTTTCTGTTATTCAGTGCTTTTACAATGGCTGTGTCCCCAGAATACGTCAATAAAGCATTTCAACTTTCGAAAAAGCCTTTTACGTGTTTTCACCTGAAAGTACGGTCCTTGAGAAACAAGGAGGATGAACTGTCAGTTTTCGTAGGTGAAGTTGTTTACAATTTCGTCGTGATAATGTTTACAGAGACATGGTGTTCTGCAAATACTGAAATTTTAAATAGCGGAGGTTATGAAAGCTTCTTTGTTAATAGGCAACGTAAGCAAGGTGGCGGTTTAGAAGTTCTCGTGAAACGTGAGCTAGAATGTGAGATAGGTGCTGAGTTTTCCATTATATCCGAGAACATGGAATGTTTGACATTATTATCGCGGGAATATATTTTCACTGTCATGTATCGGTCACCGAAGGCACAAATCCAACATTTCATTGAATACCTTGAAAAACTTCTAAATTATGTTAATTCGAAAAACGCGAAACTAATTCTTGGGGGAGACCTAAATATTGATATCTTAAAATCTTGTCGCATTAAAGAAGCACTCTTTTCAGCAGTAGAGTCATCTGATCATGCTATCATAACAGATGCGGCAACGCGTGTTACATCCCACACAGAGACACTCATCGACCTCTTTATTACAAATGTACATATCTTAAGTTTGACAACTGGTGTCCTGAATTGTGATATCAGCGACCACTTACCGATTTATTTGTTTATCAGTGCTGAAGATAAGCTTACATAAGCGCAAATGAACGATGTAAAGACGGTACAAAATATCGTTCCTACAACTTTAAACGCCTTCTACGCGTGCCTTCAAAGGGAAACTTGGACTGACGTTTACTATTCTTCAACGGCCGATGCCGCATACGAGGCTTTCATTTCTGCTTTCAAACGTATTTATTTCGAACATTTGAAGGAAAAAATACTGCGAAAATGTAACAAAAACCGGAAACCATGGATCAACCGCGAGTGCCGGCGCAGAATAAAAAAGAAGGCAAGATCGTTCCAAAAGTTTCTTAAGACCAGATCGCCAGATGATCTAGATATTTATAAAAAAATATCGTAATAAGCTTAACACCTTTCTAAAAAATGAAAAGCGCTCTTTTCTGCACGATCAGTTTAATAAAGAGCAATGTTGGGACAGTGCGCACATGTGGAATAAGCTCAACAGTTTGCTCAATCGCACACCAGTCTCGGCAACAGTCACGGAGCTAAACCATCATGGACGTCGTATTGAGGGTTTCGAGCTTGCTGAACAATTTAATACGTTTCTCAGAGATGTTGTGTGAGGTCCGCAAAGGTCAAGTAGGTCTAAACATGCCATAAATAGCAACCCTTTTAGCATGTATCTCGAACCAACTAATGAGGTCGAAATATGTGCCATATTTAACTCATTTAAAAACAGCAAAGCACATGATATTGATGGTATAGAGATAGCTCCAGTTAAACACGTGGTTGAAATAATAGCCCCAATATTGGCTTATGTATATAACTTATCAATATCTTCAGGTTGCTTTCCAAAACTGATGCAAGTAGCTAAAGTCAGTATGCTTATTAAAAGTGGTGACAGAAATGACATGGCTAACTATAGGCCCATTTCGATTCTACCCATTTTTTCCAAGGGCTTGGAGAATATAATTGATAAACGACTAATGAAGTTTTGCGTGAAATTTAACTTGATTACTTCATCGCAGTATGGCTTTCTACCTAACAGGTCCACAGAAACAGCTCTTCTAAAGCAAAAAGAATTAATTCTTGAGTCCATTGAAAACAAAGAATTGTGTATCGGTGTATTTATAGACTACTCTAAGGCGTTTGATCGAATCAACCATGAAATACTTTTGGAAAAGCTGGAATTATATGGTATTCGTGGAATCGCAGCGCTCCTCCTAAAATCTTACCTACAATATCGATGCCAGGGCGTGGCGATAGGAAACCACGTGTCTACTTACCAGAATATCAACACAGGAGTCCCTCAGGGAAGTATCCTGGGCCCATTATTGTTTTTGCTATATATTAATGATATAACAACTATTAGCAACGACCCAAGTTATATTTTGTATGCAGATGACACAAGCCTCCTATTTAAAAGCAGTGACATGCAGCACCTGATCTTGGTATTAACGAAACTATGGAAAAGCTTAGTACATGGAGCGCTGCAAATTGCCTGTTAATAAATTCCAAAAAAGAACAAAAGCTGTGTTGTTCCATGCGCGTTAATATTCGCTTATTGCAAAACCAGTGATAAAGTTCAAACCTGCAACATTGAAATAGTTGATACTGTAAAAACGCTAGGAATAATTTTCAATAAAAACATGAGCTGGGATCCTCGTGTTAGCTCAGCTATGTCTCGCCTAAATAGGTGTGTAGGTGTTCTAGCAAAATTTCGCTCATATCTTCCCGCATCCGTAAAATTTTTTATTTATAACACACTCGTCTTATCACATCTTAACTATTGTTTCCTGGTTTGGGGAAATACCATATCGTCTAACACTAGCAAACTACATGTGCTACAAAAGAAGGCCTTACGTCCTATCGCTAGTGCTGATTACAATTAACACACTGCTGAACTATATCGTCAGTTTAAAATTGTTCCCGTGCCCAAACTTTACGAGTATTTTCTATGCATAAGATACAAAAAAATATGTATATAGCAGCGAGCATGCATTTCTTGGCATATCATCGCTCAAAACGAACACCATTGTATATCCATTCCCTAGTAAATAATACTGGCACGTGCCATTTTGTCATACTGAGAAAGGGCAGCAAATGTTACGTTGTGCAGTTGCAGTTCTGTTGAACAGACTAATTTTCCAAGACATTCATGTGGAAATGTGCAGCATACATAACATAGGAGAGTTCTTCGTTCAATGATGTCAGTACTCTTTTTCCACTGCTGTTAGTATTTTTATGTATTCATAATTACTGTCAAGCTGTTCGTATTATATTACATTGTATAACATTAGAGGTTGACCTTCAATAGTAAACAGTTAAAATGCCTTGTTAATGTATAGTGTCGCCCTTTTTGTATGCCTTGTATATTGGGGGCTCGAGCGCTTCTCAAGTGAATTGATTTTCACTTTTTGCTCGAGCGTTCCCGCATTGTGATGATGCAAATAAATTTCAACTTCAACTTCAATCCCGAAGATAGTGCAATGCCGGGCCGACCCGCGGCAGGAGGAGGCAGGCGTTGAGCACTCTCCATACGTGGGCCGATACCGAAACAGTGCAATGCCGGCCCGATCGGCGGGGCAGGTGAAGCAGGCGTTAAGCACTCCCAATACGTGGGCCGATCCCGAAGATAGTGCAATGCCGGGCCGACCCGCGGCGGAGGTGCACCAGACGTTAATCACTCCCCATACATGGGCCGATCGCGAAGATAGCGCAATGCCGGGCGGTCCCGCGTCGGAGGTGAAGCAGACATTGAGCACTCCCCATACGTGGGCCGATACCGAAGGTAGTGCAATGCCGGCCCGATCCGCGGCGGATGTGAAGCAGGCGTTAAACACTCCCCATACTTGGGCTGGTCCCGAAGCTAGTGCAATGCCGGGACGACCGCGGCGGAGGTGAAGCAGGCGTTAAGCACTCCCCATACGTGGGCTGGTCCCGAAATTAGCTCAATACCGGCCCGACCCGCGGCGGAGGTGAAGAAGGCGTTAAGCACTACCCTACGTGGACCGATCGCGAAGATAGTGCAATGCTGGGCCGACCCGCGGTGGAGGTAAAGCAGGCATTAAGCACACCCCATATGTGACCCGATCCGGAATATAGTGCAATGTCGGCGCGATCCGCGGCGGAAGTGAAGCAGGCATTGAGCACTCCCCATACGTGGGCCGATACCGAAGATAGTGCAATGCCGGCCCGATCCGCGACGTAGGTGAAGCAGGCGCTAAGCACTCCCCATACGTGGACCGATCCCGAAGATGGGCAATGCCAGGACGACCGCGGCGGAGGTGAAGCAGGCATTAAGCGCTCCCCATACGTATCCCGATCCCGAAGATAGTGCAATGCTAGCCCGATTCGCGGCGAAGGTGAAGCAGGCATTGAGCATTCCCCATACGTGGGCCGATCCCGAAGTTGGCAATGCTGGGACGACCGCGGCGGAGGTGAAACAGGCGCTAAGCACTCTCCATACGTGGGCTGGTCCCGAAGGTAGTGCAGTACCGGCCCGACCCGCGGCGGAGGTGAAGCAGGCGTTAAGCTTTGCCCATACGTGGGCCGATCGCCAAGTTAGTGTAATGCCAGGCCGACCCGCGGCGGAGGTGAAGCAGGCGTTATGCACTCCCCATACGTGGGCCAATCCCGAAGATATTGCAATGCCGGGCCGACTGGCGGCGGATGTGAAGCAGGCGTTAAACACTCCCCATACTTGGGCTGGTCCCGAAGCTAGTGCAATGCCGGGACGACCGCGGCGGAGGTGAAGCAGGCGTTAAGCACTCCCCATACGTGGGCTGGTCCCGAAATTAGCTCAATACCGGCCCGACCTGCGGCGGAGGTGAAGCAGGCGTTAAGCGCTCCCCATACGTAGGCCGATATCGAAAATAGTGCTATACCGGCCCGACCCACGGCGGAGGTGAAGCAGGCGTTAAGCGCTCCCCATACGTAGGCCGATACCGAAGATTGCGCGATGCCGACCCGATCCGCGGCGGATGTGAAGCAGGCGTTAAGCACTCCCCATACATGGGCCGATCCCGAAGATAGTGCAATGCCGGGCTGTCCCGCGGCGGAGGTGAAGCAGGCTTTAAGCATTCCCCATACGTGGGCCGATCCCGAAGATGGTGCAATGGCGAGCCGACCTTCGGCGGTGGTGAAGCAGGCGTTAAGCACTACCCTACATGGACCATTGGCGAAGTTGGTGCAATGCCGGGCCGACCCGCGGCGGAGGTGAAGCAGGCGTTAAGCACTCCCCAAGTGTGGGCTGATCGCGAAGATTGTGCTATTCTGGCCCGACCCGCGGTGGAGGTGCAGTTTGCCATTAAGGGGCCCACATACACAGCTTCGCCGGTCATCCTTCTTCACAGAATGGGAGGGAACTGAATTTTTTCTGTGCAGCGTACACACTGCGAACGTAAGCAACACATTACCGAAAAAAACCACCGATTGTTTCGCGGTGCTTGAACTTGCCGGTCACACATTGTACTGCACCACAGGCTATGTAGGCCAAGTAACATGATCATGTCATATGATGAGTCAGAGAGATATGTAAAAGGTAGAAAACGAGTTGTGTATGGTCTGATATGCAAATCTTTTTAAATGTTCATTGGAGAATGTCCCAGAAGAACACGGCATCGCTATGGTCTAGAAAACAGTGATCAATCGTTTCTGCATGTGGACACAAAGGCAGTTTGTCGACCACAGCACGCAACAGCCCTATTTTTCCCGACCAGGGTGTGACAGGAAAAGTTGCCGAATGTAATTTATTGGATGCTTGCACCTGCTTGCCTGATTTCTGAATGTGTTTTGAGTCACCTTAAATTTCTGTAGCTCTTTGTTTTTTTTTTGTTTTGCGGAAAATTGACTGCCGTCTAACATTGGAAAAAAAAAGAGCCGCCGTTGTAGCCTGCTCGTCTCGCACCCCGGAGGCTGCGGTTTACTTTCCATATTGACCGAAATTTACCAAATTTTGTTTTCAAAGGCACTAATTTACTTTATTTGCAGGAAGCTCCCTAAGAAATATTTGCGTCATTGCAGGCATTTTTACGTGTTTTTACTCCTTACGCCTTCGGTCAATTTTGGTACAATCACTCTGTCACGCCACCGTCACCGCGCAATGGGGCCTATAATGCGTACGCATCAAAGCCAAGTAACTAAAACAACCACACGACCTGTTCAACTCACAGTTCAATCCCAATCAAGTCTATGGGAACTAGCTGCGACCGCACACCATCCGTTACCCTCGCCCACAGGCTACCTGTGCACTCCCTCATTCAAAATTTGGTAATCATGGCCCCACTACAATTTTCGAAGATTCTGCTTTTTGTAGCTTTAGAAAAATATATAGCACCATCTGGTAACAAATTATTAGTTCGAGATGCGGACCCGTCTGGGAATCTTGTAAACCTGATAAAGCACATCGTGCACAGTTATTGCAGTGCGCGTGAACGCCGTACGTGAGGACATCTTCACAAGTTCCTCAGATCGCCTTTCAATTCACCAAATAACAGTTATTCTCATGCTACTGGGCTAATTGTAGTGTGCACTTCATCTGCTCGAATATACATCACAAATTCAGATACTGCCAGTTGAAATGACGCGGACAATTACTCTAATGTTTCACTCAGCGTGCACTCGCAGCTCCCAGAAAACAGAAGGGCAAGGGCCATTCACGATTTTTTTTAAATCTGTATAATACCCTACACTGCCGTTGTATTGTACACTTCACAATTACCCTGTGCTACGTTGCCATGAATCGCCGGTGTGTTTGGACGTACGTTTTTAAAACATCCGCTACAACTAATCTAAATGTAGCGTCGAACAACACTGCCTGACCATCCATAGATACTCCATGTCGACATGCCATGGCGCCTCGCGAAACATTTGGTTCGCTTAGTTTTGCCACTCGCGAATCTGGCGATAAGCAATTCGCAAGACAAGGTGATCAGTCCGCAGCTGAGACCCGCTCCCAAGCAGTAGAACGGTAGCAGGCTCTTGGGGAGGCGCAACACGTGCTCGTGGCTGCTGTCCACGTGATTTTTGGGTCGAGGCAGATGTTCGTAACGCTCGAAACGCTCGAACTGGTCGAACAGCCCCGCTTCAAACATCCGCATGACACTGCATAAAACACAGAATATCCAGAGTTAGATGAATCAGTCATTGCAATCTAAATTACCGTGAATGGAATTCGGGGCCACTCAATGAGCAATAAAACTACAAATTGTATGCGAAACGTTAAAATATTAGAAGACAGGGTTAATGCGAAGCATTCTTTGCCTTATTCTTGCCACATTGCTGTAGTAGATAGCAGGTTAGTGTCTCGCCTCGCTTTCAAAAAAATAAAATAATGTGTGACTGATGTGGAGATTGAAGCTTTGTGGTCGAGCACAGCAGCCGAGTGCTCTAACGATTAAGCTACGATCACTTTTTCTGTCTTTTTTTTACATACACACCTACACACACACAACTACTGAATTCAGAGGAACACGTTGCTCCACCTGCAAAATGAAAAATTCCTCCAGCGGGTGGGACCTGCACAATTTTATGACTTGCGTACTAAACACGGTTTCATTATATATGCTATATTTCAAATTTTAGGCAAGAAGTTGAATAAGCCGAGTAATATAATGGGGCCAAAAATGAATAGCCAGTCGTATATTAGAATAAAACAGTTGTTAAGGGACGACAAACGAACTCAAGGAGGGCAGAGGATTAGATGGACCGATGAAATAACGAAAGCTGCAAGAATTATTAGGTACAGTTGACAGACGACAAGGGCTTCGAGATCTTTTGGGAGGTGTCAGTGCCCTAAAGTGAAATAAGTATATAATACTTGTGATTATCAGTCTCTCTCACTGTAATCGCGCAGGGTCAGTTTCTGAACGTACTTTAAACGGAACAACTGTTAACGACTGGTTGGTACTTTTAGTGCGGCATGTTTTGCTTTCGTGATTGCAGACTTCAGCGAACCAAATACATTGTCTCGAGTGTAAGGCGTGCTCATTTTTAAGCTTTGCGGAATTTTTAAGAATCGCGTGTGGCAGATAGCGTCGTTCTTGTCCTTGAGCTGGAGAGGCAGACATTACTAGCAAAAGAAATCGAAGCACATATTCAATTAACAGTATGTCACTAATTAAGGTGATAATTAATAAATTCACGACACATATTGCAATTTACGAATTGTAGCCAGTGAGCTTGCAAGACGCATACACTTGAAATGAACTTCTAAGATGACACCAGTTTGGAGATATTATTTCCCAAAGCGTAAAACGCAATATATGGGCGTTACATTTATTTTTGTGCTTCAATGTATAAAAGCACGTCTTGTTGAAAAGTAAACAGAGAGAGAAAGAGAGAGAGAAATAAACTTTATTGCTAGACCAGGCTTCTTGAGCCCAAAGTTGGGTGAGCTCCTCAGCCCAGGTAGCCATGGCTCGCTGCCGCCGCCCGAGCCCTGTCCACTAACCGTAGCTGGCTGTCAGGGTCTTGCAGTCCCCAGCAGAGCTTCCCACTGGTCTTTCGATTTTTCCTCTGAGTCCGCTTCTTCCTACATGTTATCGCCTGGTGGTGATGATGAAGGTGGTACTTCGCGGTTATTCCTGCACTCCAGCACCATATGGCGCAAGGTGTTGGGCGTGTCCGGCGGGCAGAACTTGCAGTCTTGGCCGTAGGTGCCCGGATACATGGCGTGCAGCAGTGTTCCAAGCGGGTAGGTTCCAGCCTAGAGTCTTGTCCAGGTTAGCGCTTGTTCCCTATTCATCGTCTTGTGCGCGGGCGGGTAGCGACGCCTCTGCGTCCTGTAGTGTACCAGGAGTACTTCTTGAATATCCGTTCATCATCCTCGTCGCAATCGTTGGTCCGGGTTCTCTGCGTGTCGGAGATGACTCGGCGTGCATGATCTCGAGCTGCGGCGTGCGCCGCCTGGTTCCCCGCGAGAGACTCATATCCCAACGTCCAGAGGATTTGTGTTGTTTCTGTTTCGGTGTTGGTCAAGACCTGAAGTGCTGCCTTTCCGATCCTTCCGTTCACATACCTTCTGCTTGCTTCTTACGAGTCCGTCACCATGGTAACCAGAGTCTTCTTGCACGTTGCAATGGCCAGGGCTATGCCCAGCTCTTCCGCTGTGCTCGTGTCCTTGGCACGTATGGATGTGGCTGTAAGTTGTTCGCCCTTCTCGTCGACCACGCTGATTGCAAATCGGTCGTTTGTTCTGTACGCAGCTGCGTCCGTGTATCTCACATTTTCTTCTTTGCTGTTGGTGCGTTCCAGTATGTGCTTGAGCGCCTGCATTCTCGCCTGTCTCCTTTCCTTGTCGTACTCGGGATGCATGTTTCTAGGAATGGTACTTATGTGTAGTTTGTCTCTGATCTCGTGTGGGATACGCTGAGGTAGATGCCTCTCATCCTCGACTTGGTAGCCCAGATCTTGGAGCAGGGCTCTTCCCGTTTTTGTTAGCTTTATCCTCTCCAGTTGGTTGACTTTGTGCGCTTCCACGAGCTCCTCCCACGTGTTGTTAATTCCCATTTTGAGTAGTTTCACTGTGAACGTGGAGGGGGACAGGCCCAACGCAATTTTGTAGGATTTTCTTATTAGGGCGTTTACTTTGTCTCGTTGACTGCTCTTCATGTCAACGCATGGCTGTTCGTATGACTGTTCTTCATGTCAATGTCCCGTAGGTGACGATGCTCGTGAGCAGCGCTTGTGTCATTCTCGTGCAGTCTTCCTCCTTGAGTCCGTGCCTTTTGCTCGTCACTCTTTTAATAAGGTGGGTTTTTTGTTGCGCTGTCCTCTGAATTTTTTGCAACTCTGCTCCCCCGGCCCCGTCCTTTTGAGTCAGGAGTCCTAGGATGCGGATCGTCGTTACCTGCGGAATCATGATGCCTCCCACCTTTATTTCCAGGTCTGGTATCATCGGCCTCTTCTGGGCTTTCTTAGCACCGAGAGCTCTGAGTTTTCTGGTGCGCACGTCAGTCCACATGCTTCCAGGTACTTCTCCATTGGGTCAACCGCTTCTTGCAGAGCGTCTTGCTGTTCACCTGTCGACCCTCCCGTAGTCCAGATGGTGAGGTCGTCAGCATATATTGCGTGACCAATCCGTTCTATTTGCTTCAGTTGATTGGCTAGCGAGCTCATCGCCAGATTGAATAGCATCGGCGAAACGACGGAGCCTTGTGGCGTTCCCTTTCGTGGTACGTCGACTTTCTCAGAGCGTAAGTGGCCTATCCCCACTGTGGCTGTCCGTTCTTTCAGAAAAGCTTTGATGTAATTATAAATATATATATATATATATTTCCCGCAGTTATATACGCTGAGATGTGGCAGTATGGCTTCTTGTGACACGTTGTCGAAAGCCCCTTCCCCGTCAAGTGCGAGGATGGTTCTTTTGCTGTGCGTGTCCAGTTTGGAGATGACTTTTTCTTTGATCTGCAGTAACACGTCTTGCGTGGACAGGTGAGCTCTAAATCCGAACATGGTGTTTGGGACGTGTCCGTTGTCTTCGATATGTTCGATCATGCGGTTGTGCACCATGTGCTCAGAGTTTTCCAGCACACTAGGTAAGGCATATACGTCGTAGGTTCTGCACGCTGATGGGCTTGTTGGGTCTAGGTATCATGGTTACCTCGGCATGTTTCAATTCCGGTGGTACTTTACCGTGTTCCCAGCACTCGTTGATGTATTTTAAGAGTGCGTCTACGGAGGGTCAGTCAAGGTTCCGGAGTGTCTTGTTGTTCATTCTGTGGTACCCCGGCGCCGTGTTGCGGGTGAGCTTGCTCAAGGCCCTCTCGATTTCTGCTTCTGTGAAGGGCCGATCCAGTTCTATATTTGGGTTGTCTTGATACTCGTCAAAGTGCGAATCTACAATTATATTCGGCTCTGTACCGAGGACCTTCTCCTTCACTTCTTTGATGATGTCTTCCTCGTTCCCCGGGTGGTTGTGTATGAGTCCCTGCTTTTTCTGTTTTGCGGCGTTCTTGTTCTCTTTCTTTGATTGGAGAGTATTGAGTACCGCCCAAGTGCGCTTGCTGTTAAGGTCCCTTGAAGCTTGTCACGTGTTTCACGCCAGTTCTGTATTTCAAGTTGTTTAGAGTACTCTTGCGTTTCCTTGATCAGCTTTGAAATACGAATTTTGAGTTTCCGGTTGCAATTGTTACGCTGCCGGCGTTTCGCAAGTCCCCTCCGCGCCTTCCACAGGTGGAGTAAGTGGGGGTGCACAACGGGGGTGTCTGGCGACAGTTGGATTGTCCTCGTATGCCCAGGCCACATGTGGAGCAATAAAATCACCAATGACTATCAGTCCGATTCCCTTGCCCAGCTTCTTCACTTCTCGCATTAGCTTGTCTAGATCCTTTAGGTGGTCCTTTGGCGGGCTGTACACGTTTAACACAAAGAGGCTTTGTTGCTGTTTTTTCTCGGGTACGATTTCGACGAGGGTGTGTTCGATGCGGTGTTGGATGCCATGTCGTTGAGCGTTGACGGCCTTCTTAGGACTGCTGTCCTCGTCTTACCGTCGATGACGTGAGTGAGGCAACCACCGTCTTTGTAGTCTTCAGCTTCGGTTTCTTCCAAGGCTATAATATCTAGGTCAAACAGCATGCAGAATTGTACAAGGTAGCTTCTCTTACTTCGGACAGAATGACAGTTCCATTGCCAAATTTTGGGCCGTGGGTGTTGCTTGTAGACATCTATCTCTTTAGTTAGCCTCGCCATCTTGTTCGCTTACGGTCTGCATGATCTTGGCTTCTCTCGCAGGGTACTTAGGCTTCTTGCGAGTATTATCTCTTTCTTCTAGCATGTGAATACGTTGACTGAAACTTTCTCCCGTGTCATTTTGTCCTGTAGGGCCTGAATCTGGTACTCCATTTCGCTCTTGAGAGATTGGAATCCAGTCTGTATCATCTGGGTTACCGTGTTTTGCATAACCTGTGTTACCACGGACATTGTGGTTTCCATCATGACGGTCACGCTAGCGTTGATGCGGTCTTCAATTGCCTTGAGGTCGTTCTGGGTTATCACCGCTTCGTTCGACAGTGTTGCTGGTTCTGGTCGTGTTGCTGAGGATAGTGGTGGTGGGGATGAAGGTCGTGGTAGTGGTGTTTGCGATTGCTGGCCCTGTTCTCTCCGTAGTTGTTCTATTCCTCGCATGAAGTATTCGAGCTGTTTTTCTGTGCTAGCTTCGTTTTCTTGTCTCCTCTTTTGCTGTTCTAGCTATCGCTTCAATTCATTGTTCTGTCTTCGAAGAATCATTATCGTGTCTTCGTACCTCGAGTGTATTGTGGTTTGAACGCCATTATTTTCCCTCGAAGTATGATTGTGTCCTGTGATGACGTTGGCTCAGCTTACCTTGCGCTGGGTGTTGTCGTGTTCCACGTCCGTTGCCGTTATCCGGGGGACGCTCTGATATCTTTCCCTCGATTCCGACTTGGATCTGGATCTTTTTGTCTGTTCGGGCTCATTCGGTGACTGTGGCGTTGGTGACATGGTCACCATGTGCTCGTTGTCGTTGGTAGTTACTACGCTGGCCTGGTACCAAAAGCTTCTCTGTCTCGATCTTGACCGCTCCGTGACTCTCAACGGTGGCGGGGCTGGTTTAAGCTTCCTTCGACAGTCTCTATTCGCCGTTTCATGGGGCATTCCGCAGAGCTTACATTTCGACTCGCATTGGTGGTTGTTTGGATCAGCGTTGTATTCTCCGCAGTTGTCACATAGTTCGTCATTTGGATTAGGGCAGAAGTCTTCTCTGTGTCCTATCTTCCCGCAAGATCTGCAGTACTGGACTGACTTCCTGTAGGGTCTGCAGTGAGTGAGCGTACATCCTACTTTAACGTAGAACGGCACGTGCGGGCCCTCGAAGGTGATCACTGCCGATGTCGATCTTCCCAGCATTCTAGCATACAGGATTTTGCACTTGTTGGTCGTTGCTATTAGATCTACTAGCTGCTCATCGGTGGTGCCTTCCTCTATTCCGTGAACAACGCCATGCACAGTGCCCGGAATTGGCTTGAGGTACGGTGCAACTTCGTATGTTGCGTGTCCTATTTCGATGTTTGTTATTTCCGCTAGTTTAAGTGCGCAGTCCTCTTCCTCGGTACTTGTCAGAATTAAGTTTTGTTGCCACTGTGTCTGTATGATCACTTTGGCGTAGAGCTCCTGGGGTGTGACTCCGCATGCTTGGGCTAATCCTCTTGCTATCACTCCGTCTTTCCAGTTTGATACTTTCACACCGGCTTTAGGTCTGTACGCAATCTTGTAATGGTTTTCTGGTAGCGGTGGAGTCGTTGGCCAGCGAGGACGTGGCTTGCTTGCGTTGGTTTGTCCCCATGGCTTTTGAGGAGCTTGTTGCCGTTTTCCATCTTTCGTGTTCTGCCCCTTGCTCTGTTCGTATGAAAACTCCTTCTGTGTATTCGACATTTCGATGGATTCTTTCTTCTTCTGATGTCGCGCTAGTAGCATCACCCACGATCCGGTCTTGCATAGTGTTTTTCCGCTGTTGCTGTCGAACGTCGGCTCCGTGTCGTTCATCTTTGCTTCAATATTTGTTATTCCTGCTATGGAGTTCGTTCGGTCAACTTCCATAACACTTGGTTGCGGCTACGTTTTAAGAGAGAAAAGACATTAAAAGGCCGTTGTCGGACGGCCCGGCATGCACTCGATCTCGAGCCACGAGGCGCGTAGCCCCGGGCAGCGGGGCTCGGCAATAAGGGTTTGGGTTAGCTTGGCACAGCCGTCGCCTTGCAAGTTCCAGGAATAGTACTTGCGTGAAGAATAAACTCACGTCGGTGTGCGTGGTCTGTCTAAATGGCGCTTCTTGAGATGAGTCGAATGCTGCGGACAGTCAGGCGTTGCGAGGGGGCGATCCGCAGGAAGTGCAAGCTGAATCGGGAGCACATGTATAGCAAGTCTGCTCGGTTGGCCCTCTTCTTCTTCCTCCTCTCAACTAAATAGAAGAACAGCGCATTTTTAGGGCAATTTTGATGGCACATATCACCAAACAGACGTCAATCTGGAAATTTATTCCAAGCCTTGCAAACTCACCGGCTACAATTCGCAAATTGCAATATGTGCCGTAAAGTGGCTAACTCGAAAGATAATTAATGGTTTTTGTTAATTGATTGAATACGTGTTTCAATTTCTCGTGCAAGTAATGTCGTGCTCTCTGAATAATTTAGCTCAAGGTCTAGAAGAAGTTTTCTGCAAGATGTTATCTTTAAAAATTCCATAAAATTTTAAAATGATAACACTGTATAGTTTCGTGAATTCAATGCCGAATAACCGGAAGCGTCATGCAGTTTATGTGGAGCAAAGTGCACCGAATACACCATATAAATTCTATGGCACACCGACCGAACGCTAAACATTTCCGATGTACTTGCATGGTTTGCAGAACTTCCTTGTAGGGTGAAGCCTTGGGCAGCACGTAGCCCATTGGCGTGAAGTCGTGGATATACTCCCGAGAAATTTGGACATGGCCGGGATGTGAGTAAGCATATCTCTCCAGGTTCTGAAGGCTGCTGAACATGACTGCTTGACGCCGCACGGTACGCTGTACACACTCTTTCATGGAGTTTGCTAGGAACGGATTCCAGTGGGGAACCGAGTCATGGAGCAGCTTTATCTTCGTTGAAAACGGATTCTGAGTGAGAAAATGACACGGACGCGTGTACTGTGACCTGTTACACACATAAGGACCAATGTAATGAAAGAAAAAGGGCGATCACTTTGGCACGAACAATTCACAAAGCTTTTAGTTCATAAGTGCTGTCTGCTGTTGGCCGGCTGCCTTTTGTAATAATACGTATAGAACATAATGGTTGGCTGGTATCTTTTCTCAAGAATAGATCTAGCGCAATAACTTTTTTTTGTGTCTGTGAATGCTGGCTCATAAGCACTAAATCAGCTCGGAGGCCACTTCGTTAACCTTCGTAATCGACAATACCACTGCAAAGCAAACCATAACAATTATTACTCCTCTTTGCGTCTTCCGCAAATAAGCTACAACGTGGTAGTCACATAAGTGAATTTTACGCCCTGCATTAGTGGTCTCCACAGCTATTGGCTGCTGCAGATTGCAGTCTTTGCAAGGTGCAGCTTGAAATATCAGATCGCCTTCAATTTCCTTCACACTGGAACTGATCACTTCCTGCCACAATGGCTTTATGTTCAGTCAAGGATTGCGAACACAAAACAGCGTTTTCTAGCGAGTACATGATATTTTCACCTAAGTAGGACGACAGGGTGACATTCTCGCATCAACTTGCTTCGGCCGTTCACCTGCCAATGTAATATGTGGCAAGTTAGTCCGCTCGGCGCGGTACTTGTAATTTGTCCTTGTTCAGCCGCGTTGGGCTTTGATCTCATCCGCACTACGTTGTCTGAGCACACTTGAACAGCACGTATACAGAATATACTTACTGCAAGAGAGACATTAATGTAGGTGTTCCTCGCGAGACAAGGCTCTATCTGGCCAGTTCGTAGCATATCAAAAAGCCTCTCCGTTGTGTCCGGCCCCATTTCGTGAACACGTAGGTTCAAGTACGAGATGTATCCACTTGTGAAAGAGTAGCTGATCATGAAGCACAGAAAATAAAGCGTTCCCAGAAAGAAGCGAACGCTTGCCTTCCGCTGCTGGGTAAAGGACGGCTCTGCAAAACGATATTTGGTACGTAATTATGATGCTCGAATACCGTGATAAACTTGTCGGCTTGTAACAATTGACACGCAGTGGTTGAACAAGAAAGTTCTCAGGCAGGAGCCATAGCGTCGACAAGGGGACTTGCCTACGCTAGTGCTGTGTGTTGCCCTGACAAACACGAGCCTCCTTCGCCGAAACGCTGGCCACCACCTGAGACATCTCAGGTGGTGGTAGCCGATAATCAACAGTTCGGTAGCTGTTGATCATCGCCATATTCCCCGTTTCATCTTCCTATAAACACATGTCTTGTTTTTTAGCACATGAAACATTCACTTCTTTTTCTGGGAGAATAATGCCCTGGAGAGTGATTACATATTGCGATCAGCTTCACAGCCTCTTATTTTGATTTGCTGCCCTACCTTTCTCTTTGTCCCATGGCAGAAAAGCTGCCGCAGGTGTATAGGCAATTTCCGTTCACTAGGCTTCAGCAGTGCATGCAAAGCCACGTCGAATCATTTGAACTTTCAGGACAGCTTGGGATCTTGCACCAAATACTACAGTCTTTATTGTTCCGGTGTACTCAATATGCAGTGGAGCTGCCCGGCTCTTCGTTAGCACAAAATGACAGTTGCAGATGCCCGGCAACGTCATTTACCCGTGCTTGCAGCAACCATTGCAAGACTGATTTTGCGAAATCAGCGCAGTACAGCAAAGCCTGAAGCACTAGAGCGAGGAGGAATCTTTCAGTGATGCGAACTGCCCTTGCGGTCAATATGCTGTCTGTTGCGACTGCTCAAAACTGGCGTCACTATCTCTACTGCCTTCCGGAAGCTAGACATGCGTACTGCCAACGAAACTATCTGAAAATTTGATCAGTCTGAAGCACCCAAACACACTTCTACCTCGACATCAGTCCTTACAAATTGTTTAGAGTCCGCTGTGCATTGAACTCCTTCGATTTAAATGTAGGGCAAGTCAGCAGGGCCTTTCACTTCGTGAGTACCTCAAGCCGACGCGAATTCGCCCTTGTTGACACGATTCTTGGAGGCTTGTGTTTGCACCTTAATTTGAGCTAAGCCAGCACTCTTGGAGCGACCATCGATACACTTACCTATAAACCGGTGATAGTAGTTACCAGGCACTCGAGTTTCAAGTTGAAAGCAATTAGCGAGTTCTATGCGTGTCATAGACAGCATTTTAAATTTTCTTTAACAGGCGCATAGACCAGGGGCGCTATACCACGAAGCTATTCCAATGTATTTCTATTTCTGTCACTAGCTTTCCACTATCTGCTAAACCTTTTTTGGCCCACCACTACTTCACCTGTTAGCGACGCCACATGTAGCGAAAGCTCCCCACCTGATTTGACGTGCACACACCGTTTATGCATGATTAGTCCCAAAAAAGGGAAAAACACATTTACGATTATACACGACTTTCCCAATAAGTCCTACTCTATTGGTCGAGATTTCTTGGGCTGCACCGGCGCCCACTTCTCATTTCTGTCACACGACGCCAAAAAACCGCGAGAACTCCTCACGTAAAAATAGTCTGCACGTAATGAAGACGCCTTAATATGACGAACAAAACAGTTTTTTTTTTTTATATAGCCGGAGACAGCCCCGTTCCGAAAGGCATAATAGATGGCTTCCCACCGATCTCCCGGGCACTGGCTACTGAGAGCTGCCAGGGGAGTGGATTTTTATGCGTATAACAAACATTTTTGGGTGTTAGTATAACGCTGTCGAGCACTTTGAGCACGTATAGGACATCGCCCTGCGAACTCTCCTTCGCTGAAGATCCGTCTTACCGGTATTTTTGACCTTCCGTTGCGCGCCGCCATGTTTTCGACCGACCACCGCAAGCTAAAGGGAAGCGGGTCAATCGCACACGCCGGCACTACCCTCCTCATCAGATTATCTATTTTCCCTGCGCTAGCTTGAACCAACCGAAGCTCTCTCCACTTGTGGACGCTCCTCGCCTCTTTTCAGCCAATTAGATAAGAAAACCCTATCATGGTGGGCAATGCTATTGGTTTTCAAAGCAAAGCAATGTGACCTTCTACAAACGAAGAGAACGTTTCTTTCGGCTGTTCAAACAACGCTGGAGGCCACCTCCCGATGTTTGCATCGGCCTAAATTTCATGTCAGGAGATTGAGAAAAAGAAATCAGGATGTAATATAGTTTTACCTTATACAGCCGTTAAAGTTCTCAACTGAATTAATAGGGTCGAAGTAGCGGAAAAGCCATGAAACTAGCCTAACACTTTATGAGTGAAGGAAAGTTGTGTGACTATTAATACTGAGGATAGCTACGATATCTGTGCACAAGCGCTTTGCAACTAGTGGATGCCATTATTTATTTGAGACCCGTGGGGCCGTATATATATTCTTATTTGGCACCATTTCGGGGATAATTTCACACTGGTGTCAGGTGGCGGGCAGAGCGGCGTCTTATTGTCGCAATAAGCTATCTGCCCTCCGGGTTAGCCAATCAGTGTTCATTGAAAGTAACGTCCGTGAAAGTGAATGATCCAAAATCCAGGCCCTCGTTTAATCAAGCAGTGCCGACGTAATGTCAGAATGTATGCATTGCCTGCGCAACAGGCACCCGTTCATAATCGTAGCACTATACGGGATATAGAATGCAATTTACCTATATCTTGTTCCAAAAACAATGCCACAATGACGAAGCTTGGCTGAATGTTCCATCTATAGATGCGCGTCATAGCGTGCAGTATAGCCATGAAAACTAGAAACGACACTCCAAGGAGGACCCAAACCTGCGGGAAGAAGTACAAAATTGTAATACATGAGCTCCCAAAGGAATAGTGTATCATTAAATGACTCACGTAGCAGCTTAACACAAGAAACGCTTTCTTGGATTATTCAAACAACATTTATGCCACTTTTCGACATGTCACGTGCCTGCTACTGCGTCCATGGTCAAAGTTAGTTCTTTCTGGCATAACCTCTACAGTTGTAGAGTGGGTACGGAGAATTGGTCAAGTTCCGTGGCTCAATCAATGACACTAATGAAAGCGCGGGTAAAATGAACCCCGTCGCTTGTAATGGGGCCAAAATTTGACTTGACTCTTCATGTTCATTAAGAAAAAAAAACTAAATTAAAAGCAGAAGGAAGGACGCCTGCCATGGTTTGGCTTGAATTTATGCATGATTTCGAATTATTCGGACAAAAGGGCCTGGGCTTCGCACTTCTGACTCAGACCTGGGACTACCAGACTTCACCAATTTGTAGCAACAGCACTGCCACAAACATTGAATGGGTGGGTTGGTATAGAAGCTATTACGTGCACGGAGGAATACTCACCGGGATGGAAAACACTCTCAGGACTGCAAATCTGCTTGTGATAACTCTCGGAGACGGGAACATGTAGGCAAATTTCTCGTAGCGTATGGGTAGCAAGAATTCCGCAGCGAAAGCACGAGGTTCGTTAATAACCGTGTGCTTGAAATTTACGTCCGCCATCTGTGAGACAAGAGAATCACTCAGAGAAATACGATAATTATTCAATGTTTATTACGTCTGCCGCTCATTATGCTGAATGCAGACAGGATACAAGGAGACAGACAGGCTCAGGATTGTTATTGATCACCTGGGCTTATCTTTAAGAGTTAGCTTTATCTCGGGCCCAACTACGACGCGGCGTATTCAAATGCATGTAAAACGCAAAAACGTTTTTCTGAGATTACCCCTGGACCAATTTTGATGAAATGTCTTGCATTTGAGAGAGGAAGTTAAATTCTAGTGACTGTCGGAAGCGGAATTTTGATTTAGAGCCTGAATGTAGCTAATTTTTTTTTTTAATTTTAACGTTCGAAAAAAATAGAAGCACGAAGTTTACATACTAATAGCTCGACATCAAAAACAGATGTCGATGTTCTGTAAACGGCATCCCTTAGATAATTCCAAGCGGAGAAACTCCACTTGTGAATTTATATCTTACGTAAATTTGCTACATTGTGCCCAAGGATTCTGCAAAAGCTGTATTTACACATTACTAAATTGTTTTTTCACATTTATGTGTAACATATCAGTTTTGTTCGCTTTAGATGTACTACGAGATGCAAGTCACATAATTGTGATATCAATTTTTATTGCTGAGTAACAGAGTTTCAAACTTCATTGTTTCGTTTCCTGAAAATTTGCGATTTTGCCAATTTTCAAAAAAAAAATGGACGACCTAATTAAAAAATTCGACCCCGACAATCACTAGATTTTAAGTTTTTCTTTTAAATGTAACCAACCTGGTCAAGTTCGGTGCAGTGGCTGCCGAGAAAAACTCATTGTCCTTTTACATGTATTTAGATAAGGAGCATCCGGGCTCGAAACTTTTCACATTGTTGCGGAATGCGGCTGCCATGGCCGGCCATGGCTTCGCGTTTAGCCGCACTGAATCATAGCCACTGATACCTTAACGCCGATGATGAAGCGCGTTCTGTAAGGGGCAGCTTGTCAAAATAAATATTCATCATGAAGCGCATACAGTGTTTAACTAAAGCACGAAGTGATAACTTAAAGGTAAACTAGAAAAAAGGTGGATGGAGAAGAGGTGTGTGTCTAAGTTACAAAAAAAGTAATTGCTTTGGTTTGCCATGTGTGCATGGTAACGAAGTGCTGGAGGATAAATTTCGCAATATTTCTTACGCCATATATTAAAAGTCCAGTGTACGTTCCAGGTTCCGGAAATTCTTTGCTTGGAGTAAACATCAACGGCGCAGGGACGAGTCTGATGTGCCTAGAAAGAAAATGAAGTGCATTTCTTGTAACAGCCACCACATGCGTTGCAAAGCACGCATTCTACCCATGATAACGTCAACATTATTATGAAGAGACAAATTAACAGGGACATGCCGTTTAAATCTTAAGACCGAATGAGACTGGTGGGTTTTTATACGCAAACAATAAATTTGGGCAGATTTATGCTCTGTTCAGCGTCTACAGCGATCCTTATAGCTTTGTGCATAGGTTGGTGTCAGTGTCAGTTCAAATCAAAAGACAGAGTGCATGTGAAAGAACGTGCCATATATAAGAAAAGGTGTATTTCATTCTTGCGTTCCTGCCAAGAAAATATTCGAGGTACAGATATGCAAAGCTCCCATCAATCTTTTAAGTTTCATCCAGGTTGTCTTACTCGAAGCTTCATGAGAAACTTACGGGAGAAACTTACGTGACGTTGAGGTAGCGGCAGATCATGAGGAGCCCAACTGCTTCACTTGGCCGAATACAGTTGTACTGAAGTGAGTAGCAAATATGAAAATGAAAAGTTAGGTGCGGCAAAACTAGCGCTTGGCTGCCGGGTAATCTGACGACGCCAAACATACCACGCTTAAACATCACAGTCATTTGTGCCCATAGCCGAGAAAGCTTCGAAGTCGGAGATACCTGCCTAGACTGCTTCAGCATTCTTCATGTCAAGTTTCTCAGTAAATCTCATAACTAATTAATAATACGGGACAAATACGAAAAACATCATTGTACTCATTCAACTGGTGCAATACTGCGGGGCTTAAAAGCCCGCTTTTGTGTAGAAACAAAAAAAGACCCCGAGCTAGAGATAATACGAGGGCGAATCAAAAAGTCTTTGCTCTTACTTTTTTAGCCAAATTACGGCTCTAAATGCGAAGTCAACATATCCATTCACAGTGGTGGACCTTTCTTAGACCGGCCCGGCCTTGTCTGCCGGTAGCTCCGCGGTACGGCGCTGCGGCCAGTTGTTGAAGATGGCGTATGTGCGTCATAGATCGACGGCGTACGAGAAACGAAGTGTGATTCGTTTTCTATGGCGCACGGGATGAACGCTCATCGAAATTCACAGGGAAATGCACCCCACGTGTGGGGAAAGGTGTCTCACTTTGAGAAGTGTGAGGCGGTGGTGTTGTGAGTTCGCAAAAGGCCAACAAGACTTTCATGAGAATGAGCGTTCCGGGAGCCTGCATGCGTGCGTCACCGACTGACGACAGGGACACCTCAAATTTACTGCTGCGATGGAACAGATGTCTGACACGGTGTGGGGATTATCTGGGAAAGTAGTGTAAGATACGCAGAACAGTACTTTATATTTGTAATTACCTATATGCACCTTATTTTGGCTAACCAAGAATAGGGAAACGACGTTCTGATTCGCATTTGTAAATTTTCAAAGACTTGGTGTTGCGGCCCCCACATGGGAGCCTTCTTTTTTGGTGATACGATGATCTATATAGTATGTGGGTAAAGATATGGCGAATAATCAATTGGGGATCAGCGCTCGTCTAAAAAGGGGGGTGCTCTCTTTGGTGTTTGTGGGTGTGAGTACGTGCGTGCATCTGTTTCCTTACCGTCTGCAGCTCTTTCAAAGGTCCATTGTCAACTAGCCCTGCTACAAGTTCTACGAAACGCCAAGTCTTTATTAATCTTGATCGGCGTCTTTTTGGTTTTTCTTCTCGATCCTTCCCCGACCAGACGAGATTTTGACAGACTCTCGACTTCAAACATGCTTCGCTTTAGCTTGGTAAAGTCTCACCGCGTGGAATAGTCTAAGTGAAGGTCTCATAAATGTTAAAGGAAGTTATTCAAAACAGGGCGGAAGCGACTGTAAGGGCAGCTTCAGTAAGGCCAAATATACATTAAAAAATCCCGAGATCTAGGTCTACACATGAAGGCAGGCGATTGCAATAAGAAAGCTAAGAGTGTTTGACTCCGCAATTTTCATACTCGCGCACTAGATCTTTGTGGGACGCTGATGAAAAGCTTCTGTTCCATTCCTATTATTACGCCACATACACTGATCAACCTTTCTCTCACTCCAGAAAGCCGACGCATAAGTACCGCTATTTACAGTCCCGAGTTTGTCCACAGCCCATTCTGCCGGAAGTGAACTCGCGTAGACACAGATGTACTATTTCCTTCTCGGGAGTTGACTGTAATAACTGCTTTTGCGGTCTTTACTTTTAAATTGTTCTCCTTACTGATACTGACTGCAATGAGTGCAGTTAATAGTAAGACGGACACCACAAAGGAAATAATAGTTTGACTGGAGAGATATAATCCAATGTGATACATATACGCAAGCAACGGGTATAACGCAGAGCTCGGACTTATACCATATTGATCCATTTATTGAATTCAAATTTTCATTGTCGTTAGATAGAACTATGGAAACCCTTATTCATCGATTAAGGCTAGGCACTGCTTACACAAAGCATTTCTTGCACAGAATTGGCCGTGCGGAAACCCCCGAATATGATTGTGGATTTGTAGACGAAGATATATATCACCTCCTTCTAGATTGCCCACATCACGACACACCAAGAAGCCTACTTAAATCAGCGCTAATTAAATTAGACCGCAGACCTTTCAGTTTAAGGAAACTTTTGGGCCCTTCGCCAACAACGGCCTTGCAGAAGAGTGCTTTAAAAGCACTAAAGACTTTTCTTGAAGACAACGGCATTGCTGGACGTTATTAGCGCTTTCATTGTTCCCTTCATTTCATTGTCACTGTATATATCCATCTGTTTGTGAATTATGTTATGTTGACTGTTCTGTTGAGACTGTATGTGATAATGCATTTACACGATGTATCTACCACCCGCTGACTAGACAATGTGTTATTAGGCGACAATATCTTTTGTACTTTTGAGACTTTCATCTACGTAAGTGTGGAGACATTTACATTATATATTGTATGTACCATGTGTTCCTTACGTCATAGTCTTCCTGTGGAAACGTTGCGTGATAAGTCCTGGTGCTTGTGTGAAAAGACTGTTTGATATGTAACCTTGAACCCTGTACGATGTATGACGGAACCACTCAAGAGATGAGGAGTAGCCGGCGCCTTAAATTGTGCGCCAACATCTCCTTATATCATATCAATAAAAAAAATCGCATTGTTAAAATTTTATCCGGAGAGACAAATAGAACATGATAAATCGCAGAATCTGGAGTGAGGTCTTCCGGAGTAACATTTTTGCTGATTAGCTGCTCTATTACCTAAGGAGACGGAAAGATGGCGGTATGAACGGCTGGTATATAACTAATGACGACGATTTTAGCAAGATTGCGTTTTTTTGCGTGGAATGGCATTTTACTCAGCTGCCGTGATATGACATTGATAACTGATCGTACATTATGCTTTTTGATACTGGTGCAAGGAAACCTGTGCGTCTTACTGAGCGCTTGTCTTGAGCTCGGTCACGTTAACCATAGCCATGCAAGAAAGCAGATCTATCTATCTATCTATCTATCTATCTATCTATCTATCTATCTATCTATCTATCTATCTATCTATCTATCTATCTATCTATCTATCTATCTATCTATCTATCTATCTATCTATCTATCTATCTAATCTGGCTAGCTAGCTAGCTAGCTAGTTAGCTAGCCTCTTATGCCAACTCAGTGTTCCAAGCTGCCTACCTGCTTGGGCCTCTAGTTATGTGCTCCTGGCCTTGATGTCGTCGTGGTCGTTGCATTGTTGTCATTATAGCCCCGTGGTCCTACTCTCGTCATGCCGTAATCGTCATGTCTTCTGCCCCGATCCAGTCGCCCAAGTTGCCGTGTAGCCTGTGCCAGTAAACATGGGCTCTTGTTCGTTGCATTGCCGACATTCTAGTTTCGTCATCCGACAATTCTCATGCCGTCGTCATCCCGTCACTGTCGTCTTGCGCTCAATGTCATACCGTCATAGCGATGCCGTCGTGATCGTTCAATCATCGTCATTGCAGCTTCGTGATCTCACTGTCGTCATGCTGTCGTCGTCACGCCTTCCACTTCAACCCGGTGGTCCAAATAGCTTGGGTCACTACGTATATGTTCGGCGTCGCGATGCCGCCGTGTTCATTGCATCATCGGCATTCTAGCTTTACCATGCGAATCTCGTCGACGCCCTCGTCGTCACACAGTCGCCGTCATTATCGTCATCAGTAATTCTATAATCGCCGTCCTTTCAGTAACATCATCCATTTGTCGTGATGCCTACGTCGTCATATCGCCTTCATCGTTCCGTCGACGTCTTTCTTTGTCATCACACCATGTTGGGGAAGGAGCGCACTGACCAGTACAAGGAGGAGGGACACTAGAATATATGACACTCGCAACTACTTCATTTTAGAACAAACACTTCGTATTTATATACATGTCCACCCTCAGACGTCAAAGATATGTAAGGCTAGATTAAAAGCTCTTTCAAAACCACATGCCCGTGCACACTCTGGCGTCAAATATAGCCAACGTATCTATCATGGTGCGCAATCCTATCCTAATTGTTCTACCCCTAACGGACTTATTATTACAGATTTTTCCTAGTGTCCTTCCAAAAAGGCAACCTCAGGATGGCTCATAAGAACAGATTGTTGACTGATACAACCCTCTCTTCTCTTGTGAATGTGAAAAGCTTTTACTACTTCCCTGGTCGGCTGATCCTTATGGTTCTAAAAGAACTGTGGTGTTTTTGTAAAGTGGCAAGCCCCCACGCTGTGAACAATGCCCTTTAATGTGGGAATGAATGTTTCCCCGCATTGGACACTTTGTGTTCCAAAAGTGTTGTGTTCACACACCGACCCGTTTGGCCGACGTATACTTTCCCACAAAATATGGGCAAGCACTATACAATGAACGACCTGCACTCGACAAACTCTTTCGTATGCTTTGCCGTGCACCTATATCTATTTACCTTTATTTTGGTTGAAACTCTATGATCCAGTCCGGTGCATATTTTACAGAGTTTGTTAGGTGCTAAAGAAACTACTAGTAGACCAGAACTGCTAACTGCATTTTGTAGGTTATGCGCAATCTTGTACGCATATGGTAATGAAAAAATTTTTTTGCTGTCATTATGTTTTCTATTAAGCTCTTTCTGATAGTTATTGCGCACGCAACGAATCAACTTATAGGCTGATGTACACAGCCCATGTTTTTCGTATCCTGAATTCATACCCTGATAAATTGTTCTCTGAAAATTTCATTACTTTTTCCGGGCAACACTTAGTTAAGGCCGCTCGGAGACATGAAAAAGCTATGCCGCTTTCTATGACTTTTGAGTGTCAAGAATTGCAGCTAAGCAAGGGCTTTTCTGATCATAGATTGTATGACCAGCAAACGTGGTCCGGTGTGGCAGTAAACGCCACATGTAATATGTGTAGATTGTCCTTCTTTGGCAACTCAACAGTGAAATCCAGTCCTTGGCTGTTGTCCTTGAACACTTTTAAAGCCTCTTTCGATCTTCTGTCTAAAACACCATGTTCAGCTATAGCCAAAAAAATCATCTACAAAACGGAATACCTTCACTGCAGGGCAGTTAAGGTTTGAATCAATTGCTTCGTCAATGTTACCTAGAAAAATTGCGCTAAGTACTAGAGCAATCTTTGAGCCTGTACATATACCGGACTTTTGTCTGTAGATAGCATTATTCCACAGTACAAAGGTGGACTCCAAGCAGAAGGTTAATAATTCAAGAAAGGTATTAGCCGATACGCCACGGTTCTTTCACAAATTTCATGTCATCGTTGTCTTCCGTTATACAATGCATAACACTCGATAATAAGGGACTATGCAAAATATTATAAAACAATTCGTGTTGTTAGTAGTGCTATAATTGGGAAAGGATTGGGCATCATGATATATATGTTGCCTATATTTTATGCCCGAGTGTAGAAGAAGTGCCTCGGAAGAACCTCTATAGCTGTAGTCTCTTCATTTTCCTGTGTCTCAGACGTTTTTCGACATCAGAGGTTGTGCAAAGGGCACAACGTCATCCTCCGGGATGGGGGATAGGAATCCCAACCAAGCGGTTGACCGTGGTCGTCCACCACTGGCTGCATCAAAGACAAGGGACCGCACTGGCCCTTCCGCTATCACCCTTGAATCTTCCGACAGCTCAACGGTTGAAGAAATGGAATCGGATAACTTATCGTCATCCCATTGTTCTCATTCCGTTGTCTTGCCATCGTCTTCATTGCATCGATGTTATATAGTCGCCGTCACGCATTCGTCGTCATATCGTTGTGGTAATGCCATTGTCGTGATGTCGTCGTCGTCATGCCAGCTTCGTCAATTCAGCGACGTCATTCTTTCTTCGTCATTTTGTCGCAATCACGCTGCCATCATTCAATTGTGATTGCAGCATCGTTGTCGTGCCAACGTGTGGGCCGATATTGGAGTATCTGGCATAAAGCCCGATCGCCGAAAGTTTCAAAATTATCGCTACATGTGTTATAGAAAAGGGACTTCAGGAATATGGTCTGTCACTACATTGCTGGATTGCTATTTGCATTACCGCCGACAGTCATCATCAGATGAGTGCTGCCGTTACGTTTTACGTTCGGCTCAGCCAAAACGGTCGAAAATAATGGAGATCCGACATTAATGCTGGGGTTTATGTGAAACGAAATTTAGTGAGAGAGGATAATTGATACAGAAAACGCCGAGCTCCTCTAGCCTGCTACTCTTCTATTCAAAACAAAGGGAAATAGAGAGAAAAGGGGGGCTATGAGGAGAGAATATGAATATTGGCACCATAGGGTGGTCTAATTACGCGTTTTTGTCCGAAGGGTCCGTTCACAACCTTGACTTTAAGCCGGTGTTAATGAAAAATTCTGCAAAAGCCTTGACCGATCGCTTCGTTGAGATTTGCAAGAGCAAGTGTTCAGTAACGCTTTGTTGCTCAACCGGCTCAATTTTCTTGCTCAGTTGGCGCTAACGAAAACGTCAACACTTGCCGTTCGGAGTCATAGAGAGAACAAGCAACAAATATGTGCTCCACTGTATCAGGTACGTTGCACGCATCACCGTATGGCGAGTCCATGCATCGGATGCAATGCAAATATTCTCGGATAAAGGAGACACCATGTCCGTCGAGGAGTGTCGCATGGCTACGTTAGATGCCACACGGGCATATTGCGATGTTATCGTAAATTACCCACATATCAGAGTTTGCTTACAATTGTTCTATACGAGCTAATGGTTTTACTATAATTGTTTGCTTGGAGCTTAGGGCACAATCTATGTGACCCAACGCGATACGTTTAAAACCGCACTAATTGCGCCGCTATCCTAAAATCAAGGCAAGATGGCGCGTATTTACATATGAGGCCGCATAGCTGAGTTGCCAGTGTAGTCAGCGCATGAATGAAAAGCTCAAGAAAAGATGGTCAGCCTGAAGCCAAACCCGTTTTCTCTTTTTTAATTTTCGGTTTCACTCCGGAGTGCGAAAAATCGGAACCTTTCTGTTCAGTTCTGGTTCGAGCAAAAATAACTGTATTTTCCAGTTTTCGGTTCTGTTTCGGTTCAATACCCTGAAGAAAGCACCGTAACTAACTACTGTTCTTCTTGGAAAAGTAGTGGAGTAACAGTGCACGGCCCACATGTGCGCTTTGTACAAGGATTAACTGTTATTGCGACCAGCGATGAGTGTTTTCTTTTTCTTCGGGCGTGGTCTGTTCTTTGTGGTTTTACTTAATGGTTTTACTTGATCGTGTTCCTCATTCCCTCTTTCCTTGTCTTCTTCATATCTTCCATCTCTTTGTTTCTGTTCCCGTTCTTCTAGAAGAGCGGGCAGGCGTTGTGCTACATTTGGGGGAAGTTGTCAGCCTACTCCTCCCCTTCTTTAACTCCCTGTCTGTACGTTTGCAAAACAAATACTACTACTACTACTAGTAATAATAATAATAATAATAATAATAATAATAATAATAATGCTATAATTCGGACAGTGGAGAAGCAAGCGTCTTATCGTAAGGCAAACAACAAGCCTAATTAAAGCGTACCGCAGTTGTGCCATTGAAGGTCATCGCTGCGCACGACAGTGATAGGACACTCGACCGTTCTTCTGCGGCTGGCAGTTGAACGACGAGCGACGTCGCGTTGTTGAAAGGGGGCCACTTTGCCAATGTCATATTGCCAGTGCACTTCTGTCTCGTGGATGACTTGGGTCCGATAAGTTCGTATCCCTGGGGATGGTACATAAGAGTTAAATTCAGAAAGCTTAGCTCTTATTGAGTTCTTAACGATACTATACATTTTACGTAGCGGTGTATTCAGTACCGCACTAACAAACCATTAAACAGCAATAACACACAAAAATCCAGACGAACCGCATTTCCTCCCTTTCATCATTATCATCATCATCAGCAGCAGCAGTAGCAGCAGCAGCCTATCTTATGTCCACTGCAGGACGAAGGCCTCTCCCTGCGATCTCCGATTACTATTGTCCTGCGCCAACCCATTCCAGCTGACGCCTGCGAATTACTTAATTTCATCACCCTACCTACTGCCGTCCTCGACTGCGCTTCCCTTCTCTTGGCGCCCATTCTGTAACCCTAATGGTCCACCCGTTATCTAAGCTACGCATTACATGACCTGCCCAGCTCCATTTTTTCTCTTGATGTAAATTAGAATATCGGCTATCCCTGTTTGCTCTCTGATCCACACCGCTCTCTTCCTGTCTCTTAACGTTACGTCTAACATTCTTCGTTCCATCGCTCTTTGCGCGGTCCTTAACTTGTTTTCGAGCTTCTTTGCCAGTCTCCAAGTTTCTGCTCCATATGTCAGCCCCGGTAGAATGCATTCATTGTACACCTTTCTTTTTAATGGTAATGGTAAGCTTCCAGGCAGGATCTGACAACGTCCGCCGAATACTTTCCAACCCATCTTTATTCTTCTGTAAATTTCCTTCCCCTGTGAGTAATTTGCCTAAGCAAACGTACTCCTTCACAGACTCTAGAGGCTGACTGGCGATCCTGAACTCTTGTTGCCTTGCCCGGCTATTGTTAATTATTTTTTGTTTTCCGCATATTAGTCTTCAATCCCACTTTTATACTCTGTGTTAAGGTCCCCAATCGTTTGTTGTAACTCGTCCGCAGCGTTGCTCAACAGGACAATGTCATCTGCAAATCGACGGTTGCTGAGATATTCGTCGTTGATCCTAAGCCTTCCCAGTTCAATAGCTTGAATACTTCTTGCAAACACTCAATGAATAGCATTGGAGAGATTGTGCCTCCTTGTCTGACCCTTTTCTTTATAGCTATCTTCCTACTTGTGGAAAATTAAGCTAGCTGTGGAATCTCTGTAGATACTTTCCAAGATATTTACGTAAGCGTTTTTACGTATTTAGTACAAAAGAAAACCTGCGCAGCAAATGTAACGAGCAGTGCACGCCACCATGAACGAATGGTTAAGATAAGAAAAGAATAAAGGCCGCATTTGTAGGCTTACAGAGCTCAGACGCAGTGTTTACATGAATTCATATGTTTGCAGAACATGTGAGCAAGTAAATTTATGCGGGCCGGTTACTTTGGTTGGCAAGAAAGGTGCGCGAAACGTACCGTTGTAATGCCATTGATTTGATACTCTGAGCGGGCAATTAGCTTACAAAAACGTCTTTATAAAACGATAATAAGTACGAGCTCCAACCCTGTGGAAAGCACAGAGGGTATTAACAGAACGACATTGTTATTTTTTTTAATTCTAGAATTGCGCGTGCGAAAACGATGATCGAAGCGCTGCCACCGTGGCGTCTATTTGATCACGCGCCCTCGGGCTTCACATCGCAACGCCATAGCCACTACGCCGCCACGGCGGTTGATAATCTTGTTATGACTCCAGCGATTGATTTGAGCAATGGCTCTTAACTGAAAAATGAATAGTAAAATTGTGATTCCATTAAAACAGTAGTTTATCTCCTTTTTATACATGCCCTCACTCACTTGTGCAGCTTGCATGACAACGTAGAAAGTACACGGTGGCTGGTTTATCAGAGATTTTGTCGACTGCGCTGGGACGTCCAGGATAACCCAGCGAGAGTGAACCAGGTGAGTCCAAATGGCCTTCACCTTACCGAAAGAAAGAAACTCATAAAGGTCAGGTGATTCATGGTGATGAAACCTTTGTATATATATATATATATATATATATATATATATATATATATATATATATATATATATATATATATGATGCGCTTTCTCGCTCAGCTAGTAGATAGATGTCGCCACAGTATAAAATTGCAGGGTACTACACTTTTATGGTCAGCTACAATGTTGTCGTAAAGATAGCTCCCATGTATAGCTTGAATTTAAGTAAGATAATCAAGCTTTCTATTTGGTGATTAATGAATACTTTTGCCATGCGGTTTCTGGTGGCGTCTGTCTCGAGCGCATTAGTGCTCCTCTACAGACGGAAATTTATTGTTAGGAACATTGCTTAAATGTAAATTTCCACTGGACTCAACCTTATAGGCGCTATATTAGGATGCACGCTTCATAGGTGTGTCTACAGCAACAGTAAAGCAGATGATTTGGCACAATTTATTCCACTTTATGAACGAGAGGGACTCACCGGCGCTGAGAAGTAGCGTTTGTAAGTTCGCCTGGTGAGCAAGCAGATAACATGGACTTTTGAGTTGACAGGCAGGCCTTGTACAACACTGTGCAAGAAATCTATCGCTGCCACTCTGGAATCAATGTTGGTATTTCGCACGCTGATGTTTGAAGCATACAGGTTCGATGCGACTTGAGATGCGAGAGAAGCTAATGTAAATGAAAAAATAAGATAAAGCAGATGTTGAAAGAAAGGGGCGCCAACGCCTGCCAAATCATTAAAGTGTCTAATTTATTGCGCTGAGATAATGCTGAATATCCCATTAGTGTGTTATCCCTCTTCCTACAGCGGACGAGCCGGGTTAGCTTGCTTGTATCCCTCTCACCCTAACCAGAGCTCTGCTCGCCTACACAGACTTCTACGCTTTCGCCGCCTTCCGGTTTGAGGACTGTATAAGCTGGTATTCCAAGATCGTCTGCTCAGTAAACATTATGCTTGAACTAAGGTTATTTTTCCCCAGTATGGTTTTGGCTTTAGCATACTTGGCCGGCGCCTGCTTAGCAAGGCAGTTGCCACCGGCAGCATCATCATCACCAACATAAAGTTCGTTTCAGAAATAAAGAAAAGTCGACAATTCTGCTTTTTCCTTTCAAAATACACTGTAACGAGAAAGTTCAGGTCAGCGTTCTGTACGTGAATGCAATTATAAGAATGACTATTGTTGATACAGTTCATTACGGTCATTAACAATAAATCACAAGGCACTTTAGTCAAGCTACAAGCAATATTTCCTCTTCTATATCATGGACTCTGACCTGGACTCTCTGAAGTGAGAGAGGTGAAACCAGTGTAGGCCCGGAGGTCAATATTTGAATTTCAAAAGCCAGACGTTTATACCACCATCACTAAGGAAAGTGCATATTCCCCAAAACACATACTTCAATAAGGAATTAGCACATAAGATTCGATTGCAATTACTACGCAAAAGAAACTTCTATGCACTTAGCTTTTACCGCGTAAGCAAACATAATAGCGTGAAATTTGCAAAAACCGAATTTTATGGCTTCGATTGGCCAAGGGATTAGAATATACTCGGGTGCACAAGCTGTGAATGTAACCAACGAGCAGAATAAATAAGTGTCTTTACATTTCTAACGGCAATTTTTGAACTAATCGTTACCTTAGTTTTCTGAAATCGTGCTGAATTGCTAAAGTCTACCGTCGTTCTTACCAGTTTTGTCCTGCATGAGAACGTTCACGCTTGATGGCTTGAACAACTGGACTGTTGCAGACCCAATGAAAGCTGCGAAAACGTTGTACTGTGGTTGTTTCACCTGTCGTCCTGCCTTCACATATGAAACATCTATATACGTATATTGTACGTTACCCCCTCCCGTAGTGTTATTTGTGTGATTATTTGAATACAATCCCCCATGTCGTAACATCTTCCCATGTAACTTCCTTGCGGCCATTAAAGCGTTTTAACATAACAGTTTATTGTGAAAGCTCTTACAAACTTTTACCTTGCGCCCACGGCGTAGCCGTAAGCGAAGTGTGTCAAAACACCTTACACTAATTCACTATACTCAGTGAAAAAAAAAGATAAGCGTAATTTTTGGTCCATGCATATTTTAGCATGACTAACCAGGAAGGGTATTCTCCGACAACGTTAGGAATCCACCCTGTTTCTCAGAATTGTTCAATAAATATTTTCATAAAATCGAACAAAATATCCAGGGACAGCGATGGCCATGCAAGATAGCACATGTGATTTAGGTGGGCGCATTGTTGTGGCCGTTGCTCAGTGCCTTCGCCAAGACCCTACATGCCCTTACACGGGCTGAGGACACCCGGATCAGGCTCAAAATACTCCGTTTTCTTGGAGACTAGCTGGTCCAAGGTCAAAGTGTCTTTGCATTGGGCGGACCGGCCGCGTATTCCCGCATTAACATGACACAATTTCGTATTTGCTAAGCGCCGGTAACATAGTTTAGCACAAGCGACACTACACGAAGTGCCGAGAGTCTCAAGGAGGTGTACATTGCGCTCGCTATTGCTCTGACGCATCAGGGATGAAACCTCTCAATTCCTTACTGACAAGAACTGGAGGCAGATTTCCTCTATCAATAGACTTATTTGTTTATGGATACTTGTTTTGCTGGGCGCGGACAATGCCCTCATGCTACTATCTCGTTCTCTTCCTCAGCAATTCGACAGGTCGAGACATCCGGAGATACTCCAGCGCGATGTTTAGCACGTTAACGTGCAAGTAAAAGTGAAAGCACCCTTCACTGTAATTTCTCAATTTGAAGGACTTCTTCAACGACACGATAGGGAAATAGTCAAAAAGTTTACTCTACCCTCTATGCTGACACAGTTGCTACACATCTTAGTTAATACACTGTAGATTATTTTTCTATTGCTCTATTGTGAACGTTACAGCCTGTTGTCTGTAGACTTCCTTACGAAGCAGCTTCATTCTTCAGTATAAGAAGGTCCTGACAATTCAGGGCCCACATTCACAAGAAGATTTTATGGTAGATCTCTTCGTAATAGCAAACTTCAGCCAATCCTAATGGGGTCTTAATATTAGTGAAGGTGGCGGACCAAAGACGAAAGGCACTTCTGAACAAAAATATTTGCGTGTTTGGCCCAAGCTATCCTAGAGCACGCGAAATAAAATGTCTGCCGTACGTACAGGACAACGTTCTTGCCTGTTCTTCAGCTGACATCAGCAGAAACATATGGCTAATGAAAAGCACTGTTTTGAGCAACATTACTGAAATCCCTTTCTTTCAATCAAGAACACACTGCGCCGGAGCTAGCGACACGAACTAGAACCTTCAGAATGTGTTTTGAACCAGCTTCGGCTAGTTTATATACCAGTTTCACTGAGAGAGGAGAAAACGATTTCGGAAAAGAGTCTGTCGTGCGGGAGCAAGAAGGAAAGTCGTGAGAATGGCGGTCGTGTGCACATACGGCTCTGTATTGGAAGATAGAACCGGTCAGTGCCCTTTTTTTCTAACTTTTTGGAGGTAGACATAAATATTTGCTTACTTTCATTCTTAGCGGCACTCAAACATCGATCACTCTTGATCTCTAGTTAAAGAGAAGACACTCCGCGTCGCTCAGGGCCCACTCCATCTCAGAATATTATTGGCATGGTGATACTGAAACCAACATTGTCCGTGGAGGTGCATCGACTACGAAATGTAAATGCATTTGCAGGCGAAGTCGATTGATGGTCGTCACTCTCTGCGTGTCATTGAAGCATTGTGATTGAAGAGTGCCACCAGCGGTGAGTGACCAGCAACTCACGTGCACATTTACGTACCGTACGCATCTAAGAACTTCACTTTAGTATACGCAACTCCTGACCAAACGAACGCTGAGCCACGGTCGGCACAATACTCATGCACTTTTTGAGGCACCTCGGTCGCTATGTCTTCGCCCTACTAGAAAAGCAAGAATGTTTGTCGTGAAGTGGTGTCATCTCGTCGGCACTATGACGACGTTCTCAGTAGCTACCAGTGAGCATGAGAGAATGTTGACCCCAAGAAAAACAGACTGCCAGGCTGAAAATCAATAGAAAGTGCATGGGGCTGAGAACCAGCAACTACACCATATCGCAATAGAGTCAAGGCCAAGTGGCAGCTGCCAGCAATGACAGGCTGGCCTTTATCTTTGTGCGGTGAAGTATATCCAATACAGAAAAGGATTCTAGTTATAAATTTAAAATTTTTAAGAAGTTTAAGGCAAGGTAAATTTTCTGAAAGTGCCTTGTCACTACATTGCAGACGGTAAATGAAGCTCTTGTGCTTTGTACGAATTTAGACTTTCCTATAAAACATTGTTGCTGCAAATTGCAGCACTCGCCTATATACAAGGACAGCGAACGATGAAAACAAGTTCTAGACGAAGTTTCTAGCCTTATCCCACTGTGCCCTGTAAGTTCAAGTAATATAGAACACCAACCATCTCAGCCTCAAACCGTGTTGCTCTAGAACCTGATGCTGTTCAACGTATAGTTACTTTTCTTTAATGCATGGCATAACAAGAGGTCTCACACTCCCTCTTATGACTGCGATACCTCCTTGTGTATTTACTTCTTTGTAATAGATTTTTCAGATTAATGAAAATAAAGAATCCAAATATAAATTTCATTTGAAATACCAGGGGCTCATAGCACATTATTACGTTTACAGCAGTGTCGTCGACGGTTTTGTATAAACTGTACCACATATTTTAAATTGCTGCTATACACAAGGACAATTTGGGAAAGCTGATCGTTCCCTCTATTGCGATCCGCTCTCTGTTTCTATTTGCTTTGTGTCTAGCATCTCCATGCGGCCTCCCTTTCGGAAGTCACAAGTGAGACTGACGCTTTGAGGTACCCTTCGCCGCAGCAAAACTTAGGAGCGCGAGCGAGAAAAAATCGTGCAGTCGTACAAGAATATTACATGTGTACTTTAGCATCCGCTATAAAAAGCAGGAAGAAAGTGACTCTGTAGGAATACGCAACACGGGAGTTGACTGGCTGCATATAGACTATAGTGCACTCAAATGTTTGGTCCTCGGTAGCTACTCACGTCGGAGTGGCCTGCCTTTACAGTGACAGCCCTTATAGGCGCACTCCTGTGGTTGTTACTAATTTCATTCAGGGTACTATCGGTGCTCGTTGACGAAATCCCAAAATGTTTCGCGAGATGCTCATCAATAGAATATTACGCAAATCTAACGCACATCTTAGAATCTATCTGAAGTCGTAAAGCACGTGCTATAAGATTGCCCCTTTCATTCGTGCTTCTTTGGCGTAAAGCAAACTGGAGCGGCCGCACGTGCTCTCCCCCACCGTTGCTACGCAGTGCGACGCACGGGGCGATCGCCTCGAAGATCTAGTCGGCGTTTAGAACATCCGGCTGATGTACCGTGGGATCGAGGTTCAATCGCACCAACGGGCAAGTGGAGAATTCTTTTTTAATGTGAACTATCCGTCAAGAAAGCAGCAGCACCTAGCATCCACGGTCGGAAATGTCTAGGACTCCGCTTTTTCATCAACAACAACGAAAAAAAAAACAGCAGCGCTCCAAGAGAATTTAAGTCTGGCGCACAAAGACTGCCAATCTAATATGCCCCCTCTCAAACGACTCTCGCGGTCTTAAAATTTATATACGTTGTATTTAACGTAGAAAACGTAACATGCAAGAACTACAAACACACTGGCCCATACATCACTCATCGATGGTCATAAGAGGACATCGAAACTACGATTCGTACAACTTACCAGAAAAAGTGCGAAAAGTTATGCAACTAACAGGATGACAGCGACGTGCAAGACAAGGGAACGCAGCACTTTGTCTTAAAGCGGCCAAAGGCATTAATTGAACGTTTACCACGAGAGAACCCCCCCCCCCTTCATTCATCAGCGCTTGTCGAGAAGTCAACGCAGCTTCGACGCCGACGGTTGACGGTTCAACAAAACACCCCTCTACCTGTACGTGACAGGCTGAAATAATGATGAAAAGGGTCAACGTCGAATGCTACCATGGGAACGGCTTCAACCTCGTATTCCAAGATTGCTACGCGCTTGCTAAATATGCAGGCGCGAAAGTGCAACATCGGAAGCGGAGTTCGGTGGAACGGTGCGATATCATGGGCGGGATATTGCGACCAATTCGGCTATTTTGATTGGCCGTGACAAAGTCATCACGTTCCCTAGCCTAATCGCCTAGGGAAGACGATGGGATTAAAAGCGGCGACCTTTGGTGCAGCAACTGGTGCTTACGTGTCCTGATGTGAACTCAGACGTTTAATATGCTCCTGCATGGAGTGGTGTTCGGTATCTAGACCTAGTGTAATTAACGTAAAATAAACCATTTCCCTTCGTTCCTAATATGGAACGCATTCGTCAATTGGCTTCGTTAATCCTGGCACAAACGCCACCTCGAGCCGCAACAGCACTTTGGGACTACAATGAATATGAACTGGTGCTTCGGATCAGGAAAGGAGTCATAGTGCCAGCGCTAACGTTCGCAAGTGCCATTCTGCGCCTAAAATTGGATATATTGTCGGTTTGCAAGTTAATTGGTGGGCCTGTTCGCTTTGGGAGCCCACGCAACATCCCAAATGAGGCAGTACAATGGGAGGGACGTGGGTTGAGCCTCGTTTGAGGTCAGAGAAGCGCATAGAAAAATTTGTTTAGAAGAAATACTCAGGTACATGGATCAGAGGAAATGGGTGGATAAAGCGCACAAATATCTGTACCTGAAAAGCGTGGACCCAGAATGGAGGAAGAAGTCGGGAAAGTTGGCAACCAAGTACAGGGTAATCGAAAGTGTAGATAGACAGCCAGGGGGAATCAGAAAGTGAGAGAAACACAGACCGCGAATTGGATGCAAAGAACGGAAATGAAAAAGACCATGGAGGGTTACAAGAATGAGAAAAAAAGAAATTAGAGAGGAAAGTTTGTACGATAGCACGAAGGAAAGTGCCTTGCTATTTGAGGCTCGAGCTGGTTGCCTAAGGACCAAAACATGCCGCAGCAAATAGTGACAATTACATGAGGCATGTGTATGCTTCAGAAAAATTCGGAGACCACTGAGCACATCCTAATGAAATGCCGAGGGAGCCAACCAGAGAGACAGGTACACAACGTACACCTTCCAGAAGCGCTTGGATTTAAAGTGGATGGAAGCATCAACCGGTCAGCAGTCGAGATAAGCAGGAGACGTTTAGAGTATCGGTGTAAAAAAAGCATGGAAGAGTTTGACACGACCAGATCATGTAACGGCATCGATAGCGATACAAGGCAGATAGAGAAGTTTGGAGGGGGGAGAATAGATATCAAGGAGATAGATGCAAAAATGCTAGGATCAAAAGCATATATAGCATAGCTGATTAAATCATGCAGGATAGGTGACTATTTGTCACCGCCCTGTTTCAAAGGGAATGACAATAAATCATCAAAATAAAACAATAATCCTAATCAACTGCGGCCACAAAAGCGCCTGCCGTGTTGGGAAAAGAAAGAAACAAACGAGAAAGCTCTTCTTCGCAGATAGCGTTCGCCGCAAGCGTTTCCCCGTAAAGAATACGGCTGCATAAGCTGCACTTGCCGAGAAGCAGCAAATGTGTGGCCGTTCTATATGCAGCACCACGCGTTGTCGGTTGGCAGGCGGTGCGGTGATTTCGGTGTGTTCTGTCGTACGCTCCGAAAGACGAACTAAGCATCAACCGGTCAGCAATCGCCTTCGACTTCTCAGTCAGTAGCTGTGCCCGGATCCTTTGGACGTCCACGCAAGTACGCGAACGAGGCCAAGACGTCCTCGGAGAGACGTCGAAATATTTTCGCATTCGTCTTCGTAGGGAAACCTAAGTGCCCTTGATTTTTTTTCATCTGATAATCAATATCTTTCAGTAGAAAATTGAGAGTATATAGACTCTCTGAAGAGTATTTTTTAGTAAAAAAATTGTTTCTGTCAAGCTTCAGTCAATTTCTTCGCATCAAATAATTATGTAAAGTGTATCTCTTTAAGGATAGTAGATTCCACAGTGTCACCCACGCCAGTTTCTCGCATTTGCGAGCTAAAAAAAATTTCGTCTGTTCTGACGCATGAAATACTCGCGTTGTTTTGGCATAAGTTTGCAGTTCGATGCTACTCGCGCTTCAACGCAACAAAAACGGCCCCGAGGAGTTAACTTATTTCCAACTTGTAAGATAATTTTGCTGTCGGGTTTAGTTGCCCCTGGATACCGGGGAAACATAGTACGTGCTTCTTATAAATGCCTCTAAATGTTTCTAGAGGGAAAGAAAGCGATTATTTAGTAATTACATCCTAAACGTTATCCTACACATTTCTAAGTTTCGCTCCATATATGACCCATAACATAGCCGCCATTCTCCCTAAATATAATATTGATGCCACCTTTGGTTCTTCCAGGGCTTCGGGGCGGGAAGAGCTTGTAAGCGTTGCACCGAGAGTCTCTAAGCAAGTCAGAATCTATTATTTGCCAATTCTTATTTCGTCACTAAATAAACCGTGAATTTTACTCTTTACCGAACCATCAATCCTGACTTACTTCTCACCCCCCTCCGCCCAATATTCCCTACCAATATAGGCTTGGTGGATTATATAGTTTTCCCAAGAAACATCGAAAACAGCCATATAAAGCTTTCGAACGAATTTAGTCGCACTAACGGCTTTGCCTTAAAAACAGGAGTAAATTCTTATAGTGCAACCTGAAACAGATCTACGTGCACACTAGCGATCAGAAGGCTTACACAGACGGCGAATGCGGTTGTCACTTGTGAAGTACCTGCAGTGACTTCAAACGCACGTCGTGCAATGAAGTCGACGCGGAGCACAGCAGCGATCGGTTAATAGTTAAAGCTATTCTGGCGCCGGGCTAAGAGCACAGTCCAAGCAAACTTCGACTTTTTTTGGTGGTCACACACTGGCAGGAAGCTGTGCGTGGGTTCAAAGCCGTTTCATTCATTTTCAGTGAATCTGTGGCACGGCTGCACTCTCAAGATTATTTCTTCCTTTTCTTTTTGTAATCAATGAGCAGCGCCACAGCAACAATTTTCTGACAACAGATGAAAGCTGAAACACTGAAAACACTGAAAGCTTCTGAGGACAGAAGAAAGAAGTGGGTGTCGAAGTTGTGAACACGTTTAGCTGTGAATTATTTGCTTTCATTTGGAAATTCGCAGCACGTGCCTGCATCACTGCGCTCACACAACGAACCAGGCAAGCAAAATCGATGGCACATGATTTTCACCCAAAAGTTAACATGGCAAGCGCGTGAGGTCGACTGAACGTGTGTGACAAAATACTATGGTCGATTCCTTCATACAATTGTTTTAAGAAATGTACACGTGTAGGCAATGGACATTTCCGCGAGTATGAGTTTGTAGACAAGCATAAATATGAAACATAGGAGGAATAACGTAATTATAATATGCGATCACATGGTGCTATAGTACTTTAACATAAGTTTTAATAATAATATATAATAATTACTAATCACAATAATAGATAATCATAATAGATAATCACAAAACACACAATCACACACACACGTGTGTGTGTGTGCGCGCGTGCGTGTGTGTGTGTGTGTGTGTGTGTGTGTGTGTGTGTGTGTGTGTGTGTGTGTGTGTGTGTGTGTGTGTGTGCGTGTGCGTGTGCGTGTGCGTGTGTGTGTGTGTGTGTGTGTGTGTGTGTGTGTGTGTGTGTGTGTGTGTGTGTGTGTGTGTGTGTGTGTGTGTGTGACTATTCTGATGTAAATTGCCCGAACGTTTACCACAAGTGCTTATGTTAGCTGACGATGGGCGTCAACTGTAGTTCGCACGATGCGGGATAGATCGTCGGCGGAGTTATACTTGTTAGAAAGACGAAGAAATAAGGCGATTTAGTGCCTTATAGTTGCTATTGTTTCTCCTGAATTACGACACGCCACCAAATGGAGCATTTGCGTTTTTTTTTTCACCTTATATTTCGCGATCCCTGTGCCTTCACTGCTTTTTAACGTCAGATTTCGCACTTTCTCCCCTCTCTACCTTTAAACTGGTTTACACATTGGTCGCCGATCAACTTTCGCCCAAAAATTGACAATAATATCCACGTCACTCTTTGTATCACCTTGATTCTTCGTGCTTCTTTACAACTAGCGTGCTCGATTAACTTCGAGGCGCATTGTATTCGCACATCAGGCACACCCACGCTCGCGTAGCTTAGTGTCACCTTCGGTTTTCTGTTTGGAGGAGTTAAATTACATGAAGGGGGACGAATATGCAATGAGAAGACCTAAACCTAACGGTTGCATTCCTATTCGGCTCTAGTTTGCTGGATAAGGTGATTCAGTTTCCTCTTCAAATTAGCGTCCCTAAGACTTAGAGTCGCTGAGCCCACCAGGAAGATAAACCTGCCTGAATCAGCTGGCCGCTGTGAAACACCACCTTGAAAGACTCATCAAGCGAGCGGACTTTCACCAGGCTTAATTCTGAAATTCTGAGGCTGATATGGAATCCGCGGACATTTCCTGCAACTAATTCAGTCATACCTTAGTCGCCGGCAACAGTTTGGAAAATTTACTCATATCAATCTGACTTAAAACCCATTATTAGAGGTGTTCCTCAAGAGAGCATTCTGTGTCCACTGCTCTTTAATATATATATCAACGACCTTACAAATATCTGTACTAAACTAAAATATGTTCTGTATGCGAATGACACCAGTATTTTTATAACAGCTCCAGATTGTAATCAAATGGTATGTGCGTCAAACTCCCTCCTTATAAACCTTAAAAAAAATGGTCAGTAGCAAACCAACTGAAAATAATTGCTAACAAAACCAAAGCTGTTATATTTAGGCCAAAATCGAAGCAGTTCAACGCTCCAGTAAACATATGGAGACGAACAACTGGAAATAACTGATCAAATTAAAATCCTTAAAGTAACTTTTTCCAATAATGTGGTTTGGTATAACCACACTGACACTGTTTTGACAAAGTTAACTCATGTAGTTGGCGTCTTATCCTGCCTTAGAACATGTCTGCCATTCAACGGCAAACTTCTTCTTTATAATTCGTTTTTTACTCTCATCTAAATTACAGTTTATTGGTTCGGGGCACAACTACTGAAACTAATTTACAAAACCTTTTTGTCCTCCAGAAAAAATTTGTCAGGCTGCTTTATGACTTAACATATAACAGCCATAGACACAGTTCTTTTCAAAAAACCAGGGTCGCTCCAGGGCCGCGCGACGGACCCTTAGACACTCCTGGTAGAACCTAACTTGGCGCCATGATTCAGCGGGAAGAATAGCTCCAATCCTTCTGGCATGCCCAGTTGATGTTTGAAGAAAGCCGCACATCATTTGAACTTCCAATGGGACGACACGATTACGACTAAACCACGACATTGTTCTAGCGCGAAACATACATATCGCAATTAAGGAAGCTAACGAAGCAGGATTGTGCAGATAAGTAGGGGAACATGTAAAAGGGCTTAGAGTACTAGAAATGAAGCTTAGAACGACAGAAAGCTGAGCTAGTTGGTAAGGATTCATTATGCAAAAGCTTCCATGTTGCTACGTTAATATTACTTTCACTGCTCCCAATAAGCTAGGTAAGATATGCGCTGCCGTACAGAATAAACAGGAGCGGGTAAAAGGCAAAAAACGAACAGATATTTGTCCAGTGAAGCACAATAAGAACAACAGTTTTACTGACTGTCGTATGGCTGTGATTTATAAAATTCCCCTTAGCTGTGGCCAGTTCTACGTAGGGCAAACGGGACGGTGTATCAATCAGAGGCTAATGGAACATAAAAGGTCGTTAACCGGTGGATCGCCTTCTAATCTTTCGCTACATTGCCGAGATTGTAACTGCACGCCAGAGTTAGATGAATGCGCGATATTGTACAGGCATAAGAATGAAGATACGCGTCTTGTGGTAGAGGCATGGCATATCTATAATGGTGGAAGTGCGTGCGTGAGTCAGCCTTAGATTACTTTACATAAGGAAGAGATTAAGTGCCTTAACATTCCACGAAACACTGCTTCAATTCATACACAACACAGGCCTCACAGCACACATTTAATACACATATACGCATCAAGAATTATGCCTTAAGGGCAAGTCTTTATCGCAACAAAAAAAAAGTGCCTTAACAGTTATCTCTCACGTAGACCGGCGCGTGTACCGGACTGACACGTGGTGCTACCATTCGTGAGCATGCGCAGATGAGTTTTGTGTCTTCTTTCTTTTTTCGCCTCAGTGCTCCCTTCAGTTGATAGTCGGCGTTCGTGTTGTCCACTTCTCTACTCTTGTGTCCGGTCTGCACGCCTCACTTCTCTTTTGCATAATGAATCCTTACCAACTAGCTCAGCTTTCTGTCGTTCTAAGTCAGGCCATGCCCGACCGCCCCATCGTGGGTCCTCTGGACAGCCCATAGTTGCGCCTCGGCATCGGGGCTCTTGATAGCGGAGAGCCACTTGCCCTCATTGATTTGTTCTGTGCCTCGTAACGAGGGGCAACGCCAGAGCATATGGTCTAGACTAGCTAAGTCATTGCAGTGCCTGCAAGAACTAGTGGCATAGGTGTAGAGATAAAGCTTGTATAATAAAGCCGGGCTGGGATACGAGCCTGTTTGCAATAATCTGAGGGTCAATGCCTGCGTTCTGTTTAACTTCTTATGAGGAAGGGTAAAGTTTCTCCTGCCGAGATAAAAGTGCTGCGTAATTTCATTGTATGTGGTCGGTTGATCTCTGTTCTTCACCACTGCGGGCCGGCTGTGTAGTTCTCCATGGTCGCGGAAAGCGAGACCTCGCGCCTTGGAGTGGGCCAGCTCGTTTAGGTTTGTGGAGCCTCGCTTGATGGATCCCATGTGAGCGGGGAACCACGTGAGAGTGTGGGAGGCGATGCTTTTGCCGTCGCGGATGCGACAGGCTTCCTTACACACGTCGCCAACGCTCAAGGCGCGGATGGCTGCCCTGGAGCACGTGCCTACATGTCTGAATACTCAAAGGATTTCCAGGTTTTAAGAGAGCACTTTATAAGCTTCGGGACTAACAAGCTTCATGATTTATGTATTTTTCATCCGTGTCACTCAGTCAATCAGACTGCTCCCCCCCCCCCGCCCCTTGTTCCTGGGACAAAAACCAACACGAGCGTCTTACTCAAAATACCATGATCACCATTGGCAGACCTAAGTCCATGTTCGCGACAAGCTTGGACGCCATAATTGTTTGCGAGAGAAAATTCCGAGAATATTATTAGCGAATGCGACTCGTCATTGGCCAAGAGAACTTACTGAAGAAGTGCTTTGATAATTCGGCCTTTTGTCCGTATGCCGACGTTGGTTTCGCGCATTGTGCCTCCGAAGTCGCAATGGTCCCATGGCACTGCTGTCTTCCAGAGTAAAATATTGGCTCTGCTGTAGAAACGTAGTAAATACAGCCTGGCGCGTGCCTGAGAAAGAGATGGGTTGAGGTGGTAAGGGAATCGATATGACTCTAAGGTAGCAATCCAGCTTGAGTTCTGGGCAGCTGCCTATTTCCATTTTTGGGTTATCGACCTTGAGAGGATCGATGACGTGGTGTGATTAGTTCCTTTACAGTAAGAGCCTTCTTTTGTTGGAGCGCTTGCATCAACGCGTGTGAGCTGTCTCTAGACAGGGTTCGGCGCTGCTTGCAGCTATTAGATGTTAATGTTAAGTATTTCGATTCTAGTGTCTCAACGTCGCATCAACTGCGCTTGTCGGTTATGGTCGTAAAAATAGTTGCCCCATGTTTAACTCCTCTAGATTGTCTATATTTTTTTCGTTGCAATGTGTCCTTCTTGCAGGGATAAAACATTGGGATTCCATACCAGTTGCTGCATTTCGACGTTTTGACTGCGTGTCTGGCTCACCTTTACATTGATTTATGCGTTTCCTCCACACAATCAAAATTCGTAGTAAGAAGTTTCGAAGGCCTCCTGTCCAGTATCTACACAACGTGTGCTCATTATAAACTCTTCTTTGCCTCGAGAGGGTTAGAAAGTACGCTTCTTTCCTGTTTATTTTTCCTCGATAGTTCTTATTATTTTAACCAAAGCGCGAAGCAATGCCATACAATTTTATTTTTTATTGGTTGATGCAGTTTTGAAGAGAAAGAACGATAGCGCGCAACATCTAAGACTGCACCATTGCGCGAACTTAAAAGCATGCTCCAGGAGAACTTTCACTGAGCAGTTCTCCAGTGAGGATATTCGTTCCGTTTCATTTTTTCCTTGCGCCTGTATTTTCCCCGATATAACTGCAAATATCCGATGCCCTTAACTGTCCGAGATTTGCTTATCACATTCCTAGTGTGCGTTCAAAAACTTGTCCAAGTATACGGAACAAAGTTTAACGCAATGGTGACGCCAATAATGCCGTAGCCCATGAAATAATCACTCTCGCCTGGCAGACAGAAACAAACGACTGCGCTATGACCTGCGCCTCTCCGAGACGCAGGATTCACCCTCGGAATTTGAAAATAATCGGACTGGGTTACAAATTTCGGCAGAAGTATCCCGGGAAACAAATCTTGTAGACATAACAAGCATAATAACATGCCACTTACAATATCTTGATATTTTCTTTAGATTGTGGTCTTTTCCCACTGCTGCATTCTTTACTCATTCCCCACTAGTCTGTCACGGCATTTCATTGGAGCGAAGCAATGAACTCCTGCGTGGCCGATTCCTGTCATCGGTGTGCCAGTTTCGGGGACTATAAGAATGTCGTTACTTTGCGTAGAAATCGCCAAACCAGTGTTTTTAGATAACTACTCGTGTGTCGTGAGCTTCAATATAACGAAAGTTTTTCGCTGTTGCGCTGTGCAGAAACAGGCGCATTCTCGATGGCTCGAGACAAGCGAGCCTCCCACCACAAAAGAAGAAGAATCCCACGCACACGACGGAGCTTCGATTTCGAGCTCCAGAGAAGCGTCGACTCGTACGTTAATTGTAGCGTTAATTCGATTGCGAGCATTCCCGTTCCTTGCAACAGGATGCCCCGAGCAAAAGCGAGAAGGAACTCTCATCGTCAGTCCAAGTCGGAGATCGTTCCCACGACTGTGTCGGGGACCACGGCTGTGTCGTGGACTGCGGCTGTATCACGGAATACAGCTATGTAGGGGTCAACGGTTGTGTCGGGCATAACGGGTGTATTGGATAACTTGGATGCGAAACTCGAGACCAAGCAGATGCAGCAAAGCGCAAACACTTATGGCCACGGAAACTTCCAGCGGCGCATCTTCTCCTACGCCATCGTGGCCCTTATGGTACTGCAGTGTCACAACCACGTCTTCAAGTTCATTTCTCCGCACGTAGATCACTGGTGCAAGCCGACCAAGCTCTTCGCGAACACGTCCGTGTCTCTCTGGAAGAACATCGCGATTCCCGTCGACGAAGCCGAGCGATACAGCGCGTGCCTCGTCTACGCACACCCCGGTCACGTCGAAGACACCACGGTGGTTCACTGCGATCCGTGGGGTTACGATGGCAAGTCAAAACAGTGGTCTGCGCGCTGTCTGTGGCACCCTGTGTGCCACAGGACCTCGCTGCTGTCTCTAGCGGATGCGGTAGGCATGAGTGGCGCGTTATTCGTAGTGCCCATGACCGGTTACAGCGCAGACACGACGGGTCGCCAGCCGGTGATCATGGGAGCCGTGCAAGGGCTCACCTTGAGCTCCACCGCACGTTGATTCACGCATTCATTTGTGTTCTACCTGGTCACCAGGTTTGTCAGCTCGGCGTGTGCCAGCACTGTTCACCTTTTGACTATCAGCCTGCTGTTCGAGATCATACCACATGAGTTACGCACATTCTACATCGGCTTCGTCTGCTCCCTGGGCGCCCTCATGGCGGATACATTCTTCCTGCTGCTGACACTACTGCAAAAATATATCAGCTGGCGCTTAATGCAGGTGATCGTTGTGGCGCCCACGATGATCTTGCTGTCGGCTGCCTCGGTTGTCTATGAGTCACCTATTTTGGCTGATTTGTACGGGTCACATGAAGGAGGCCGATGTCATGTTCAAAGCGGCCAGGATCAACGGCGCGCGGCGCACCGAAGCAGAATTGGCTGTTGAAGCCATAAGGTCAGACTTGACCAGGAGCAATGCTAGCATGTCCATGTCCTTCAGGACAATCGCCAAGTCGGGCGGGATCCGTGTGAGAGCAGTCAGCGTATTCTTTTCGAACTTTACCATCATGTTCGCCTTCTTCATAATTACGGGCAGCAGCCACCTCCAAGAACAGGGCGTTGTCAGGATTACGTCCGTTATCCTACTGGCTCCAAGCTACCTGGTCATGTACTACGCCTTGAACTCGTGTGGAAGGCTGAAGCTGCTGCTGATCCTGCTGGCTCTTCTGGGCGGATTGTCCGCGATTTACGGTATCGCTATTTATGCAAATCCTTTCGAGGTGTCTTACGTCCTAGTGATCGCAGTCAAGGCGACGGCCAGCGTCCTTATTCCTACCAACTACCTCTACATCATAGAGATCTTTCCCACCGCCATTCGCAGCGTCGTCATGTGCGGTGCTTATACCAGCGGCCGCGTGGGAGCTGGGCTGGCCGCCTGTCTGGCACAGCTCAAGTCTATCGGCCGGAAGGACTTGAGCTTCGCGATAGCATCCGTCGGAGCACTCGCGAACATCATGGTCGTAATGCAGCTGCCTGAGACGAGTGTTGGCACGAATGTCACCGAGAAAATGGGAAAACGCAAGGACATCCTGGACATTATGCAGCGAAGCCTGTCGCCGCTGCGGGCGAAAGGACATCGAACTCGCAGCAAGAAAGTTTCAAATAGTATGCATAGTTAGTCAGTCGCACGCATTGGTTCACTTCCGATCACTGATTGCAGCACACTTAGAGACTGAACGAGACTATCGAAATACGCTGATTTACTCGTAACACTCCGCTTTATTGGTTGAATTTCCATCGTCGTGTATGTTACACAATGCTGTTCTATTCAGTTCACGTGTGCTAAAATTAAACATGCTCAAAACGAGTTCGTAAGATAGGACCTCTACTCCAGCAAAAGTCACCTCACAAACTCACATGCCGAGCTTGTTGTCTTCATGTTGAAATTAGCAGCACTTAGCCTTCGCTAGTTTGGGCCATGAGCACATTCCTTTTTAAGGAGCTGTAAGTGCTAACCTAATGAAGCTTGGTGCTTTCCGCTAAGCTGATTGCCCCAAAACTGCTGCTAGCGCACATGCTCCATGTTTTGATATTTTATACCTATTGGTTTTAATAGGGTCATTGGACGAATGCAGACCAGTTGTGTCAATTTACAAGCGCAACGTCCAAAAAAATTGACGAAACTGTAACGTTGTACTCAAATGGTTATCTTTGTTTCATGTCAATCAAAGTTTAAATGACCAGATAGTATTCGTTTCAGTTCTAAGCCACAGACGGGAAAGTGCCTATGCAGAAACTCGCGATGCCCGCATAAGAAAGTGTCATGAGTTTTGTTTTGTCATTAATGCCGGTGAGGTAGCGGACGCATCAGGACATCGATGAAGCACGGAAAGAAAAAGAAAAAGCAACAAAGACAACAAATGCCACCGCCGACCAAGTGGAGAACCGGGATTGAGGCGCTAAGTGAGGCGTACAAGAAGCCTTGGCGAGTTCCTTGCTTTTTAGTGTCGACCAGTTATTAAATGTACTGTAACTGACGATTTCATTCCTTTTAAGGCCAAATCTCTAGTTAATAGCAAATTCCCGCCAATCTTGATGCCAGTCCTAATATTAACAGAGATGACCAACCAGTGACGAAGGGCACTTCTGTAGAAGAATATTTAAGAATTTGGCCCCGGGCTATCCACTACGGCGCGAACTAAGACGTCTGTTGTAAATAAAGGGCCACGTTCATTCCTGTTCTTCAGCAGACGTTAGCAGAAACAGATTACAAATAAAAAGCGCTGTTTTTGGTAATGCATTGCTGAAATTTTATTTTTTCTCAATCATAAAAGACACTGCGTCAAGCATAGCAACATGTACGAGAATCTTTAGAGTGCGTTTTGAACCAGGTTCGGCTAGTTTATATACCAGTTTCTTTGAGACAGGCATTCGAGGAGTAGAGAACGAGTAGAGAAGATTGCCCATCGTGAAGAAGCAGCAAGCACACTTGTGAGAATGGAGCCCTTCTACACATACGGCTCTTTATTAAAAGATAGAACCGGTCATTGCCCTTGTCTTTGTAAATTATTGGAGGTAGACACAAATTTTGCTGCACTATCATTCTCAGCGGCACACAAAGATCAATCACTCGTGCTAACTAGTTAAAAAGAACCCTCTGCGTCACTTAGGGACCACTCGGTCACAGAATGTGATCGGCATAGTGACCCTGAAATCTAGGTCGTCGGTTTAGGTGCATCGCCTACGAAAAGTAAACACATTTGCAAGCAAAATCGATAGATAGTCGTCAATCTATGTGTGTCACTTAAGCGTTATGATTGAAGAGTGCCGCCAGCGGTGAGTGACTGGCAACTCACGTGCACATTTGTGTACCGTAAACATCTAAGAACTCCACTTTAGTGCACGCAAATCCTGACCGAACGAATGCCGACCCATGGTCGGCAAAATACCTAGTTTTTGTGGTGCCTCGGACGCTATGTCTGTGCCAGTCTAGAAAAGCAAGACTGCTTATCGCGAAGAAGCGTCTTCTCGTCGGCACTCTAATGACGATCTCAGGAGCAACCAGTGAGCAAGAGAGAATATTGACCCCAAGTAAAAAGACTGCTAGAATGGAACTCAATGGCAAGTGCGTCGGGCTGAGAACCAGCACCTGCACAATATGGCAATCGAGTCAAGGCCAAGGGGCAACTGCCAGCAATGACAGGCTGTCTTTTTATTTTTGTGCGGTGAACTGTTTTTTACAGAAAAGGATGCGAACTGCAAAATTACGATTTTTTAAACATTTCAGACGGCTTAAATTTTCTGAAAGCGCCCTTTAATTGCATTGCAGACGGTAAATGAAGTTATTGAGCTTTGTATGAATTTAAGCTATTATTTAGACGCTTGCATGCAGTAATCCGCAGCTGCTGGCTAGAAGCTGCGGATTACCGATGCATTGCGTGATTTACTTCGTAAAATATTTCGAAAGCTCTCGCGTGATTCCTTCGCATTCTCAACGAAATCATAATTTTTTCCTCCTTTTCTCACGCACTTCGCATCACGGTTCTCTTGCTGCTTTTCAAACCCCCTTTTGTCCTGACAATTCCATGTTTCCTTTTCCGCGGTCGTTATGCCACTGGCTGCTGACTCAGACTCGCGGCGGGAAAGCTTTTCTTACACTGCTTTGAAAGTGCGAGGCTCTTTGTCAGCGTATTTTTGTTTGGAATCCGTCTAACCAATCAGACTCGCCGCACCTGGTTGCGTTCCCCACTGCAGTGGAATGCAACATATATTTGTCGCAGGTAAACTTGCGATATTGATTAAGTCAACGCAGACCTAGCTCGAGTAGATCAAACTCAATTGTGTAATATGTCATGAGGCGATCAATTCTGCTCATTTCAGTGACCCTTGTCCAAGCAAACTCGACAAAGTAAAGGGAAATCAAGTTCAATGAGTGCTGAACATTTCCGTGTCGTAGAACACTCGCCACTCAGCCATGTACATTCAGCCTAAAACACGAAGCGTAGAATTCGCGATCAAGCAAGAGCTGAGTACGCCATGACAGACATCACCGCTTTTGGCAGTATAGACGACGATTCAATAACCCCGATCGCTCGCAATCACCTCCGCAAGTGAAATCCTATTCATGGTCAAAATATGTAACTTCAAATACTCATAATCTCGTGTAGGAATGCAAAGCTATCAACTCATTCCGGGAAAAGTAACGGCCCAAGGAGGTGAGAAGGTTTGAGGACTGTGTCCGACCACGTGTTAGCGTCAAAGAGGCACTTAACTCACTGTGAGGGTTTCTGTGTGAAGCTTCCATAGTCAGCCCTTGTTAACACACTTCCCATCACCCACTTCCCCAAATAGGCCAAGCACGATCACTTAAATATATTACTTTCTCTATTTCTCCCGACTTCTCGTGCGCAAGCTCTCGCCCAATAAAGCAAGTTTTACTTAAACCTCGACAGCCAAGCAAAGCTCATAACGTGCGCTCTCAGAACAGCACGTGTTAAGAGATGCCTGTCATTGTTCTCATTCACACTTCGTCTGATCTTCTAAGTATAACACTATGGGATTAAACGCGCTGAACTTTGTCCAAAACAACGCATTACAACTGAAAGGCCTTTAGGGCTGCAACTTTCTCTTTTATTCAACGCGATGGTGAGCTAGGTGACGTTGGCGAATACATCTCCAACGCCCTTCAGATTGTGGTACGACGATCACGCGGACGGGCCCGAGTCGCGACCTTCTCTTGGCAACGACGCTCAGGGCTTCCCACGTAAACACCACCAATGCAGAGGCCAGACCCACTGCTAAGCTGCTGAAAGGAAGAGCCGTGTTCTGGATCTGTAACACCTGCGCGAAGTCTTCAAATGAGGAGCCATTCGTTGCCGTCAAGTTGCGGTAACGGTAGCGGAGCTCGAATTGGTCGAACAGCCCCGCTTCGAACATCCTCATGACCCTGTAACAGACACAAAGATATAATATTGAATGAATATCTTGAACGTTACACTACCAGTAACAACAAAAAAGAGAGGGAAAGAAAGAGAGATAAACAGTCTTTGAGATGTGTGTAGCCCTGTAGTGAATACACTGCAGGCAAGTATAATGTGCACAAACGCCCAGTGCAGCTGTATTGTTGGTGATTTCAGTACAAATCTGCACGTTCTGTATGAATCGTGGGCGACGCTTCTGGATCAGTTATTTAGTTTCCCGGTTCCCTATAGTTTTAGATACTGAACTGACCGGACCACTTCCGCCTATTTGCATCGTATTCAATGTGACGAATAGAGAAAGTTTCGCTTTAAAATATGCAGCGATTGTAGGCAATGGTAAGCATGCATTTATTGGTTTTATTTACCCTTTCTAGCTTATCGTGTTTTTTTTCTGTTTCTCTATTTCACCTTCATTGCCTTCTTTCGTTGCCATTACAGACTTTTGAAACGAGTTCCAGTGTTTATTTATTTGCCCTACAGTTCTTATGAGTGCATGAATAAAACCTTTATTTGCAGACAGGATGGTTCTATGGCATAGGTAAATAAATTATTTATTGGCACATGTGTGGTCACTTGAGCCTGCCTTTTGTTGAGCGAATAGTTGATACTGCAGCTTCATAAACGTGTGATTTCTACTATCCCTTTATACGTGCAAAAAAACTGGAGCAAAACGACACTCCTGGACTGGATGGTTCGCCATGTCGGACGCGGCGCGTCGGCATCCTGAACCGAAAAAGCAAAACCGTGGTCACATTAGACCACATGAGTTGATTACATATCATTTAATATCGCTGCATCTAAGTAGTCAGCCGTGCCGTTACAATCACTGACTCGGTGGGCTTAAACGCTGGTTGAAACGCAGACTACAAAGCGCTTACCACGTGGCACTCGTAAACTTACGCATTCTGAATCAAGTCTTCGTAAGGTGACGCCTTCGGGAGAACGTAGCATATGGGCACAAAACCCTGCAGGGACTCACTGGACATCTCCACCTGTCCTCGTAGTGAGTAGGCATATCTCTCCTGGTACCAGCTACTACTGATGAACACCGCCTGACGCCGCCTCACGCGCCCGGCGCACTCGTTCATGTCTTCCAGCATGAACGGCGTCCAGTCACTCACCGCGTCCCTCAAGTGTGACATTAGCGTGCTCTTCGGATTCTGCAAACACAGTCGGAAAAGCATAATCCACCATCTACGTGAGATGCTAATGAAGTGATTGAATTGATCAAAAGCTAAAAAATACAGGCCCCCAACTTTTTAATATGAGGGCCAGAATTAAATCGCGCAATCTTGAATCATGCCTCAGACGCACAAATAGGACAATCCCTACCGTGGCTGTCATTTGCGGATGTGACCATCTCGATCCAACGCCTTGAATTACCGTATGAATGTTTCATGTGACATATGTCATGAATGGGCATCCGGTCAGTGGATAGGTTTCGTGGGATCACCAGCCTTTTTTTAACCTTTCACAATTAGCATACGTGTTGTGGAGTCGCATTCACTATCGGCTAGTTGTCCGATGCCGGCAATGGACAAGTGTTATGTATAATCGTAATATTATCAGTGCGCAAAAACACTCGCAAAGAATGTCGTTATCCTATTGAGGATGGAAGGTTGGCCAGTGCCATACGTGAAACACTACGTGATTCTTTAGCAGCGTCAGGATAGACTTACAAGCAGGAATTACAGGCATTAAAAGAACACAGACGCGTTGAATTACCAGGCGACAGTACTAGCAACGGACACCATGGCCAACTAGACATGGACGAAAGCCAACTATCGTGCCCAGAAGATTGTGGACTTCGTGGTTGTCCCCAGCTTACCCGCCCGGTTTTGATGCGTTCTTCCTATTTTTTTTTAATTCTTCCTATACCTGCGGGCCCCTTCCTATTGGAAATAAATAAATACTAAAGTGGAAAAGAAAAATAGGTCGTAAATTTGCTGTAAATTGGGAAATTTTCTCATTCTCCGTTTCTTTAAAATGGAGGCGGAATAAGTGCCTGAAATTGTCATTAGTAATTTTAACCACTGCACATTGTGGTGATTTTTAGCGAGAGACATCCAAAGATTAACAGATCTACAGTAAAAGCATTCACACTTGACATGCTCCAAATATTACAAGTAAGTTCTAGCTTATTTTCCCAGCATAGTTTTTTTGTACGATATTGAGGTCACTTGGCTTGGACGGGCATAGGGCTTCATTTCACCGCAGAAGTGGTTTTACTCAAAGTGCTTTTTTTCATGGAAACTCGACCATCGCCTGACGTAAGATGAATGAATGGATGCTAGGAGAGTCCCCTTTGGAACGGGACGTTGAATTGTGCCACCAAGCTGTGATCATTATGTTGCCTCATGTCTTACCTATGTTTATAAAAAACAAAAGAAGAAAAGGAAAAAAAATACCCACGAAGAATTCCCATGAAAAAACTTTCGCAACCCATATTGGGAATTTTGTTTTTGTACGCCTCCGTTGTTTGTCGTTTGCCTACTTTTCTTCCAAATATTCCTATCACCTCTTATTACTAATCTCTATTGCGGACATGCTTACTTTCCCCCCGCTCTCGATGAACCGAAGAGCTTAAGGGGGCCAGAGGTGCCTAAATTACATTTATCTGCGGATATCTTCACATTCTAATAAAACATGCTCCATTGTTTCCCTACCTTTGCCATAGTACGCACATGCTTCTTCTTCCTTGTTGTGTATCGCTTTTAAGTGCGTGTTTTAAAGCATCCTGATCTCGCTTCGAAAAGAACTTCCCTTTGAGTTATCATAAATTGTTTCTTTTTTGTATTTCCTTTTTTCTCTGAGGTAGTTACGCATAGCAGGTTTCTTTTCCAATGCCACCACCCATGAGATTATCTCAGCCTCTCTGACTCTCCGCCTGACGTTCTTTGTTGCCATTTTGCTCCCCATACCGCAATCGTCGCATTCTTGCTGATAAGATTCTTCGTTCTTTTCCTCCACGGTGGATCATTTTTTTTTCCTGTACAAATATCTCAACACTCTCCCAGCCCATTTACGTTCGCCCATAGTCGTCAGTCTCTCTTTATAATCAATTTTACTGTGAGTTTCCCTCACTTAATAACTTATCCAGCCCATATCACCCTGCACAGCTTCATTCGTAGTTTTCCCGTGAGCACCCAATTCGAGGCGTCCGACTGACCTTTGGTTTCAATCGAGTCCTGATTGCACCCCTAACTTCAAACAAATACGGTGGCTCAACACAGAACAGCGCACACATATTGAGTCGGCGTGCAGGTAAAGCAATGTGCGCTATCCCTACAGATTTGCCTGTTGCCCGCTGAGCTCTCTAGGCAATTACGAAATGGAAGAACAAACGCTACCTAAGCATCCTAACTGCAAGAAATATGTGCCTTCAAACACTACAAACGCGACATTAGCATTCCGGTATTGCAAAGTTGCGCTTCGTGATGGCACCACCACCACACTTACCGGGAGCCCTAATCAGGCTATTCCTTATTGATCTAGATCACTTGCAGAAAATCAAGATACAGAGCGTTCAATTAGCTGCAAACACAATTACCACAAGAGAGACGTTGAGATATGAGTTCTTCCAAATGCACGGCTGCAGGCGTCCATCCCGGAACGCGGCCAGGACTTTCTGCGCTGTATCTGGTGCTTCTTCGTAGAGCGGCAAGTTTAGGAAGCTGATATACCCGCCGGTGAAGCAGTACCACATCATAAAGCACAGAAAATAGAGTGTCACCAGAATAATGCGCAGGCTTAGTCTCTTGCTGCGTGCCACATCTGTCTCGGGAAACACAAAAGTCCAGAATGAGCATCCACTGCACGCATCGTAAGAGGACAGTTCGAAAGCTCAAGAAAGTGTTCATGCGCTCAATGAGGAGAAACACTTTGTAGATGCTTAACGAACACTGGTTCGTTTAGGCTAGCGAGATCGGGTACCGTCATCTACTGCTCCTTTGCGGATAAAAGATACAGCTATGTGGAACGCTGTTTCGGATAGCAGCGCCTATCTTAGTGGAACACAATTCCACATAACCATTGCGTTGTGTGGAACGATGTTCCATAAATGTATATTGAAGAAGCACGAGAGTTACATTTAAGTAAGCAAGAAAATTAGCAAAAGTTTTCCACTTATACCCCTGTCACAGGGCACGTGTAATGTCATTCGCAGCGAATGAGATTACGCCTTAATGCCTTTTCTCTTGCTTTTACACGGGCATAGTGAATGAAATTCTCAGCTAATGGCATTCGCCCATTTAATGAGCTTCCCGAACTCACGCAACCGCGACTTGTGTAATCTCGACAAGAGGGGCTCGGCGAAAAATTACGAAATCGATAAGTTAAAACGAAATGTAATCAGCGTAAAAGTTGCTGTTATGAATTTTTATTAATTTTATGACGTACAGCACGATAGTTGAAGCAGTTTGTGCAACTATATTCTTGTTCCCAGTCTCCCATTGGACGCTAGCACCTCTTGTCGGCTATGTTTACAAACGGTGGTCTGTTCTTGTTTCTTTTTTTTATTTCTGCATATTGTTTCCAAGTGGTGCCGCGCGAAAGCCTATCCACCAACCACGGAAGCCAGCTGTGGAGCTTCGTCAGCGGAGAATGAGAAGCGGAAAGCGCACTGGACCGGCGAAGAGACACGCGCGCTGCTGACAGTGTGGGAAGACCGCCTCACCGATTTGCGCTGGGCGAAGCGCAACCCGAAAGTGTGCATGTCGATTGCCAAGTGCCTGCGTGCGCAAGATGCCAATAAACATCACCATCAATTGCGAATGCCATCTTGTATACACGTGTAGACAGGGAATGCAAGACCGCGATGACATTCGGTACGAACGTCGTTTACTGTGAATGACATCACACGTGCCGTGTGACGGACGTAATACTTAGGAGAAACCAAAATGAAACCAGGTTAAAGGCCAACGGCGACAGGGTTCTGGGCCGCGTGAAAAGCCTAGTTTAATATAATCTTCTCTGCTCAGCTATTGAATCGCGATATTCGGATCGCATGGCGGTCGGCGCTTCTTTTTTTTTTTTTTTTTTGCGCCAACGGTGCGCGCTGGGTGATTGCTGCAGGAACAACGCATCACAAGGGCTCTTTCTTTCATGTGATACAAAAATGCTTCAACTCGGTGCGCCCAGTGGCCACCAGTGGTGCAAGAAAAAGATGCCACATTGTGGCATCTTATGCAATGTGGCATAGGCAACCTTGGCATGAGATCTCAGATTGGGCGGATTCCCGCGGCTATACCGAGGTGCGCTGATAGATCTCGGAGGCAACGTGCTCGGACTGACGTCATAGCTGCTAAGCATCAGGCGCAAGCGTCGTTTAATTAGGTGCTGCTTAGAGACTGCTATCAAGAAAACTATGCAAGTACCAGCTCTGCGTCATTGCTAAGTTTACTTCAGGGGTGTATGGGCGGATCATCTTAAAAGTTTCTCGAAATTTCTTTAAAATCGCTTGTTGCAGATAACATAATCTTAGTCATTAGCTGCATTACTAAGATGCGGCCATTACTTGCATGGTAAGTCGAAACACGTATTCAACTAACAAAAGCGAATCACTAGTTAACTTTCTAATTAATCACTCTACAGCACATATGGCAATTTACGAATTGTAGGCGGTAAGATTGCAAGGCGTATGCACTTGGAATGAATTTACAGTATGCCATCAAGCTATAGATACGCGCCACCCAACTCACCGTAAAAATCCATGGTTGTTGCACTTACTTTTTTTTAACACGACGCTATTTTACGCATTGAAGCACAAAAGTAACTGGAACGGCCTCGTTTTTTGTCCCACTGTTTGGGAAATGTTACCTCGAAACCGGTGTCATCCTGGAAATCTTTTCAAGTAGATACGTCTCGCAAACTCAACGGCTGCAATTCGTAAATTACGATATGCGCTGTCAAAGCAGTTAATTAAGAACATCATTCCTGACTTTTCGTTAATTAGTTGAATGTGTTTCGATTTATCGTGCTAACAATGTCAGTATATTCGAAAAACCCAGCTGACAGACAAAAATTACGCTATAAATTTTTAAAATTCCGTAAAACTTAAAAATGATCACCCCGTATACTACTCATTTATAACCGACTTAACCAAAGTGAATTTTTGTTGCAGTTGGTCTTCTAAGAGTGCAGTAGCCAATTCGCCCTGCGTAGTAAGAGCACATCCGACACTCGGGCGTACTGAACAGCGGTAACTAATAATAAAGAAATATACGCGTTGCATTTCATGTTAGAGCGTAAATTTCACTTAACTAACATACGCTAGGTGGTTCTCGATGTTAGGTAATCTTCACCTAAAATGGGACGTGTGCCGCTGTGTCGTCTCATTCGAATAAATATGAACACCTTTCATTGCAACATACTTAATACAGTAGTGGTACCACCTACGAGGACCATTCAAAACAGAAAAAAAGTGCTTTTTTCGCTCTGCCATCGCCGCAGATGACACGCATTGCTGGTTAGGTCACGAAGGTATACAGATATCCAAACAGATATACAGGCGCATACGGAGCGTAGGCTTCAGTATCACAAGGTTGCGTGTTCGAATCACGTCGGGGTCACCACTGTAGAGCGCGAAAGGAACAACGACCGACACGTAAGCTGCATAGCTGATATACTGCAACTTACGCCCCTTATTTCCTTCGTTGTTCTTGCTGTGAGCGCCCCTTGGCATGGCAGCAGATGCGGGCGCTACGACGTTAACTGGCCCACAAAGACTTTACTGAGCTCCGTATGCGTACAACGTACGTTCTAAAGAACCCTGAGTTTGCGAATAAGCTTTTCAATTGCCCCCTATGCTCCCTTTGCGCGTTTAATAAAGCACGTTTTGTAATGCGCAGTGCATTGGGCATTGAAGTCGCGATCACCGTGATGTGAAAACTGCTTCGTAATAAAGGTGAGAATGCTGTACATTAACCGCATATTATTCGAAAAATATTCGATGTTTGATTCCATAAGGATCTGGCACCATCTTATTCGCATTCGTTTCGGTGTCAAAAAACTACTGTTGGTACACCACAAGAGTTTAAGAAAGCAAAAGAGTCACCTTTGTCTTCTGGAGTAAGTAGCGCCACGACGACACGTATGAAGTTTACTGGTCGCTCGCCCGCGTATGCAAACCCTCTAAGCATAAGGACAAGCAACGCGAGGGAAGCTCCTGACGCACACCAAACCTGAAACAAATAATAATGCGCGAATGCGTAATCTTTCCTGGCTCTTCCACTTCCCTCTTAATGTGGCAAAGGCTACGGCATCTGGGTCCCAGAGAATTGTAAGGAGAGGTTAGAACTTAACTATAAAACAAGTTGTACCTGCAGCACAACATTCGTTCTTAACAGTTTTATGGAGGCGGCCATCGGTTATTGTCCCATGGTATTCAACCCGAGCTACCTTACAGGACATTTTTAACGTAACTGCTAAGCCTCGCATGTCTTCAAATCAAAACTGGGTGAGCACCGCGTTCTTTTTATTCACTGCGCCATGCTTCCCGCTTTATTCAAGGGAATCAAATCAATCCATCGTTTGTTCTCACCGGCACTGAAAAAATCTTCAAGACGGTGAAGCTGCTCGTGAGAACTCTGGGCGATGGATAAAGGAAGGTGTGCTTGCTGTACCATGCTGGAAACAAGAATTTTGTGCTGAACGCACGAGGCTCACTCATGATGATGGGGAGTAGCAAGACATCCGCCTCCTGATCAGCATACGCGCAAGAGAGAGGAAAAAACAGATGCTGTTAAGATTATTTTGTTAACGTTCCTTCTAAAAATAAATCACAATTTACACTCACAATATTGTACAACAAACACAGAAGAACCCTACTACGTATGATAAAAGATAGTCGCTCTACAATGGACAGACCCCTACCGGCAAATCGCACCGTGGCTACGTTTGAGCGCCAAATGAGTACTGCATCTCTTATAGAATGCGATATCAATTATTCGGCTCGTATTGTAGCAATCTTCAATGAAGCACACTAAACAAACTGGGTTGTTGTTGTTGTTGTTGTTGTTGTTGTTGTTGTTGTTGTTGTTGTTGTTGTTGTTGTTGTTGTTGTTGTTGTTGTTGTTGTTGTTGTTGTTGTTGTTGTTGTTGTTGTTGTTGTTGTTGTTGTTGTTGTTGTTGTTGTTGTTGTTGTTGTTGTAAAACGTGGCAACAAGCGGCTGTGAAATTCAGATTAAACGTAGTCTCTTCGTTGTCTTCCATATTGTCAGGAGCTCCTGCGCTTTCCCAGACGCCCTTTGTGCAAGCCCCACGACTCCTTGGCAGCACTCGATAAGCGCTACAGATTTTGGCAGCTATAGAGACGGCCCGCATTATGACCAGAGCGAACCATCTTATAACGATGCTTTTGACCGAAGCCTTGATCAGCGCCCACGCTACGTTCGTTCTCGACGACCAGCCCTGCCTGTGACTTACAAGGCGAGAATATTCGTTACTCTCCACGTACGGCCACGGCCGAACATTGTCATCAGCACTCCGAAATTCACCCTATGCCAGTGCGCTACAGCTGTGACACACCAGGTGACATAGCCAGATACTGTAACCAACGCCGACCACCGGGCTACGGGCAATCGATGTCGTCTACGTGGCAAAGTGGTCGCAGCTTGTACACACAGTGGCCAGGGAACTCCGCTCTAGGAGGCTACTTCTGAGAGGACAGGCCACGCAATTCCACCCTAGGAAGGTACTTGGGAGAAGGAAAAACCTGCGACCGCTCGCCTGCTTCTGTTCGCACTCCGTCATCACCAGCAGCTTTCCGAGCGTACCGATCACCACCTCCCCGGCGGCCTCATCACGTCATCATTTCCACGGCACCGCTTCACGTGACCCCCGCCAGAAAACTAGCCGGCGCGGCCGATGGAGTTAAGGTCGCTGAAAAACCTTTGCTGCCGACTGATATACCTCCAACTATTTTTATGCTAAAGAATAGGGTTCATGTGCTTATTGACGGTGTCTAGCTCCACCATGGCTTCAGTCGACACAGGCGCAACTGTCTGTTTCCGTCATGCGTCTGATGTTTAAAGGCCTTCTGGGACGCAAGGTTATTTTTCGTTGGGACCAGATCAATAGTTTTCGTGGAGTGAGTGGTTACTAGTTATACCCGGTTGGTGTTTGCAATATGGATGTAGCCTTTAGCGGCCGGGTTTTTAACACTAAGTTTACTGTTCTTCCTTGTTGCACTCACAACATCATTTTAGGGATCGACATTTTGTAACTGTGTGGTGCCAATGTTGACTGCCGAACGGGAGAACTCAGTGTGGGCGGGAGTCTTACATCCGTGATCTTGGATGACTCACCGAGCCAAGAAAGTGTGCTTTGTGTTTCCGAGGATACAGTTGTGCCCGCTTTATCCGCGATCCGTGTTTCTGCTGTTTGTTCAACTTACAAGCCGTTTGATGCTGCAATGAATCCTGTACATGTGAACCGCCTGAAGAAATATCTGTTGGTTCCGCATTGCATGGTATCAGTGCTGAATGGATGCACATGCTTGTGGCTGATAAATCGTTCTACTGAAGCAGCGGTGCTGCCTCAAGGCTTAAAGTTTGCCACATTTCAAGAAGACTCGCCGATACGCATGGGAGTGCTTACCCAACTTGCGCCCACAGGAGAAGCCGGTAACATGCGCTCTGTGGACTCAAAGATCCTTTTCATGTTCGCTAAATCATTCAGTGACCATAAACGGGAGGCGTTGGAGGTGCTTCTTGTAAAACACTCCTCAGTATTCCACTTCGCGCAGAATGACAGCCCGCCATCGATCCCTGCATCTAGAACTCCACACCACATCAACACAGGGTATGCCCAAGCGATTCCACAGAGACCCTATCGTGTGTCGCCCGCAGAGCGCAAGATAATCAGCGATCAAGTCGAAGAAATGCTAAGCGAAGGAGTCATCCAAGAATCATCTACCCGTTTGGCAGCACCAGTGATATTGGTGAAAAAGAAAGACGCTACATGGCGATTCTGCGTTGATTACCAACGCCTAACCGTCATTACTAAAAAATACGTGTACCCGCTTCCCCGCACTGACGGCGCGATCGATTGCCTTTTTGCGGCCTCTTACTTCTCTTCTATTGATCTGCGGTCAGGTTATTGGCAAATTCCTATGCACAGTGACGATAAGGAATAAACAGCATTTGTAACGCCCAACGGATTATTTGAATTTAACGTGATGCCTTTCGGTCTGTGCAACACGTCCGCAACGTACGAAAGGTTCATGGATACTATACTGCGCAACCTGAAATGGGAAGTTTGCATCTGCTACCTGGACGACGTTGTGATCTTCGGGAGAACATTCAGTGAGCATAACAGCGTCTAGAGTTGTTGCCGAACTGCTTGGAGAAAGCCGGCCTTGTCCTGAATTCGAAGAAGTGCCATTTTGGTGAACGACAAGCTCTTGTGCTGGAACATCAGGTCTATAAAGACGGCATGCGACCAGATCCACAAAAGACTGCGCCTGTAGAGGCATTTAAGGTACCTCACGGTGTCAAGCAGCTACAAAGCTTTTTAGGCTTATGCTCCCACTTTCGCCGATTCATTCCTGTATTTGCCGACGTGGTCCATCCTCTTACGCACCTTCTCCAGAAAGGCGTTCCTTTTGAGTGAACCACAGAGTGCGACTCTTCGTTTCGTCAATTAAAGTTCCTCTTGACGTCGCAGCTTATTCTTCGCCATTTCGACCCCTCAGTACCAACAGGTTCACACCGACGCGAGTGGTGTTGGCATCAGCGCTGTGCTTGTTCAGCGCATCGGTGGAAGTGAGCGCGTGATATCGTACACTAGCCACTCCTTGAGTCGCTCCGAGTGCAATTATACAATGACAAAGCAAGATTGTATGGCGGTCATCTTCGCGGTGCAACGGTTTCGTTCTTACCTCTATGGGCGTCCCTTCACGGTGATAATGGATCATCATTCACTGTGCCGATTCGTGAATCTTCGGGACCCTTCTTGTCGACTTGCCCGTTGGGCTCTACGTCTACAAGAGTATGATTTTGTTGTTTTGTACAAGCGCGCTCGACGACACGCTGATGCTGATTATCGCTCTCGGATGCCTCTTCCAACGACTGAATGCGACGCTGACAGCCTTTGTATCTCCAGAATTTCCTGATATGGGTACCTTCATATCCGAACAGCACAAGGACGACAGTTTGCAACCACTCTTCGTGACCGCACACGAGCATTCAGGAAATAGCCGCTTTCGCCTACGTGACGGCGTCCTGTAGAAGAAGAGCTACTCGACCACTGGCGCGCGCTACCTTTTAGTTGTCCCCAAGGGCCTCCGTATTTAACTAGCATGCGCCATGCACAACGATCCAACCTCTGGCCATCTCGGCTCTACAAAAACGCTCTACCGTGCTCAAGAGCGCTTTTACTGGCCCAAGATACGTCACGATACCGAGCTGTACGTCGCCAGCTGCACCGAATGCCAGCATTACAAGCGACCTCCAAACACACCGCACAGTCCACTTCAGCCAGTTTCGCCTTCCAGCGCCCCTTTCGAACAAGATGGTATATATCTCCTGGGCAGCCTCCCGCCATCCTCCAGCGGCGATCGTTGGATTATTGTGTCTGTAGTCCACCTGGCCCATTATTGTGAGACGGCAGCGCTGTCATCGGCAACAGCAGCAGAAGTCTCTCTGTTCTTAATATATTTCATATTTTCCGACATAGGCCTCCTCGCATTATAATCAGCGATCGTGAGAGACAATTTACCGCAGACGTTGTTGAAGAGACCCTTCGTCTGTGTTCAGCGAGCTTTCGGCATTCGACGCCTTACGATCCACAAACTAATAGTCTGCTTGAACGTACAAACAGAACGCTTGCCAACATGCTATCAGTGTACGTCGACTCCGCACATAAGCACTGGGACAGTGTCTTGGCTTTTGTCACCTATGAATTCAACACCGCAATAGACGAGACCACCGGTTACTCACCGTTCTTTCTTCTTTATGCACGTCCACCTCACTACACGCTCGACACCATGTTTTCTTACTTCGCTCATCACAATGACGGTACCAAGATCCTCTGTCGAGCAGAAGCGCGACGCCTTGCTCGGCTACGCACCCTGGCTTCGCAGGACCGATCAAAGATCCGCTACGACGGCCGTCGCCTGCATATATATTTCGATCCTGGTTACCTTGTGTGGGTCTGGACGCCATTAGGGAAGGGCGACTTCTGCCAGAAGTTCTTGACCCACTATTTTGGACCTTACGTTATACTCGAACTTCTCAGTGAGGTCAACTATCGCATATTGCACGCCTCACAAGCAGTAGACGACAATCGGCCGAAACCGAAGTCACGCACGTTCCCCACCTGAAGCCTTATAATTCAATACAGCTCTCGTAACAAAGGGCAGAAGGAGCGCGAATGACAAGAAAAGACGGAGGACGGAGAAAGAGGACGTCGTTCGGACCTTTGAACACTCCCGGAAAAACGCCAACTGTTTCCCTTGCTCTGCCTTGCATTTTTAAGTAAACGGTTCACATACTTTCAATTTGTGTCCACTGTAATTGCATTACTTGTACTCACATTGTTCACTGCGTGTGTGTGTGTGTGTGTGTGTGTGTGTGTGTGTGTGTGTGTGTGTGTGTGTGTGTGTGTGTGTGTGTGTGTGTGTGTGTGTGTGTGTGTGTGTGTGTGTGTGTGTGTGTGTGTGTGTGTGTGTGTGTGCGTGCGTGCGTGCGTGCGTGCGTGTGCGTGCGTGCGTGTGCGTGCGTGTGCGTGTGTGTGTGTGTGTGTGTGTGTTTGTGTGTGTGTGTGCGTGTGCGTGCGTGCGCGTGTGCGTGTGCGTGTGCGCGTGTGTGTGTGTGTGTGTGTGTGTGTGTGTGTGTGTGTGTGTGTGTGTGTGTGTGTGTGTGTGTGTGTGTGTGTGTGTGTGTGTGTGTGTGTGTGTGTGTGTGTGTGTGTGTGTGTGTGTGTGTGTGTGCTTGGCCTACAAATCTCAAGCCCTCAGCTCGCACTGCGACTTGGAACAGGAAGTCTCGGCACCTGTGATTAGCTTCTTTTTATTTCATGCAGTTATATTTCTTCTTTGGGAATTGCAGCCCCTGTAACATAAGTTATAAAAGCGCTGTGCATTTTTTTCAAGAGAACGCATCCCGTGTTCGCACACAACCTTTGAGCCCTGGCATGGTCATTTAACACCATTTCCGCAACTTAGATAAAAATTTCGAAATTTCAATTTTCATTTTAGTATCATGTATCTGAAAACTTTTTCATACTAAATATGTGAACAAAATGTCACTATCCTAATGAGAAAAATTCAGGGCCAAAATTGTTAAGGTTATATGCCAACCGAAAGCAGCTTGCGTGATGCTATACATAGTTGCCAGACTCCACGCTTGGGACACCGAACCGCCTTCGGGCCTTGCCATTGTGATCCAACACTTTTAGCATCCATCCAAGATTGGATCCGTCCAAGAGGGACCCTTGAACAGTGCAAAGCTATATAGGACAACGCGCTGCTTTACTTATTAAAGAGCGAAACAATTCACCTAATCTATAGGCACATCGCCGGAAAGTCACTGGGGTTAACTTTTAATATATGTACATTTTTTATCATTCATAAACGTATCTCTTTCTCTCTCTCCTTTGACAGCCAGCGCATCATTGGCCTAGCTTGCTTACAAGGAGAGCGCCCGACGTACGGTTCTTAGAGCATATTATTGCAGTAGCAGTTTGCTATTTTGGGTATAAGTAGCGGACTGCAAGAAATCCGCAAAGAATGATTTCTCTTATTTTTTCTTTAGATGACTACTGTGCGATCATGAATTGTTGAGGAAGAGTAGGTAGAAATCATTAAGGAACTTAGTTGAAACCAAGTGCTCATGGGAATTCCATTTGATAAATCTACCTCGACCTTCCCTATTTTCCGCAGAACTTGCTGGATCAATAATCAGAAATGTCACTATCGAATTACAGCTAAATAGCACTGACATGCTGCTTAACTGTGTGCACTTACGCCGTGAGTGAGAAGGCCTGTCAACGTGTTGGCTTCCGGAAACCTGTCGTTTGGCAGGAAGGGTAACGGCGCTGTCACACGCTCGAATCGCCTGAACAAAAAAGAGCATGCAATGAAGCGTCAGTATGTGATCGAAAGACGACATTGCCGTAGTGTGTTCTGACAACAGTGGAATTGGCGGTTATTGTCTTGCTCATAGTTCAGGCTAGTTGAAGAAGCTACTGCTATTTAGGATCATTGAAGAATTTCTTCTCACAACAGATGCGCTCTCACGAGTGCAAAACGAGTTATTGATTAGGAAGTGTTGTTGATTTCATGGACTATTAACCCAAAGAAAATTACATTTGCAAATACCGCAAAATGCCTTACTGAAGCGGCCGATGCACAGAGCACGTCATACAAGGAGGAATAATTTTGTAACAGTTTCCGCACAGACTGAGATCTACGCATGGTGTCGAACCAAATGTAAAGCAAGCTCCATTACCCGCCACGAAGGCTTAGCGACTATTGCATTGCGTTGCTCAGCACGAGTTCGCGGCTTCGTTCTGGCCACGACGGCCTTAACGGGGAGGCGAATGCAAGAATACTCGTGTAGTGAGTATTCGGATGCGCGTTGAAGAAACCCGGGTGGTCAAAATTAACCCGGAGCCTTCCGCTAGGGCGCTACGCATAATAATACTCTGTCTAGCTTTGGGACGTTTCATTTCATTTCATTTATTCAACCTTAAGGGCCCGAAGGCATTACATAAGGGGGGGCGTGTATCAAAGTCGAACAGCTTCATAAGAAAGTTACATAATAAAGTGCACATTGGTTGTAATAGGTACAAAAAAGAAAATATCAAAAAAGAAGAAAACGGAACATATACACAGCACCAACAAGGCAATAAATAAATAGATGTGGTGTTCATGTGGTTATGTTGGCATTATCAAAATCGTTTAGTTTTTCGCGAAATGTTTTGCGGTCGCTGCACGAGACAATGTCATCCGGGAGTGCGTTCCAATGTGTTATGGCATGGGGGAAAAATGAGCTGCTCATCGCCGTCGTCCGGCACTTTATCGCCGCCAGGGTGTGAGTGTGAGATAAGCGGGATGATGTTCTGAACGGGCGTTTTAAGAGGGCGTGTCCTGAATGGGTGAAGTAAAAGAAAGTGTGAAGAAGGCAAAGACGAGAAGTTACGCGCCGTGAAGCAAGTAGTGGAAGAGACAAAGTTTGTTTTAAGGTGGTTACGCTGATATGTCTTGAATATTGTGACGTAATGAAGCGAGCAGCGCGGTTTTGTATGGCTTCTAAGTCATCGGCGAGATAAGCTTGTGAGGGATGCCAGATGGATGATGCGTACTCAAGTTTGGGTCGCACATACGTTAAATATGCTAGTTTTTTTATTTCAGACGATGCGTATTTTAAGTTACGTCGTAAATACCCTAGTGTGCGTGAAACTTCGCAGCGAATTGTTTGAATATGTTTCACCCATGAAAGTGATGGCGTCATATGAACTCCTAGATATTTGTAAGTACACGTGTGGTCAATAGGAACAGAGTTAATGCGATAAGTGTGGTGTACGGTGGTGTGTTTGCGCGTGAAGGATATTACCTTGCATTTAGTGAGGTTAAGAGGCATGTGCCATTTTTCGCACCAAGAAGCGATAGTGTCAAGGTCGTGTTGTAGGGCGATTGTGTCGTTAGATGTATGAAGGGGGTTATAAAGAACGCAATCGTCTGCAAAAAGCCGCAGCTTCGTTGATATGTTAGTGGGAAGGTCATTTATGTAAATCAAAAACAATAGAGGAGATAAACCTGCGCCTTGGGGAACCCCGGAAGTTACACTGGTAAGGGTTGACTGAAAATTGTTAGCATACGTAAACTGAACGCGTTTCGTTAAAAAATTTTCAATCCATTTGATAATCTCGGGGCGGATACCGAGGGAGGATAATTTTGCAAGGAGATGGTTATGAGACACGCGGTCAAAGGCCTTAGAAAAATCTAGAAAAATTGCATCTATTTGGAGGTGATCGTCCATGTGTAGTAGTAGGTCGTGGGTAAATTCGGCAAGTTGAGTTTCGCAAGACAAACATTTACGAAAACCGTGTTGTAAGGGGTAAAAAAAATTGATTGATTCTAGGTAATCCATTAAGTTAGATGCTATAATGTGCTCAAGGAGCTTTGATGGGACACTGGTTAGAGAGATCGGACGGTAATTAGTAGGGTTATCGCGCCTTCCTGCTTTAAAAATGGGGATTACCTTCGCTTTTTTCCAATCGTCTGGAACGTTTCCTGTGTTTAAAGATTGATCAAATATAAGGTACAAAAATTTTGTAGAAAGAGTTATAGTACCTTTAAGTAATTTGGTGTTTATCTCGTCGCAGCCAGCCGAGGATGATATTTTAAGAGAGCGAATTAGATTAGATATGCCATCCGGGTTTATTTGCACTTTAGGCATTGTTTTTGCCGAGAAGCTTGGTAAAGGTTCCATAGTGCAGGGATTAGGGACGTGAAATACTGACGTGAAGAATTGATTTAGGGCTGCTGCGGAATTATTAGGGCTTATTAATTCATCATCTGAGTCAACGAGATTTATTTCGTTAGTTTGTTGTTTCGTGGAGATGACACGCCAGAATTTGTTTGGGTTTGAGCGGAGCATTGTAATCAGGTCAACAGAGAAGAATTTGTCCTTTGCCTCATTTATTGCTTTAATATATTCAGTCTCACAGAGGCGATGTCGCTCCCATACTTCAGGACTATTTCTACTTTTGGCGGTTCTGTAGAGGCGTTTTTTTCGGTTAAGTAGTGATTTTAAGTGTTTGTTAAACCATGGGTTATTTGAGTCAGACTTAATAATGATTGTAGGGATATATTTGTTTTTTAAGCTCAGCAACGTGTTTTTATAGAGTTCCCAATTCGCATTCACAGAACGGGTAGCGTAGGACTTTTCGAAGTGTTCATAAACGCGAGTGAGTTCATGATTGATTAGCTGAAAGTTTCCTCTATTATAGTCGGTGATTAATTTCTTCGTAGGTGATCTTCTTTTTAGTGGTATAGAAAGGGATACATGAAGAAGGTTGTGGTCGCTAATTCCGGGCAGTATTGTCACACTTGATATGTCATCAGGGCAGCTGGTGAGTAAAAGATCAATTGTGTTATCGCCTCTAGTGGGGTTGGTTATTGTTTGATGGAGGTTGAAGTCTAGTGCCAAGTCTAGGAATTGTTTGGATTCATTCAATGGCGACTGATTAGTTACTGAAAGGAGGGCCCAATTGATGTGAGGGTAGTTGAAATCACCGAAAAGAAAAATAGGCGCATCGGGGAATTTATCTTTTATGTTTGTAAGGGAACTGCGAAGGTGATCACAAAAAAGCGGATGACTGTCTGGTGGTCTATAGCAAATGCCGTATACTGATTTAATCGAGGAATTATGTACACATACCCATGTTAGTTCTAAATTGGAATCATGGCAGATGAGTGAGGACGATAGGTTGTTGTTCACTGCTATAAGGACGCCGCCTCCTCTCCTTTCCTTGCGGTCATGACGGTACAGAGTGAAATTCTGATTTAAGGGGAAAATTTCACAATCTTTGATTTTGTCAGTCAGCCATGTCTCGGTGAGAAGAATTAGGTCTGCGTCGATGTCTGTGATAAAACCATGTAGCTGCTCACGTTTCGGAATTACACTTCTGATGTTCGTGAAACCAATGTTTACATTTACTGACAAAGATGAACGGTTGCTTGAACGACCTTTGTTGTTTAGTCTGTGTCATTCGCTGTACGTATCAGCCTTATCACGCAACTGATGTGCGTAAGGTAGTAATGCAGGGGGTTTTGCGCATTCTAGGACAGCATCGGTTGCAGTGTCATAAAAATATGACTTACTGCCTACGTGAAGTTTGTCAACGGAAAGTTTAAAGGCACATTTTTGAGGGCGTATGAACTGGATTAATTTGGAGCGCGCGTGGCGAGTAGAGGGAGCGAAATCTTCTCTGATAGCATAGTCAGTTCCTTTCAGTTGGCGGCCGCAAGCAAGAATGTTTTCTTTAGTCTTGTAGTGATTTAGCTTTACAATAATTGGTCTCTTCTTTTCGTTACCATATTTGCCTAAGCGGTGCGCACGTTCAATGGCGTTTCCGTCCAATTGCAGTTTAAAAGTGTCAGCGCAAAGTTTTAGGATCTTTTTTTCAGACTCTTGCCAAGTTTCTTTTTCTAGGTCATCGAAACCAAGAAACAGAAGATTGTTCCTGCGCATTCGATTGTTAGTGTCGTTGCTAGCCGCTTTAAGAACCGCGATGTCACGCCTGATTTGAATTGCCTCGTGGGCAGCTGGGTCGGGATTGGTTTTCGGGTGTGCGATTTCCAGTGCGGCTAGCCGGTTGCTAATTTCTGTGAGCGTTTTGTCCTGTGTTAACTGAGCGGTCTTTAGTTCATTAAGTTCGGTCCGCATATTATCTTGGCATTCTTTGAGTTTAGTTATGACAGCCAGAATTTCTTTGGTAGGACCGGGGTTCAGCTCAACGTCACCGGAAAGAATCAATAGCAGGTGGTATAGCAAATTGAAGGCAACAGCATCCGTACACATGCGAATAGCACGGTCCCAATCGGGGTCGTAGGGGCACGACACCGCAACAAGATAACGGTTGTCACTCCGGTACTCGGCTGAGTAGCGGAGGTAACTAACCTGCAGAAATAGACGTGGGGTAAGCATGGTGTTGCATGCGGTGTCGTGCCCCAAGTGGTCGATTCGTTGCTGCGCCTTAAGTAGCCTGTGCTCGGAATGCGTGATCGGTGACGTAATCGATGATAGGGGTTGCCAGGCCAGGAGAAGAATCCGGGCTTATAAATAACCCCACAGTTATTTTAATTATCGTTCTATTATCTTTTTATGGCGGAAGCTCCCTCAGGCGACGTGGAACTGCGCTTGGTGTTCAATATTTCCTTGCCATCAAGTTCACCTGCGCTGTCACCCATTTGCTAAAGGAATATGCCCTCCCCCCCCCTCTTCCTTTGTAAAGTAAGCCGAAAACAATGTCGTCTGAATATACATCTTTATTAAGCTCACTTCAGGATGGGCCATAAGAGGAAAGTTTTGCCTACGACAGTAGTTGAAGCCTCCGAAAGGAAAGATTCTGTACGGCGCGTCTGAACGAAGAAGTAGCGTCAACGTGCACCGTTACACAGCCTCGGGCAGCATTCGGCTTGTTAAACAGTGCAGCTGGAGATGGACGTGATTTCTTAACCTGATCATTATTACTCCAGGGCAAATAAAATATTGGCATGTGTCAGACAGTCCTAAATAACTTACTACATAGCAATTCTTATAGCAAAGCCTAATTTCGCGATTTCATCATATAATTACACTTCGAGCTATCTTGTAGTGCCAACCAGCTTTAGCGGTTTCCCTATACAACCGGATTTTGCATTGTAACTCTTTTTATTGCCCCAAGTTCGCGTTTTATGCACAATGAGGCCAATGCGTTTTTTAGGCGTGTATTTTTGTGCGAATAAAAGCAATTGTGTGTTGCGAGCAGCCGCCTAAACAATACTTCCAGCTGCATTATTTGTTTGTCCTCACTGAAATTCTTAGTACCAATTAATTAGCTACTTTCAATGGACAACTTTACTGTCGCCAAGAAAAACCTGTGTCTTTAGAGCACATTTTAAAGCATTGAAAGCGCATCCGTTGCTAGCGACTCATTACCTTTTGCGTAATCCTTTTCGCCACGTTTCAGAAAAAAAGCCCGCAAAAGTTCATGAAAGTCAGGCGTGGACTCCCGCCAGCACGCCGCCGAACCACACCCCCCACTACGCGGACAAACAAGTAATTTAGCTCCAAGAGTAACCCGGCTGGTGCGTCACATTCACGAGGTGTCACACCTTGGTGCTGCGACCTTCTACTAGATTACAAGACCTCTAAGTAACTTTTGGTTTTTGCGTGCCACATTAAAACGTGCATGGTTTCCGGGATTTCCGGGATTTTTTAAATAATTATTTTATCCGTGCAGCCGGCATAAGCGTAGATATAAATGCGGACCGCTATCTTGGGTATTTCCTGCCAAAATGCAGATCGCTAAAGTACTTGCTCTGCTTAAAAGAGTAATAAGACTGAGTTATCTAATTACAGACCTATCTCTGTACTTTCAACATCTTCAAAAGGACTAGAGAAAATAATACGTCAGCGTATTTCACATTTCTTAGAAAAACTCAGCCTGTTATCTAACTGTGAGTATGCTTTTCGAGGAGGAAGGTCAACCCAGCTTGCCCTGCTAGAACAAAAAAAATTAAAATACAAGAAACTTTGAATTAAAGCTGCTCACGCTTGCGGTTCTAATCGACTTCAGCAAAACGGTTGACTCTATTAATCATGAACTTTTACTAACGAAGCTAAAGTACTACGGTATTCGTGGTATTACCTTAGATATAGTCAAATCTTATGTAAGGCAGCGGAGTCAACTTGTCAAAATAAACAGCGTCTGCTCCCATATCAAGCAAGTAAAAGTTGGAGTTCTCCAAGGGAGCATATTGGGCCCCCTTCTTTTCGATGTATATGTAAATTATCTTGTTCTTGTGGATAGCGAACCAAAATATATCATCTTCGCAGATGATACTACCGTGATTTTTTCGTCAAACAATATTGTAAACCTAACTTCGACTGCAAATTCTGTCCTTGCTAAAACACATACGTGGTCACAGGACAATGGCTTAAAAGTTAACACTGACAGAACCAAAGCTATTTTATTTCAAGCCGAAAATAAACGTGTGAATTTAGAGACTGACATTTCAATAGGCTAAGAATTGAGCTTGTCCGGTCTGCGAAAAAGTTAGGTGTGTTTTTTGATAGCCATATGTGATGAACTGATCACATAGAAACTTGACTTGCGCAAGGAAAACTTGCGCAAGTCGCTAAACAACTGTTATGTTTAAAACCAGTGCCACGCAAAGTCAAACTTCTCTTATACAATGCTCTCTTCCTGAATCAAATACACTACTGCTGTCTGGTGTGGAGTACGACACCTGCTACCAACTTAAATATATTATTCCTGCTTGAAAAAAAAGGTATTTCGTACCATCTGTAATGCTCGCGATCCAGCAGATACTCATACTGCACCTCTCTTCAAACAGTTGAAATTACTCACGCTCCACTCTCTGTTAGACTTCAAGCCGTCGTTAGCCTATCGTAAAGACGAGGAACAAAAGCAGTCATAATTTACGTCCTTAACGCAGTTGGTTACAAACAGAACAGAATACAGCACACGATCAGCCGAACAATGACATGTGCCTCGTCCTCGAACCAACTGCGCTTTTCAAACGCTACATCATCGCTTACCACGCCTGTTAAGCACACTCATGCGCAATAACACCGATGTCACTTCCTACCCTGTTTCGCATTATCATGAGTTTTTCAACGAAATTTGATGATGTTAGAATTTGCTGTTTCATGCTGCTTTTTGCAATTGCAAAATTTGCAATTTGCTGCGGTTTTTTCATGTATAAACTGCGGATCGCTTGACCTTTTGTAGTGTTTTCTTTTCTTATATTGAAATTTTCTTTTTTGCCGGCAAAAGTTGATGCCAACACGGTACCGTATCGTAATGTAGCATTTGAGTTGTTGGAACTGAATCAGTACCTGCGCCCTGTGCCTGCCGCTGCTGCCATCAGACAGGGTTCCATAATTCCCCATAAATCCCCCATAAATAGTTCCCCATAGTTCCATAAATCCCCCATAAATTTTATGTTTATTGGAATAAAAGAAATTCAATTCAATTAAAAAATTAAGAATCCAGATTCGAAGCTTTATCTGTTTCTGAGAACGGTTCCAAAATGGTCGATATCGGTGAACGTAATCGTTCCCTGTTACGCTACGAAAGTTCTTATCACTACAAAGTGCTGTCGCGCAATAAATAACCCGTGTGACTACGGGGCCCCCAGGTGTAGTTCCGTTTGTAATATATTAATAGCCAAACCGTGCAATATCGTGACCAATAATATGACTGCCTTCATAGCAAAAAAAAAACTCACGTAATATTAAGGTATGTTCTCATCATTATCACTCCGTCTTCTTCAGTCAACGAGTAACATTCGTACTGGAATGAAAACAAAAAAATTAGTTGTAATGTTTATGTTCCAGCCGAGAAACACGCGCACTCTTAAGTGTGAAAAGTTGTCAAATTACGAGGACGTGCGACGTTTGCGTCGGGCGCTACAAGGCGTCTTTACTTACTATTGTTTGCCTGAGTGCTTTTTGTATAAACAAAATAAACATTAGCAGCCAGTATCATATCAGTATCTAAAAATCTTGCCTCACATACATTCAGATGAACCCCATTAGACACTGCCGAGCGCAGTTTTGCGCGGAGTAAAATTTTAATCGGGAATAATGGTCTCAAAAGTCTGCACGGCCTGCACTGGGTCACCTACGCACGTCACTACTGTGACTTCGTCAGGTATACTCAAGGAGGAAGGAAAGCATAGAAGAGGCCCCGGCCAGGACGGGCAAATTGGAGAAAGTGTGGTGGAAGTCACGTGCTATTTTTCGCAAAGGACCACTGGAACTAGTACACCAAACGTCGACGTTGCCATAGCAACCACGCCCATGAAGCTCTCGCTGCTGCTCTAGTCCTCTCGAAAAAGCGGGGTACGTTTTTTTTCGACCCGTGTCTTTCTCACAGCACAGTCTGTTCGCGAGGCAACCTGACTTTAGAGCGTGGTGTGTAAGCTCGAAAGTTGTGTTTTGGGTCTGTGAGTGTGAGTTGTCAGTCAGATACAGACACACTGAAGTAATCACGGCGTTGGTCTACGTCGTCGTCTTTAACGCGCCACAGAAACGCACAGGAGCGTGTCTCCTTCTCTAAAACTGTTACAGAAGTTTCGTAGGCTCTGTTCTGACGCGCGTCGGCAGCACACACTACCGGCAGCTCGTAGCATTGCAAGTTCAAAGCTCCCACGTATCTACTCCGGTGAGCTCATTGGAGGCGCAATGGGAGATGGCCCACCAACCTGGCTGCATTTCCGGCTTCAAAAAAACGTGACGTCAAGGCCTCTCCTATTTTGCTTCTTTCCTCCATGGGTATACCAGACTAGCTTGGCACCAGACACCATTTTAACTCCTTTCCTGACATCCCTTATTCGGCTGGTGATCAGACGGCATAAGGTGTTTCTTCTGAAGCGATGACTCAAATCTTATTTATTTTGGCAACTCCGGGCATTTTTGCCTGACCATATATTGCATAACAGGGGCCCTGATATTTAGCTTCCAATGGAAGATGCACATATCAGCCCGAAGTCTCGAGCTGGGGAGGCCGTATTTCCGTGCCCAACAATATAGGATATATAGGTAGTACGTGCGAGGCTGGGCTGCAAGGTATCCTTACCATGCCTTTGACGTTGTTTTCTGAGCCATCGCAAGCAAGCGCTAGAACGTTGGATCTTTCCTCCTTTGCCGGTGGCAGTAGCATCGGTGACGTTGCTCCGGTCAATTTTGGCCACCGTGCAATGGTCCGCACGCCGGAACAGTTATTACGCTTTGCATAGCTTGGTCCTCGCAATACGTAACCCTGAAGAAAAAAGAAACAAATCTCGTGAGCGGTTTTCTAGACTATATAAGACGAATTTTATATCGCTCACATATATTAAGGAAGTGTACTCGAATCTTGAAGAGCAAATGCAATCTAGTAGACCTGTTTCGAATCTGACGAGAACTGTCTCTGCAAGTTCTACACGAAGGCGCCAAAGGTGACTTGAAGTGAAGCTTACTTCCAGTGTTCTTAATTGCCCACGGGCGAAAAACCTATTGCTGCATATATATATATATATATATATATATATATATATATATATATATATATATATATATATATATATATATATATATATATATATATATATATATATATATATATATATATATATATATCTCTGCCAAAGGCAAGAATAAAGGTTAACAGTGTGTTTCTCTTTCTCACCTGAACGGTGTCAGTCAGAAAGTAAAACGTACAGGGGCTTTGCTGCAGTACGAGACTGGCGAACAATTCTCCGCGGCCCAACACAATCCAGTGCGAGTAAATCAAGTGAGTCCACACAGACTCCATCTGCAAACGCGAGAAGACGAAGGTTGCGTCTGTCTAGAATATCAGGCTGCTCCCAGCGTGCGTACATCTCGTGCGGACGTCAGCGCCGTAGATGTTAACATATGCTTTATGCGAGCGCTAGACTTACGACGCCTGCGAAAAACTGTTTAATACAAGCATAGCTGGTCACTTGTCTCTAGCCGTGCTTCAGGGTGCAATTTCACCGCATTCAGAATGTTTTCGTGTTACTAAGGGCTCAAGCAAGGTGGAACTGCCAAGGATTCATTAAATAAGTTACGCTTTATCAATTAGTTTCTTTTTCATTGAATAACTAGATGAGGTGGCGAACTTTGTGAAGCATAAAGATTTCTGGAGTTCAACAGCGTTGCATGCGAAACGCGCAAACAAAAAGCGACCTACCAGGGGGAAGATGTGCTGGAGGTAATACTTTTGCGGAAGGAGACAAATCACGTAGACCTTGGTGCTTGTAGAAAATTTCGCGAACACGTGCTCTAGAAAAGCTGAAGCAGAAGCTTTCGACCGAATGCTAGTTGTGACGACACTTTTAGAAGCAAGGTGCAGTCTCTGAGTGACTATCACGGGCCCATTGTCTGAAAAGAAGAAGGGGGAGGGTTGTCACACGCATTTGTGTCCTGTGGCGGTCGTCATTCATACTGCTTTATTCTAAGCAGTCTTCTATGCACAAGGTTTAATTTATTTGCCCTCTCGGGCCATGAAAACACCGGCGTGTAACGCACTTGTGACGAGCCTTCTCCCAAAGGCTATCACGAGGGCCGCAAGCTCCTTAGAACGAGGCTAGAGCAGGACACATTATGGAAGATGACGTCATCGCCTTTTGGAAGCGGCGAAAGCAGCGCCATGACCCCGATCACCCACAATCACTTCTTCAAGGCAAATGTTACGCATGAGCAAGGGCGGTAACTCCAAGTGCTCAGCACCTCCCATGTAAATGCGAAGGACTGAAGCTGCTCCGGGAAAAGTGCTGGCCTAAGGAGGTGACGTCGCTCGAGGTCTGGGCTCGGCTACGCGCTGACGTCAAAGAGACGCTTAACTCCCTGCAGAGTTTCTCATGTAAAACTTCCTTTGTGAGACATACTTGGCCAGATCTCTTCCCCTTACCCACTTCTCGAAAATATCTGGAGCCGTCGATTAAATACACCATTCTTTTTCTCTATAGTATTGCCAGAGAAAAAGTGTTTTTTCTTTCTCTCCCTTAAAACGAAAGCTATGAAACAAGCAGCGGACACGTAAGCTTACCAGGTTCTGAGCCCACTAATACCTCCACGTGAGACGCATTCAGGATATCGGTCATCACTTGAGCAATAAAATCTGCCACGTCGTCTGAAACTGTAATGAACAACAGTGACAGTGTACTTTCTGAGGAGAGTAAAAATGTTATTAGATATGACATAGAACACTAGCGAAATAAAAGTGGTATTTCTCGAGTAAGCTCTGGGTTAACACACTGCTAAATGCGGGCAGTTTCGCACAAAGCACTAATCGCGATATCAATGTCTAGCGTTGCGCTTTTTTTTCTCAGACGGCGTTCTAATTACATTTCTGTGATGGCAGGCAAGTCCTCATTCGCCTAAGCAGTTGCCTAGTGTGCCCGGAGGTCGTAAAACTGAGATACGGGTAGTGACGTCACATGTACCAACCAAATTTATCTATCTTACCAACTCCCCGTGACGCCGCAGATTTTGGCAGCGCCTACTGCAAGGTAGTCAATTGTTTACAGAACACAAAGCTTATATTATGTTTGAAAATGAACAAGAATTAACTGAATCTGATACATTTTGTGGAGTTTTCCTGAACAGAAGAAGGTGAAACACGTACCGACAACAGTATGAGCTCGCTGGGGACAAATTCTGGGTATGAAATTTGAATCGAGAACGTTTGGCCTTCGATTTTTTCATCCGATAATCAATTTATTTCCGAAGTAACATGACAGTGAACCTTTCGAAGAACAGTCTACAATAAAACGTTTGTTTCCATCAAGCTTTAGTCAATTTGTTTCCAACAATTGTTTATACGAATTGTATCTATTTAAGCATAGTAGAAGTCGCAGTGTCACTCGCGCCAGTTTCTCACGTTAGCAAACTCGAAAAAGTACCGTCTATTCTGACGCATAAAATGCTGGCATCGTATTGGCATAAGTTGGCAGTTCGATGCTACTTCTGTTTCAACGAAACAGGAACAACACAGAGGACTGACACAGTGTAACATCATCAGTATCCCAGTATAACTCGCGCTGCGTTTTGCAATTATCACTTTATCTGCCTCAACTGTCTAAGCAAGTTCCTCTGCAATGGGGCTTTCTAGTCGGTGGTTTACGATCGCCTGATCAAGTACGGAATGCCTCAGTGGAACAATACGACTAAACGCGCTGTACACAAGAGCAATCAAAGCAAGAGATTTGCATTCAAAAATAAAAAGATATATATGGCAATTTAATACGAATATAATTATATGGTGGCACACAAGTGGTTCCAGGTGATAAAGAGGTGATAATGCTACCAGACCCAGTTTACATGTCTAGAATCACGATAAAGATCATATAGAGAACAAAAGTAAAGTACTCATTAGCGCAGTGCCTACCTTCAAGATCGTCTGACGTTCTTGTCGCAATACAGGATGCTAGCAGCAGCAGCAGCATGAAATTCCACGCTGCACATACGATCATTGTCTCCGCCTTCTGAGACAGCCGCAGTCTGCCGTTCAAGGCGTCTGGTAGCTCTTTTATTCAAACGTGATCCCAATAAATTGCTTAGTTAATAATGTCCTGCAGCAATTCGACAAAGGATGGTACAGCAAGCAACAGAAAAAAAATGTGGACCCGGTCGCATCTTACCGAATGTAAAAATTGCACTACCCATATGTGGTCATTGGAAAGTTGCGGTTTACCTCCGTGTTTCGAAAATGAATAGCACAATGCCTGCAGCATCTGTCTAACTCCCCATTCGCACAATTTTTATTTTATTTCAATTGATATACCTGCGGGATGGTTAGTAGCCTCATCATGAATAACTATGACATTCGTGAAGTAAACATGGCATAATGAAAACTCATTGAATAGAGACAGCCGTCCTAAGACAGACAAATTCTTCACAGAAGGCCTTGAGACAAGCTGCGTAATAAAAAAAAACGCAGCGTACTTGTGCGATCTTGAAGAATCACAGCCAAATTTCCAGCTATTTCTTTCGAGCAGATGCATAAAATAATTTTTACATTAGATTCTGGGGTTCTACGTGCCAGAACCATGCTCTGATTGTCAGACACGCTCAGTAAGAGAGTCCGAAATAATTTTGACCACCTAAAGTTCTTTAACGTGCACCTCATGCACGGTACACGGGTGTTCCTGTATTTTGCTCCATCAAATCCGACCACCCTGGCCGGGATTTGATCACGTGATCTCGTCCTTGGCAACGCAACGCTGTAGCTGCTAAGCCACCACGGCGCGTATGAAGAAATTTAATAGCCAGGAATCAAACCACACGCCCGATACGTAGCCCGCTTATGACTCATGACATGGACCCCATTGAATGCTAACCTAATATGCAAATCCCATTTTGTTGTCTGCGTATAAAGGTAAAACATGGGTATAACGTCGTAATTAACCGACGTGTAAATGTTGAACATTGTAGACACACCCTACATTAAGTGCCCCTAATTTCCACCAAATATGAAGTCAGTGTCACTTGCACTTGTCTGGGTAAAATGGAAAACACTCAACACGTTTCATATATCGCGATAAATTAGGGAGCAATCAGTAATTATCCGGAAATCAGTAATTTAACCCAGACACTAGAAAGCTTTCCCATCAGTTTTCCCCTAACGCACCCCCAATTTCCACCAAATGTGATTTCGATGTCACATAGAAAGCTTGCGAATAGCAGCCATATAACGCTTATGGAGCACTCGCCTACAAACTGACGCTCTTGAAAGCTCCCCCCTCGAAGTGTAAACTCCGTTGCACATCCAGTTCTTTCGGGGCCGGAGACAAACTTCACATGCGGTTTGTATACGTTTCTAACGCTCTTGAACGCCTGTATAAGTAATGTTCTACAAATGCTGTCATCAAGCCACACATTTAAAATTTCGGTCATACATCACCCACAACGTGCCGCTCATCATCATGCAAAATTAATTTTCGTGTCGTATTTAGTTCCCACAGGACAACGCGAAAACAAAGTGCGTGCTTCTTATAAATGTCTTTAAAGGGCAAGAAAACAATCATTTAGTAGTAACATGCCACACGTTATCCTAAAGGTTTATAACTTTCGGTCCATATATCACCCATAACATAGCCGCCATTCTCCCTAAATATAATACTGCTGTCCCCTTTGATACTTCCAGGGCAACGGGGCAGGGAATGCTTGTAAGCGTTGCACCGAGCGTCTCTAAGCAAGTCAGAATCTATTATTTGCCAATTCTTATTTCGTCGGTAAATAACCCATGCACTTTACTATATACCGGAACGTCACTCCTGACTTACCCCTCCCCCCTTCGCCCCAATATTCCCTAACAATATAGGCTCGGTGGATTATATAGTTCACCCAAGAAACACCGAAAACACTCATATAACGTTTTCGAGCGAATTTAGTAGCGCTAACAGCTTTGTCGTAAAAACAGGAGTAGGTTCTTATAGTCCAACCTGAAACAGATCTACCTGCACACTAGTGATCAGAAGGCTTACGCAGACGTCGAATGCGGTTTTCACTCGTGAAGGAACTGCAGTGACTTCAAGGGCACGTCGTGCAATGAAGCCGACGTGGAACACAGCAGCGATGAGTTAATAGGTAAAGCTATTCTGGCGCCGGGCTGAGAGCACAGTCAAAGCAAACTTCGACTTTTTAGTGGTCACGCACTGGCAAGAAGCTGTGCGTGGGTTCAAAGCTGTGTTTGTGGAACTTTCAGTGTATCCAGGACACGGCTGTGCTCTCAAGAGTTCTTTCTTCTTTTTGTAATCAATAAGCAGCACTGCAGCAAGCGTATCTTTTGATCACAGATATAGGCGCAAAGAGTAAACACTGAAAGCTTGAAAGGAAAGAAGAAACAAGCGGACGTCGAAGTTGTGAACGCGTTTGGCTGTTAACCATTTGTCCTTTTTCTTTTTTTTCTTTTTTTTTTCTTTTTGCACTTCGCTGCATGTGCCTATCCCACTGCGCGCTCCCGCAACGAACCACGCAAGTAAATTCGATGGCACATGATTTACAGCCGAAAGTCAGCAGGGTAACCGGGGAAGGTCAAATGAACGTATGTGACAAAAGACGAGTATAACTCCGTTAACGAAAAGCGCTGATGTAGCCGAGGATAGGCGTTAAATGTAGCCCCACTTCGCGCTGACGCGCGTCCTGGAGGAGGTTTAATGAAGTTTATGCAATCCGATCCCACGAAGCGGAATACATCCACGGCGGGTTTTTACTTATTTTAAAGGCGAAGGAATCAACGTATAGTCGATTGGAATATTCTATAGCAGTGGTATTCAAGGGCTAGGTAGACATGCCTCGACGCGATTTAGTGCCTTATAGTTGTTATTGTCGCTCCTGAATTTTTACGCAACCCAATGGAGCATTTGTTAATTTTTTTTTTCCTTCTGTTCACCTTAACACTCGCGCCCACGTCACTGTATTTAACGTCCGATTTCATGCTTGCTTGCGTCTCTAACATTAAACTGGTTTACCGATTGCTCGCCAATTTACCCTCAGCCAAGAAATTGTTAACGAAATCCACGTTGCCCATGGTATAAGCTTGATTCTTCGTGCTTTTTTACAATTAGCGTGCTCGAATAACTTTGAAGCGTATCGCATACGCTCTTCCAGCACAACCACCCTCGCATAACTTCGTGTCGCCTTCTTTATTCTATTTCGAGAAGTTACTTTACCGGGAATTTGGCGAATATGAAAGCAACCGAATTAAAGCTTATAGTTGCACTCCCGTTCGGCACTTGTTTGGTAGATTAATAGGGATTCCGCTTCGTGTTCACATTAGAATGACTAAAGCGAAGCAGTTGCTGTAGCTAAGCCCTCCAGGAAAATAAACCTGCCTGAACGAGCTGGCTTCTGCAATAAACCACCTCGAAAGACTCATCAAGCGTGAGCGCTTTTAGCCCGCTTGATTCTGAAACCAAACTCATGCAATTTACCGGACACCAAGTGCCTGCATGTCAGAATACTAAATGGATAAACACTCCTTAAGAAAGCACTTAATAAGCTTTGGGACTATCAAGCTTCATGATTTATGTCTTTCACCTGTGGCACTCAGTCACTCAGAACAGAAACTAACACGTGCATCTTACTCACAATGCCTTCAGCGCCATTAGCAGACCTACGCAAATGTTGGCGAAAAGCTTTTACGCCGGAATTGTTTGCGAGAGAAAATTTCCGCCAATAGTCATGATAGACATATTATTAACGAATGTGACTGGCCAATCGCACAGAGCACTTACGGGAGGAATGCTTTGAGAATTCGACCTTTCGTCCGTACGCCGACACTTGCTTCCGCGCACTGTGCCTGCGAAGTCGCAACGGTCACATGGCACCGCTGTCTTCAATAGTAAAATAGCGGCTCTGCTGTAGAAACATGGCACATTTAGCCTGGCACCTGCCTAAGAAAGAGATTGGTTGAGGTGGTAAGGGAATCGATATAACTGTAAGGCAGAAATCCAGCTTGGAGCGTTCTGGGCAGCTGCCTATTTCAATTTTTCGGGTTATCGACGTTGAGAGAATCGATGACGTGGTATGATTAGTTCCTTGACAGAAAGAGCCTTCTTTTGTTGGAGCGGTTAAATCAGAGCGTGTGAACTGTCTTTCGATAGAGTTTGGGGCTACTTGCAGTTATTAGATGTTAATATTACCTATCCCTATTGCGGTTTCCGTGTGCCAACATAGCAAATACTTCGCTCTTCATTCATGGTGGTAAGCATGTCACCTCATGTTTAATATAGATTACCTATATTTTTTTCTTTGTAATGTGCCTTCTTGCAGGGATAAAACATTCGGGTCCATGCACGTTGAGGCATTTCAATATTTTCACTTCTGTCTTCTGTCCAGTAGCTTCACTAAGGCATGCCTAATATAAAAGCTTCACTGCTGCGTCAGGAAGATTCAAAAGCCTTGTATCCAGTAGCTTCACTAAGGCTTGTCTAATATAAAGGCTTCATTGCTGCGTCAGGAAGATTCAAAAGCCTTCTGTCCAGTAGCTTCACTAAGACATTCCTAATATAAAGGCTTCATTACGGCGTCAGGGCTAGAAAGCACGCTTCTTCCGTGTCTTTTTCTCGATGCTTGTAATTATTTTAACCATAGTTCGAATCCATGCCATACAATTAAATTTTTTATTGGTTGATAGAATTATGAAGAGAGAGAGCGCGCAAATCTAAGGTTTAAGCATCGTGCCCAACCAAATGCGCGTGCTCTAAAAGAACTTTCACTGTGTACTGCCGCAGTGAGGTACTTTGTTCATTTTCATTTTTTCCTTGTGCTTATTTTCCCTCGACGTAACTGTAATTCTCCGATACTCTTAATTCTCCAAGCTTCTCCTAGCGCATTTTTAGTGCGTCTGCAAAGACTTCCCAGATACACGGAACAAAGTTTGCCGCAATGCTGAATCCAATAATACCATAGCGCATGAAATAATCACTCCCGCCTGGCAAACAGAAAAAACGACTGCGCGATGACCTTCGTTTCTCCGAGACGCGTCTTAACGCTGAGAGTTCAGCTTCAGAATTTGAAATTAATCGGGCTGAGTGACTAATTTCGGCGCACATATCCCGGGAATTAATCCTTGTAGACATAACGAGCATAATAATTCGACACTTACATTGTTTTGATATTTTCTTTTGATTGTGGTCTTTTCCCACTGCTGGACTCTTTACTCATTCCTCACTAGAGTATCAGCATATCATTGCCAACCAATGAACTCTTGCATGGACGATTCCTGTCATCGGTGTGACCGTTTCGGGGACTACGCAAACGTAGTTGCTTAGCGTAAATATTGCCAAACCAGTCTATTTAGATAACCACGTGGGTACCGTGACCTTCCATATAACCAAAGTTTTTTGCTGTTGCCTTGTGCAAAAACAGGCGCTCTCTCGGTGGCACGCTTAAGCTCGAGACAAGCGAGGCGCCCACCGCAGTAAAGGAATCTGAAGTTCGCGAGCGGTGCTTCGATTTCGTGCTCGTGAGAAGCTTTGACTTGTACGTTAATTCGAGCGTTAATTCGAGAGTGAGGAATCCCGTTCCTTGCATCAGGATGCCCCGAGCAAAAGCGAGAAGGAACTCACATCTTCAGTCCAAGTGGGACATCATTCCCACAACTGTGTCGAAGACCACGGCTGTTTCGGGGACCGCGGCTGTGTCGGGGACCACTGCTGTGTCGGGCACTACGGTTGTGTCACGGACTACAGCTATGTCGGGGTCAACGGTTTTGTCGGGCATAACGGGTATATTGGATAACTTGGATGCGGAAGCCTAGAACAAGCAGACGCAGCAAGGCGCAAACACTTATGGCCACGGAAACTTCCAGCGGCGTATCTTCTGCTACAGCATCGTGGCCCTTATGGTACTGCAGTGTCACAACCACGTCTTCAAGTTCATTTCCCCGCACGTGGGTCACTGGTGCAAGCCTACCAAGCTCTACGCGAACCTGTCTGTGCCTGTCTGGAAGAACATCGCGATTCCCGTCGACGAAGCCGAGCGATCCAGCGCGTGCCTCGTCTACGCATACCCTGGCCACGTCGACGACACCATGATGGTTCACTGCAATTCGTGGGATTACGGTGACAAGTACAAACAGCGGTCCGCGCGCTGTCTGTGGCACCTTGTGTGCCCCAGGACCTGGCTGCAGTCTCTAGCGGATGCGGTATACATGTGTGGCGTGCTATTCGTCGTGCCCATGACCGGTTACACCGCAGACACGACGGGTCGCCAGCCGGTGATCATGGGGGCCGTGCAGGGGCTCACCTTGAGCTCCACCGCAGGCTGTTTCACGCATTCGTTTGGGTTCTATACCTCTTCACCAGGTTTGTCAGCTGACACTACTGCAAAAATATATCAGCTGGCGCTTAATGCAGGTGATCGCTGTGACGCCCACGATGATCTTGCTGTCGGCTTCCTCGGTTGTCTTCGAGTCACCGATATGGATGATTTGTATGGGTCACATGGAGGAGGCCGATGTTGTCATGTTCAGAGCGGCCAGGATTAACGGCCCGCGGCGCATCGAAGCGGAATTGACTGTTGAAGCCATGAGGTCAGACTTGAGCAGGAGCAATGCTAGCCTGTCCATGTCCTTCAGGATCATCGCCAAGTCGGGCGGGATCCGTGTGAGAGCTGTCAGTGTATTCTTTTCAAACTTTACCGTCATGTTCGCCTTCTTCATCATTACGGGCAGCAGCCACCTCCAAGAACAAGGCGTTGTCAGGATTACGTCCGATCTCCTGCTGGCTCCAAGTTACCTGGCCATGTACTACGCCTTGAACTCGTGTGGAAGTCTGAAGCTGCTGCTGATCCTGCTGGCTCTTCTGGGTGGATTGTTCGCGATTTGCGGTATCGCTATTTATGCAAGTCCTGTCGAGGTGTCTTACGTCCTAGTGATCGCAGTCAAGGCGACGGCCAGCGTCCTTATTCCGACCAACTACCTCTACATCATAGAGCTCTTTCCCACCGCCGTTCGCAGCGCCGTCATGTGCGGTGCTTACACCAACGGCCGCGTGGGAGCTGTGCTAGCCGCCTTCCTGGCACAGCTCAAGTATATCGGCCGGGAGGACTTGGGCTTCGCGAGGGCATCCGTCGGAGCACTCACGAACATCATGGTCGTAATGCAGCTGCCTGAGACGAGCGTTCGCACGAATGTCACCGAGTAAATGGGAAAGCAGAAGGACATCCTGGACATTATGCAACGAAGCCTTTCGCCGCTGCGTAACACTTTCGCCGCTGCGTAACCGGCTACGTAACACTGGTTATAAGGCTGACTAGCTAACTTGGGTCACTCAGTATGAGCAACAGAGCGTGTGCTCATACTGAGTGACTGACAACAGGAGTAGCCAAGTATGGAGAGAAAGAAATATCCCGGCCACGGCGGCCGCATTTCGATGGGGGCGAAATGCGAAAACACCCGTGTGCTTGGATTTAGGTGCACGTTAAATAACCCCAGGTGGTCAAAATTTCCGGAGTCCTCCACTACGGCGTGCCTCGTAATCAGAAAGTGGTTTTGGCACGTAAAACCCCAAATATTATTGTTATTAAGTATGGAGAAAGAAGTGACGAAAACAAAATGGGCGCGATGTTGAAATCTTGGATGAAACCGAGACGCTTTAACGTTTCCTTAAACATCAAACAAAGCTTTGCTAATCACCGATTACCACGCATGCGTGGAATCCACCGAAGTTTTTCAGCCATTGAACAGCGCGCTTGTAACAACATGGAGCTTACATTTACATACCGTCAGGAATTATAATACGAACGATGACGTTCAACGTAAGCAGGTAGGAGAGCTTACCGCACCAGCCACGTGGCGCACGTTACTCACGCATTGTGAACCGCGTCCTTGTAGAGTGAAGCAAGGGGTAGCGCGTAACACGTGTGCCTGAAGTCCTGCCAGAAATCGCTGGAGATCTCAGCTTGGCCCCGGAAGAAGCTCGCGTACCATTCCAGAACGTGCCTGCTAGTGAAGAACATCGCTTCTCGCCGCCTATACACCGTTTTTTCATGGGCGCCACCACATTGCTACGCAGTGACGCCATCTATGGGCAGTCGGCATGCTGGCTTGGGCGAGCGCTCCGTCTTGCATGGCAGGTATACGCTCGGCGGTAGTTTCTGGCGTTTGTTTTCGCGCTCGTGCAGTCTATTTTGCATGATGTGGCGTTTTGCGAAAAGCCAGCGACAAAACAGGGCCAAAACAGAGGCTCTCGAATGAACTCCCGCTACAGCGACGCTAATTAAAGACAAGCGCTACTTCTAACGAACCATTGCTGTAGTATCATCTGGAAAAGCAAGGAACAATTTTGCAGGGTATTGCCTCGTCTCACCATTATTTGCTAAATGATTGAAATCAAGCTCTCCTATATTTAATACGGGTCTCACAAAATTCTTTATTACAAAATAGGATGCGCGAAGAGAAATCGCTTACCACTTCGTGCATGCATTCTACAGTAATCATAGCCATCATTATACTTAAAGGCATCCCGGATGTTGTCTTTGTGAGCAGGCATATATTAACACTAGAGAGAAGCAGAAAAAATATGTAAGGATTGCGTGCCTACCATAATCTCAGCCGATAAAAATTTCGACGCGAGTAGCATTGAGGACATCAACCATTGATTTAGCAATAAATTATGCAACATTGCTGGTGACTGCAAAGAAAACGAGTTGCTTTGTGCAACCAGTTCTTTAAGACTGAAGCCTGTGCACTCTCTAGACAGGAAATTGAAGCGCTAATACGAACAAGCATTATTATTCTGTTTAAAAAAAAAGATCCTAAAACATGTTTTACTGTTATGGCTAGCCTTCACCTAAAGGGGGGGAAATTGGCAGGGGGTAAAATTTCACGCGAAGGATCCCTGCGACGGCGCTTACCGGAAAGACCACTAAGTCTTTTTTTCTGTAACAGTTAATTTGCAGAACAAAAGGGCTATAACCAACACCTCTATGCTAAGCATAAGGACAGGATTCCCAGCGCTAGAAGCTGCGTACCGCTCAGAGACCTTCTACATGTGGCGAAAAGTCGCCCAAATAAGAGAAAATAGCTATTGCTTTTGTACTGACCACCACCCACATCAAAGTCAATAAAAAACACCTAAAGAAACGCGAAGAAGTTCACCTCACACTTTTCTAAAGAAAGCATGTTTCCATATCTGCGTGGCTTTTTGAACTGCTTACTATCTATTCGTTCTTGCGTTTTCGTGTCTTGTTTTTTTTTTGTGTGTGTGTATATGCCTTTAGGGAATTCGAGGCCGTAGCATGTTCGGGCTTCTCTGCAGTTTCACTTCCGTTGCGTGAGGGTGACCACCAGTTTGTCACATCATCGTACAAAAAGCAACCGGGTGCAAGAATGCACCATCTTCCGCTCACTTTGGTATATGCCCATTTTGATACGCACATTCGTGCCAGTGTGGATACAGCTTCTCGAGCTGCATCCAGCACGGGCGTTTGCAAATTTAAAAGCGTTAAAAGCGAATTAGTGTATCTGGGAAGCTTGCCTGAGCCAATCCATGCGCAGAGTGCTCAACTCAAGGTCACGCTATCGTACAGTGTACGATCGAACGTCTTCTCCCTTTCGATTGTACGATCCACACCGTCTCTTAAAACTGTAAAACAGACAATACGCGACGCACGGCGCATGCGCCGCGAATTAGGAAAGATGAGATAGGAGGATTCGGCCCCGAGTGACGAGGCAATTGCGTGCACGTCCTCATTGTGTACACCGAGGAGCAGCGCGGGATGAAAGACAGCTTTGCTCAAATTTTTCTTTCTATCTAACGTTCTTTCTTTTCTTCTTTCTTAGTTTCCTTCTTTCTTCATTTCTTTCTTTCTTGTTTCCTGCCATCGCAGCGTGTGAGGCCTCGCGACTGAGACAGGAAAAGCTTTCTCGTAGCTCCCAATAAAAGAAAAATTGCAGAGTGTACGCGCAGATCAATAACGTAGATGACGAAAAGTCCCCATGCAACACTTGAGCGATTGCAAGACGATAGCATTATGTGACTATCGGCGACTATCATTAGGCGACTATCGATCAACATCCACATGGACTTCTTACTCCTCCAGTGTTCCTTCATGGACTATTACGATTGATGATTTACTGACGCTGCCTATACTTACTCTTCCTGACCTTATGAACTGCTGTTTCTGTCTAGTTATCATGCATCATCCGTAGATGTTTTTACTTTAGGGCTATTTATCATGGGACGTTGGGCACAAGAGTACGCGCCAAGTCCCGATTGGCTGGGACCGGCAACAATGAACACCTCTATATAGTAAGGAATTTTTTTTTTGAAAACTGGCCCTTATATATGTGCTCATGGGCGAATAGCTCTCAGAAACAAGGAAGGTATGCTCAGCAACTGGTGTGAAGGTTTCCAAATAGTTAGGACAAGTGACTATTATCTGCATGCAGACTGTAGGCAACATTCACAACGCTCGCTATCGTCTGGAACCCAAACGCCTGCCAAAACGCAAACGTTTAAGAATGGTTGAGAGACGGCAGTTGAGAGATGCCTTTGGTGATAGACAAGAATCGCACGCCAAAAATCCATCAGTGGGTTTTTCTTCTTGTCTCGTTTTAAGGGGACCAGAAAAACACGCCACCATTTCTTATTGGTGACCTGGCAACAACGACGATTTCTTTTCGTTGGCCTCGGTTGCCACGCGTCCTGATGTGGGAATGAAATTATATTTAATCATGGAGGCCCGTTTCATGCCGATACTGCAACAGCGACCTCATAGGCTTCACAGACTTCTTAACTCCACACTCCTAATCAGATCATTGTTTTTGCCCGAAAAGCTCTAGAATTTAATTTTATTAATTCTGTTAGTTGCAGTAGTTGCTGACCATCATCAATATAGTGCAACGATTAATTTTGCGCTCGTCCCTATTTCTTTCTTGTCGTTTATACCATTCACGACCAGCTGGTCATCTTGGAGATAGCGCACTCAGAGCACCGCTCGGAGCACTGACAAAGCACAAAAAAGAGAAAGAATTGAAATAGAATTATTACATTGTCTTGGACATTACGTCCTGCTGCTTATTACAAAACAATTGATTAACTTTTAACTTTTGAAAAAGAATTCTCGTTTGAACAACTACATAGGTACCTACTGATGCTTATACTTTAAGTACTTATACCTACTAATTTCATCAGCACACGCGTTCGTTAAAGAGCATGAGCAAATGCTGCCAAGGTAGGGCGTACTACATGCATATATATATATATATATATATATATATATATATACGTGTGTGTGTGTAACCACACAAAGGAAATTTTTTTGTTTTTTACTAGTCAGCAGAAGATTGTGGGCGCCATCGTTTTGCAGGGCAATATCCTAACTGGGGCTTAATTACGTGTAGCTTATTATTCAATTAAGTGGCTCCCAAGCGTTGCCAGTAGATCTCCAGTTTCTTTCGTAGGAAAGGCTTGAGACCTGTGGCAGGGACACCAACGGTAGAGTAAAAAGCTTGCGAGGCATTTGATGTGGTGTTTTCGTGGGCGACAGTATTACCCTCGATTCCGCTATGCCCAGGAACCCAGACTATTACGACGTGTCCATTATATGCCCGTATAGCGCCCAAAATAGAATAAATTTCAATAATTACAGCATATTTTTAGCTCTTACAAAGACATTAAAGCTTTTAATATGCTTAAACAGTCTGTAAATATTATTGGCCTTTCTAAATTTTATTCCTTTACCGATAGTACTGCATATACATGTGACGTAAGTATACTAGTTTGTGGCTGCAGAATGTTGCATTCAGAGAAAGGGGGACCGACAGCAGCATAAGATACGCCCAAATGTGACTTTAATGCGTCGGTGTAAAATTCCCGGCAAGAATGTCTGATATTTTAAAAATTGCGTTTAAATGTGTGCCTGTAAAACTCTTTTGCGACCTCGATAAACGATGTGTCACAGTCTACCAGCTGCCACTGCTATGGTGGTAGCAGCTTCGCTGGAAGCATTATGGGGAAGCCCGAGAAGTAAGACGCCCATTTCGTCGCCAAGTTTTCTCCCACACGGTGACAGAGGTTGTCTTACTGAAGGTCTGTTATGGAAAAGTGCGTGCGTGCGTGCGCGCGTGTGTGTGTGCGTATATATATATATATATATATATATATATATATATATATATATATATATATATATATATATATATATATATATATATATATATATATATATATATATATATATATGTGTGTGTGTGTGTGTGTGTGTGTGTGTGTGTGTGTGTGTGTGTGTGTAGTCACACACTTAAAGAGCACAAAATAATATAGCGGGAAAACAAAATAAAACAACAGATATTCCGTATAAGGGAACTTAGCTGGAAAAGCACTTTGCTTAGGAAGAACCATAGGGCCGTCCTATACTGCATGGCAAAGTTAGATCCTACAAGCCATCCAACCCTTTTCTTTTTTGTGACATTTAGCACAGTCACAGATTTCTCGCCCGAGCATCTATATAGGGCTTGCCATATTTGAATTCTGACCACATGCGACATTTTTTTTTCTCTCTCTCTTATGCAAACAGCTAATATCGCAGCAATGGTCTGCGCCTACTCAGCATCGCGCATAAAATCCTCTCTGCGCAAATTGGCAGTTCGCGAAAGAAAAAAAACTACGCACAGAACCTTACAGAGAGAAATCGATGCGACAATCAGGCGGCAAACGCCAGCCCGCCCGCCTCATGCACATCTGCTCATTTGCCTTTCAAGGGTCTTCGCGGTTGAAAGCGATGACGCGGAATGATTAGCTTCGCGCAGTCGCCGCGGAGACTCCTTTGTTGGACCAAATATGCGTCGCGTACAGCAACTGATTCATCCTTCGAATAGGATTTCACGCCGCTGGCCCCGCTCACGATTTTGATAATCCTAATGTCGTTCCTTTTTTTTATTATTTCTTCCATTCTATCTCTGGTTACGTCGGCTTGCATTTTTTTTTTTTTTTTGCGTGTGACATTTCTTTTCTCGCGTCATCTAGGTCTTCTTTTTTTTTTTTTTTGCCGGCGTCACTCAGAATCGAATTTCGCTCGTCTGTGCTTCGATTCTTCGAGTGCTTCACTCTCTCTCTCTCGTTTTCTTTTTTTTTTTTCTCTCTCTTTAGCGCTTCGCGTCAGATTAACAGGACTCTCGAGTTCTAGATAGGCCTGCTGGACGCCTCTAACGAAGCACCCTGTCCGATCGAATCGTCGCGAGCGAGAGCCGATGAGGGGTCACATAACGTGCGCCGCGACGGAGGGTGCTGACGACTCGTCGAAATTGGTTTTAGAAGTGGTGGAAGGCGACGGCGGTGTATAATCGGCGGCGGCAGCTCGGGCCGTATACTTGACTGGTCCGCCACTCCCGGCGTTTTCAAGTGCGGTGCCCACACATGAAACAGGGACGACGGGGGAGGTGGAAGCGGGAATATCTTTAATGCGGGACCGGTGGGCGAAGCGTATAAGCGAGTAAGTAGCTCACTACCAATAGAAGTTGGAGGTGGCTCTCTCAACGCGTGTCGAGCCACCGCGGGTGGCACTCGAGTGGCTTTCCAGAGCGACTCGGCTCCCAGAGCCGGCCGACTGCCCTCTCGAAGAACCAAGTCGCGAATAGAAAAGTCCTCAACGGGCAGGCTTTAGAGAGGAGCTAAAGATGGGCACAGGACTCTTTGCGCGGCGAGTCAATAAAATGGGATAGATACGTCATTTTTTCTCTGCCTCTTCTTTTTTTTTTTCTTTCTAGGACTCTCTGAGCCGCTGTATTCTCACGCTTCGACGCCTCGCCTGATGAAGGTCACCGCGGTCGTGGCCGGTTGCGTGGCGCCGTGCGAATTTCTACTCCACGGCTCGACTATCAGTGGGCTGAGTGTGCCGCCGGCTCATTATTTTGCATCGCGCTCGCAAATTGCCTCGTGACACGCACCAGAAGAAAAGAACGCTAATTACAACAAGTTGCAAGGGCGTGAAGACGGTTGGACAGTTATTTCTGTCTGTCTTTTTTATAGCGGAATAACCTGCATACAAGAAGCGCGATAGATCAGTCATCAATAACTATAAGCCAATCGCTGTTATTCCTTTCTTTTTATGTAAGTTGTTGAAAACTTGGGCGCAGTGCGTCTGACTAATAACCTTGAGAAATTTAAGCTCCTATGGCCAGGTTAGTTTGGATTTCGACATGGTATTTCCGCTAACCTTTTGCTGGTTGCACTTACTGATAAAACTATAAAAATACTCTTGACGACGACAGGTTCCTCGGGTCAATTTTCACTGATTTCAGTCAAGCCTTCGACTCGATCAATCGTGAAATTATTCTCAACAAACTCTCTTACTGTCTAACAGCCTACATCCCCCTCCCCAATACAGCTAATTTGTGGATAATTATTTGTTCGTGCTCAGGCGTGCTGTCTGACACAAAACTATCAACCTAGGAGTTCCACAGGAACCTATATTACGACCGTTATTTCTCACATACATAAATGATCTCCCTGATTATTCGTCCCCACTCACAGAAACATTGCTTTACGCAGATGATTCCATTATTTTCACTTCACACGACTCCATTGCATCCCTGACAAAGCAGTTAAAGTGACCTTCACGGGGTTGTTATATGGTGTTATAAAAATAAGGTAGTTATTAATCCCTTCAAAAATAACTTTGTCATCTTCAGTTCGCGGTCAAAAAAGTGCTGTGACGTACCTCAGGTATAAGTTAATAATTGTACAATATTCCCCTATGACCAGTGCACATTTCCCGGTGTCGAGCTTGAACATTCTGTACGTTTTAATACGCATATTAATCAAATAAAAAGAAAGACAGCATATGGCAATCTAGTTCTTCACAAAGCCCGTCAGTATTTTAGCCTGCCTACTCTATAGCTACACTTGATTCTGCGTTCATTCATGATCATTTTAACTATTGCGTCGAATCGTGGAATCTCACGTACCAAACTTACTTAAAGGGACACTAAAGTGAAAAATGATTTCTTCTGCATCAGTAAATTACCGCTCTACAACACCAAAAACAGCACTCTTACAACGATAAGACGTTTGGTAAGCCAGAAAAAGCGCAAGAACGAAATACGGGTGGCGACGCCTACTTAAGTTCCCGCACCTGGGGGCTGTGACGTCTTGGATTTTGATGGGATCTTCTAGGGCCTACTAATTATATATAGCGGTACAGATTGACTACATTGTGTTCTAAAGGAACCAATTATTACACATGGCAAGTTTTGGGAACCTTTATGCAGCCAACATGGCCCAAATGCGAAAACATACTTTGGAATCCCTGACGTCACGCTGACATACAGGCGCTGGGGTTTCGGCGCGAAATTCAAATACGGATACTTGGACGTTCATTTTCTCATCTAATAATCAAACTACTTTTTTGAAATTACTGCCTGCAGGGTTCTCAAACAATGCTTCATTAGTCTAAACTGATTTATTGTTTCGCTTTATTGTCCCCTTAAGCCCACTAGAGCACTTCCAAAAACAGGCACTCCGCATCATGACACACAGCCCTTATCATGGTCCCTCGGCTCCACTCTTTCAGCTGGACATTTACGTATTACAAAACCAATTTCCTACATTCTCAGTATCGTTGCCTATCGCGTAATGTATAACTGAAGTATTCACTGAACGAGAGAATAAAGGGAACCGAGGGGCCCAATTTTTATTAATCATATTATAAAAAGGCAACAAACAATGGCACCAAGACGTATAGGGTAAATTACTTGTACTTATTAATTGAATTAATGAAATTATAAATTGATGGAAATGAAAGTGGATGAAGAAACACCTGGCACAGGTGGGATACGAAACCACGTCTTCGCATTACGCGTGCGATGCTCTACCAATTGAGCTACCGCGGCGCCGTCTTCCGATCCACTCTCTGGAGTATTTATGTGCTACTACTAGAACTAACCTTGGGAGTCTTAGCAGGTGCCACCACTCACAAACCTTGGGGGCGGATGCGGAACATCCTTTCTGCCGCAGGCGACACGAGTAAGTGATCTTTTTGGGTGAAAGAAACTGGTCAATAAACGCACACATGCTACCTGAAGGCATCAATATTGCCGGATTCGGGACCTTCGTTATGTAATCAACGAGGTTATGGTAACTTTGGATTATACATCCGAATAATGAATCTGTACGTGCATGCCCGGAATCTGGGCGTGTATGGGGGAGGCAGAGCCCTCCCCGGCGATGCCAAAATCCCCCCTCCTAAAGTGTTATTACCAGAGCTCTGTCAGTTGATGTGTCTTTTGAGTTGACGCTACCTTCTCGCTTAAAATTTTGTTGTGGCTAAAAGCTTACTGCGTCATTGTTGGTGCAGACACGCACGGTCTTTAATTCACACTTTCGCTTTATTTCTGCAGATCCTAACAATATGAGGACAAGCCCATTAGATGCACCAGTAGCTACTACCTCATCCGTATTTTTTCAATTCGACATTTCTTTCTTCTTTCACTGGGAACACCATGCCCAGGCATAATATATTTAAATATATACACGGGGCAATGTTTATTCTATCTTTTAAAGAGAAGAAGGTAGACAACTAACAATTATTTCTAATGGTATGGATAGCCTATACCTAGAGAATGAATGTGTTGTTGTGTGTTCACCTCGCTTCAAGTTTGTTTGCGTGTGCTTTTTTGGCCCTGGAAAAAAACCTGCAGACATTCAGTGACCCATTCGGCAGAGTCTTTTATCAACGGCGTGTGAAATGCACGTGAATGATATGTGGCTCAGTATTATTCGTTTCCAGTAGGCAATGCTAACGACTCATGAAAAGAAAAGCAATTTTAATCATTTACAACATTTATTTGGAATGGAAACATCGCCACTTGCATGCAGAGGCAATAAATACGAATAGCGTTACATGTAGTAGGTATTATGTACGAAAACCGGACAAGCTCCTACCCCAGTTTCCCACAGGAAGTGAGCGGGGGGGGGGGGGGGGGGGCTGAGAAACGGAGTTTGTCCAGCAGGGTGGTGCCCCTATTTCAAAACCCCACTGGCGCGGGCCAGCCGCTCAGCACGTTTGATCAGATGTAGCTGATCTTCCACGGCCGGACTAGACAGCAGCGCCTCCCATTCGTTCCATGTGCCATTTGGTTCATGTTATCCGTGCTCTGCACACTGCCATCGTGATGTAAAAGTGGGTTGGTGTTGGTCCACATCACTACATCACAGCATATATATATATATATATATATATATATATATATATATATATATATATATATATATATATATATATATATATATATATATATATATATATATATATATATATATATATATATATATATATATATATATATATATATATATATATATATATATATATATATCTGTGTATATATAAAATACCTTACAGGCCCTATGGGGGCATTGTGTAGGGCAGGTTACAAAATCAAGGGAAAAAAAAGAGTAAACAGCCTTCTAAAGTGTAATACAAAAGATACGCATCAATGCAGGGCTCATCAACATTACTACCAAAAACATGAAAAAGGAACAACTGAAGTAATAAAAGGCCATAAAGGTACACTTAAGGAAATAACACGAGTAAAACTTAACGTCAGATACTAATACTAGAAAGTAAAATACACGAAAAATGAACATTTTTCAAGAATTGTTGCAGGGATATTTAGGAAAATAGACGCAAAACAAGCAATAATATATACAGGGCATACAAGCGAACATGTGACGCAGCATAAAATAGCAATTCATAGGAGCGAGATAGCAATGCATCAATAAAAAAATATCACAAGAAGTTCGAAGCACATTGCCAACTGTAAGAAACAAGATAAAGTGATTTGTAAGTGCTGTTGTGAAAAAATGCTCGTGTAGGAGATGACGAAATTTTTCTTGATCTGACTCGGAAGCAATGTGATCAGGCAGATTGTTCCACAAGAGAATGGCCATAGGGAGCGCGGAAAAGTTAAAAGCATGTGTCGTTCCGTACATGCGCGCAAAACTGAAGTGGTTATTTAATCGGCGAGACGTGTTCGAGGCGATCTGGATATGTAGTGTGGATTGTGTGGCATTATAAACATATTTGTGAAACAAGGATAACAGAGCGATATTACGGCGAAGAACTAAAGGCTGTATGGAATGATCGAGTTTCATTTGCGTTACGCTGGAGTGATGGCTATAATTACGTGAAATAAAACGGGCAGCTCGGTTTTGTACTGATTCAAGCATGTCGATAAGTATGTGGGATGTGGGGACCAAATGGATGATGCATACTCGAGCTGTGGACGAACAAATGTCTGATAGGCCAATTTGCTGATGTTGGAAGGTGAATTACCTAGATTACGACGTAGGTAACCTCATGTCCTTTAAGCTTTTGCGCAAACGGCTGCAATGTGGTCTGTCCAGGAGAGGTTTTCGGTTAGGTGAACACCCAAATATTTATACGATACTGTATGTAACAATTCTTTATTGTGGACGTTGTATAAAAAATGTGAGTTGTCACGCTTACGACTAAAAGAAATTACCTGACATTTTGATACATTTAAAGTGTGTATATATATATGCTTTGTTACATAACCACCATATATCTGTGTAACTCGTGTACCCCATATTAAATGTAGTATAATGTGCATTATGTCATCATAACAAACAACTTGATGATTCCATGTCAATTGTGCTAGCCTTTGAAGCTTTCTTTTGTCATTTTTCTTTTTCCTTATCATTTGTATATCCATTTATTTTTAATTCTTGAAAGAGGACACCAAATTATATTTCAGTGGATTCCTGCTCACTGTGGCATCGTCGGCAACAACCTAGCTGACAAGGCTGCCCGGTGTGCCCACGAAGATACCAAGACGCGTCCAACACCTTTGGCGAGGTCGGACGCTGCCAGAGAACTTCGCCTACTTGCGCGCAATCAGTCCCAAGATCTCTGGATTTCAAGTGGCTTCAATTGCAGATTACGTAAACTGGACCCCACGCTACGGCTACAACTGCCATCTAGCCTTTCCCGCGGCGAAGCAACCTTGTTGTGTCGCTTGTGGCTGGGAGTGGCGTTCACGAACGCATACTCCTACCGTATGGGAATGGCCGAGAGCCCGATGTGCGACTCCTGTGGGTGCGAGGAGACCATCGAGCACCTATTGTGCACCTGCCCTCGCTACGATGTCCAACACCTCTCTCTGCGGGCAACCTTACGGAGACTGGACTCGAGTCCGTTCACCGAGTCAAGGATACTCGGACCGTGGCCACACCCGTCACTGGCTCGAAAAGCGATTCGTGCACTAGTGCGGTACTTGAAGTGCACGGGCTTAACAGACCGTTTATAGTGTCATTGTGTATGGTGTCCCTCGCACACGTACTGAATACTTAGTCTCTCCCTTTCTTCCTCTTTCTATTCCCCTTTCCCCCACCCCCAGTGTAGGGTAGCAAACCGGATGCTGTTCTGGTTGACCTCCCTGCCTTTCCTACCCTTGCTTTCTCTCTCTTCGTTTATTTTTTTACGTATCCATCATATCATGTTACCTTCCCAGCCCTTTTGCGTATGATCATTTGCTGTGTATTTTTTAAACAGGCTGTTTCTCGTAACTTGAACCACGGATATATCTTTTTTTAAGTGGTTGGCCGCAGCTGAATGAGACTAACCGCACATGGTTTGCCATCTTGTGGCGCTCCTTAGAGCATGGGATCGCCGTCCTGCGGGATATATCATCCCTAGCACTCGCAATCGGCCATTTCAGGGGCAGCAAACAATCACGTTATGTCCTTACATCCGAATAAGGAATCTGGACGTGCCTGCCAGCCTGATCCCCGCTTTCCCTTTCCTGTGAAGTGTATATACGTTTTCAAAGCAAATAATAATAATAATAGTAATAGTAATAGTAATAATAGTAATAATATTTATTGCCACTTTGTAGAGGATACAGAAAGGTTCAGGCCCGTCAAAGCCAACAGGAGGCTTGAAGGACTGGGCCCGGCAGTTTGCGGCAGAGGTTACAAAATGGCAACAACAAGCAAAACATTGAAAGGAACAATAGGTTCAGCTGAAGAAATAGAAAAACAAGGCAATCACAAAGCCAGTATCAAGGACATCCGTACTAACTCCAAGGAAGCAAAGCTTATAATACATAATCTCATACGTCTAAGCATCAACTGTAGAAGAACAAAAGATTCAACTCAGTGTTCTCAAATGGGTTTTTAGGTTCCGCATAGAGTTTATAGCAAAAAGTTCTTCTGGTAGCCCATTAAAAATGTCCGGCACATAAGCACACCGTCGTGCCTTTCCATACCTTGTTACACTCCGTTGTACAACATATCGAACGGTATTTCGCAACTTCCGGTTAGGATCATATTTAATTAAAAATTCTGAATTCCAAAAGTGGCGATGAACAACTGTTTGTACAAAAAGAGAATGGAATGAAGGAAGACGTAAGAAGCTGAAAATGTCGGCCCCGGAAGGGATATGACAATTATATGCAATGCTCTTTAACATGTTTTTTAAGATGCTATCAATTCGGCAATGCCAACGGGAAGGACATGACGCAAATAAGGTAATTCCGTATCTAAGAACACTATATGCAAGTCCATAAATTACAGTTTTTTTTACATACATTGGGGCCAAAGATCTGATATTAAAGAGTAACCATGAAACCTTCCGCAGCCTGGTACAAACGTAAGCCAAGTGATCATGCCATGATAAACTGCTATCGAAAATCACCCCGAGGTATTTGAACGAATTTACATATTCAACGGGTTCGCAACGACAAGAGAGAGAATCATGATCATGTAAAAACACTTGTTTGTCTATAAGGGCTGTCTTTAGCGGATTTCTGAAACATATTATTTTGGTTTTCTGTGTGTTAACTGAAATTCCGTTATCAGCGAACCATTTCATTACATGAATCACGTTTTCCTGCAACGTATTAACTGCAGTCTCGTAGTTTATATGTCTTGTGAGCAAAACAGTGTCGTCTGCGTACTGAAATATGGAACACTTGGAAGTTATTAAGCTCAAGTCATTAGTGAATAAATTAAAGAGTAGTGGGGACAGAATGGATCCTTGTGGCACACCAGCCTTCACAGGCAGCTTGCTACTATATTCTGATTGGTTGTTTAAACTAACAATTTGAGAACGACCACTCAAAAAATTCTTGAGAATGGCATAAAAGGGACCTCGAAAGCCTAGTAAGTACAGTTTTTCTAAAAGAATAGTATGGTTAACAGTATCAAAAGCTTTCTTTACGTCTAGAAAGAGGGCGCAGCTAAATGAGTTTTCCTCAAATGCTGCGTACAATTGGTCTGCAAATTCCTCTAGAAGATGTATGGTGCCCCTTCCTGGGATAAAACCATATTGACGGTTTGAAAGGACAGCAAATTTGTTTAAGAAGGACATCATGCGTTCAAATAAAAATTTCTCCAGTATTTGGGAAAGGATCGGCAAAACAGAGATCGGTCGATAGTTCTCAACTGCGTTCTTTTGACCTCCCTTGAATAGTGGTCTTACAATAGCGGACTTCAGCTTTTCTGGCAAGACGGCATGTTCTAAGAAGTCGTTAAACAGAAAGAGCATAATGTCCGAAAGAGCGTCAAAATTTCGTTGCAATAGTGCCGCCGATATGCCATCTATTCCAGCAGCCTTACTCCGCTTGAAGCTAAACACTAATCTGGCAAGATCTTCCTTTGATAACTGAGGAAGATATGCAGAAGCTGGCAAAGATTCTTTTAAAGTGCATTTAACGCCTTGTCGAGCTGCTGCCGTTTCTGCTGCGAGCGTGAAATACTTATTGAAAGTATCAGCTTTTGAGACAGGCTCTTCTACTGAAATATTAAAACTAGGCGCATTCCCGTCTTGCCCACGAAGATGGTTAATCAGAGACCACATCTTTGCAGGATTTTTAAATGCTCGTTTGAATTGCTGTTGAAAGTACAGGCGTCGAGCTGATCGAATAAGTGCTACAACTTTGTTTCTGGCGGCTCTGTAATCTGAGCGAAGGTCTGCGTTTTTAGGAGCCTGCTTGGAACGTCTCCAAAGCCAGTCTCTGTTCGCGATGGCCCGTAAAATTTCAGGACTAAGCCAATCATGATTCCGCCTTTTTTTACGCGTAATTTGTCGCGTACAAGTATTTTTGAGCTCATCTAGTTTACGGCACATCTTTAAGTAAACTACCTCTGCTGAATCGTCCGCAATTAAACTTGTCCAGTGAAAAGATGCCACTAATGCATCCAACTTTCTTTCATCTGTTATTAACACGGGTATCTTATTAACATCACTGAACCTTGATGAAACAGTTCCAGACTGAGGAGAAAAACGACAGGCGGTTAAATAATGATCAGCCAGTCGCTGAGAAATGATACATGAGGTCAAGGTGTGATTCGGAGCACGAACAGCGATGTGGTCAAGACATGACTTAACTTGACGACCGCACAAGAAATCTTCACGCGTGGGGGCAGTGATTGTGTTTTCTATTCCATAGGCTGAAAGAGAGGATAGGTAATCTGAAATAGAAATTTTGTTCGAGCTCAAGATATCAATGTTCAAATCCCCTGTTAGGCAGAACAACTCAGTATCTTTGTACCTGAGAAGTATTTCCTCGAGTTCCATTATAAATCTTGTCATGCTACCAGATGGTGGCCTGTATACCGCGAGTAATGTGAAAGCGGCGTGTAATAAATTCACGTTTAGAGCCAAACATTCCGCATGCATAAATGTAATGTCAACAGATGAAACATCGTATTTTTCACTCACAAAGACCGCGATCCCTCCTCCACGGCGTGCCGGGCGTACACTAAAACTGGCACGATAACCGTTCACTGTGAACGTATCTAGGCAGGACTCTGGTGCATTTATCTCGGTGAGAACAAATATATCCACAAAACCCGCCGAGTCTTCTGCTAAAATCTTGAATTGTTCCCAATATTTGCGGAGACTACGAATATTCAAGTTTATCAACGTGAATTCATGATTTTTGTTTCGGCCAAAGTTTGCTTTAAACGTGGCAAAATCTGGAAATTCTTGTGTACTAAGTAATGATCGGTCGGTCATTTTATCCTATCAATGTCCGTGTCGCAAGTAATTCGAATGAGTGTTGCGGCTTCGTCTTTCTTTGCGAAGATTTTGCCGCCCCTTACCCATATGAATTTGTAGCCTGCTTTCTTTCCTGTGATCCTTGCTAACCAAAATAACCTTCTGTTGAACTGCGACAAGTTTTCATTGAAATACAGCTGGTCCAATGATTCAGATTCACAAAGGCTCTGTAGCTTGCCTCGCGCTGCGTACCAGCGTTCCCGAACAGCAATTGAAGTGAATCGCACCAAGATCGGCGGAGATGGCTTCTTGCTTGGAAGACGGTGTATAGCCACCACTTCTCCATTACGAGGCTTCTCTAGCTCGAGTTTCTCGGCCAGCTCATCAAGGAATTCAGTCAGGTTTTCATCTGTTCTCGATTTCAAGCCATGAATTTCTATGTTGGCGTTCCTGCTATGTTGTTCGGAATCATTAAGGCCTTGCTGCAGTTGATGAATCAATGATTCTTGGGCGAGCACTTTTTCTTGTAGTTGCTGCACTTCTTTCCTGCAAGCCGAGACTTCCTCTTTATCAGCTTTAAGTTGTACGACCGCATCATCGTATTGTGCAGATAGGAACTTCACGGATTCCTCTACGACATTAACCGCTGTACAAAGCCTTGTGAATTCTGTCTTTAACAGAAGCAGGGAATCCACCTTCGCGTGGAGCTCTGGCAGAGATTCCACATTTCGATTGATGACCTTTATCTCTGCTAAAAGTGCTGCTAGCGCATCGGAGTTATCCGTAGGTTGTAGGTTGTGGCACCTGTTGCGAACTGGAGCCAGTACGTTTTTTGTTGGTACGGCAGGTTTTGCACAGCCAGACTTCTCGTTTTTGTGGTCCCATCGTATTGAACGTATTTGGAGCAATGCCAGAGCAGTTCTGCCCCAAATGGTACGATTCTTTGCAATCCATACATCTAATATAACGGCCATCGTCGGGCAACGCCTTCTGACACACAATACATTCATCACCGTCACCCATAACAGTGCAACAATACACACTAACACCCGGCAGTCAGCAGTCGGCGGCAGAAAGGAAAAGAACTAGGAAACTAAAAGCAAGGTACAGAAAAGCACTCTACCTGTGTAGAAAATAAACGTCAGGCTAATAATAATAATAATAATAATAATAATAATAATAATAATAATAATAATAATAATAATAATAATAATAATAATCTGGACGCGCACACAATCAGAAATCATGAAATGCCCATTCGCGCAAAGAGCTTATACACGAACAGCTCTGTGAATCGGGCTAAAATGGCAGTCGCCGGCATTTCGTAATTCTCGCCTTCCCCACCTCTCACGCACTGCAATGCACGTACGTGCTCCACACTGAGCTACACTGAGCGTGCTTTTTCTTGCGCTTGCGGCGATGATGAGCTACGACAACCGAAAATGCTGAACCGCGACAACTGAAGGGGAGAGAATCAGGTGCGGGAAAGGACAACACAAAAACTGCAGTTCATCTCGAAACGCGCGGAAGATGAAGAATGTTCCAGCTGCGGTTGAATCCAAAGGGGATGCGCGAGCTCCAGGAGCGGCTGCTTCACCATTTTTCACATCGCCATTGCAGTGCAGCCCAGACTACCAGCGTCAGCTATGTTTTCCGTTGGTATTACGGGCGTGAATGCGATCTCTATAATAATGAAGACTGTAAACAGCACTCGCGAGGTTCATTCAATACTGCTTCAGGTATATATGCAGAACTCCGCGTGTGAACATATCTACTGAGTGCGGCCTAAAGATTTCCAGCCTTGCATATAAAGTGCATGGTCTATAGACATGTACCCGTATTCTTTAACTGTGGCGAACTTGAAACTCTATGTGAGATTTTTCTAAGTGCAAACGTTTAATTATTTCGCGCGCGTACTAGTCAGAGCAAGTTTATTGCGTCGATAGGCTAGTATCAGTAGTATTTAGTGATCTTCACGCTTTCTTTTGACCTGTCGTGCCTCTCTTAAGCTTATATAAGAACTTGTGACGATAGTGGAAACTACATTACTTTTAGAGGCCATACAGTATGCTTAGAACTTGAGAAGAAGAGATGATCTTTAAAAGAGAACCCTCTAATAGCGAACAGTTGGCGTCATGAACATGTTCCTATTATTTCACCAACGGTCAATTTCGTGACGTACTGGAACTACATAATAATGTGTGCGTGCGTGTGTGTGTGTGTGTGCGTGTGTGTGTGAGTGAGTGAGTGAGTGAGTGAGTGAGTGAGTGAGTGAGTGAGTGAGTGAGTGAGTGAGTGAGTGAGTGAGTGAGTGAGTGAGTGAGTGAGTGAGTGAGTGAGTGAGTGAGTGAGTGTGCGTGTGTGCGTGTGTGTGTGTGTGTGTGTGTGTGTGTGTGTGTGTGTGTGTGTGTGTGTGTGTGTGTGTGTGTGTGTGTGTGTTGACACAGAGTAGTCCACATTACTCTACAATTGCAAAAAGAAAAACATTATTTTCTTGTAAACGAAGGAAATAAAGCAAGCGTCACCACGATTTTATTTGCAATTTTATTACTGTAATAAACCACATCAACTACAGCTTGATATCATTGAATAACGAGGCTCTATTGCTCTCAGGTGCAGTGCTGCAAAGAAATCGATTTGAATGTCAAGGCATGTCTTGGCCACACATGCGCTATAGGGGATATATAGTGACGTTTCCCTGCCTTCGACACGAAAGGCACAATGTCAATGCTAATGACAGTGTACTGAGTGAGCACACAGAACGCTCAAGCCAATCTTCAATAACACTGTTCTCATACATTTCTTGTTAATTCTGTTAGCCGTTTCCTTAGCTATAAAATGATTTTCAAGGAACCAAGGTTTCCTTGAAATGCTGGTCCCTTGAAAATCTTTCTAGCAAGGAAAGCAAGCAGGCAGCGTTTACGCCCCTTCAATATATCTTTGCACTTTGTGCATGACATGTTGCGGCCACCGGCGAAACCGGTACATCATGCGCACCTTTCAATGCGAGCTCAGACATGCCAGTCCTTAATCGCACAAACGCCGACTGAAACCCCGCGCTACTGAAGGTTCGCTCCACGCCGGCTCGTGCGGAAACTCTTCGCGCGCAGCGTTTCGCGATGCGGTCGCTCCGACCGCGAAGAAACCCGAAGTGGGCGCGCATCATTTCTCGCTGCGGGCGAGCCGAGGCGCTGACGGCACGCGCGGAATTTCGTGTCCCGAGGTCCAGGCCAGAGGCTTCCAACCACCGCCCCCGAGGCCTCGGGCCGCGAACACAGAATCCCGGCGTTCGCGCCTCTCTCTCCTCCGTCAGTCGCGTCGCCGACGCCACGGGGCGCGAGCCTCGGTGTCCGAATGTACACAAACGCCACTGGGAAGAGAAAATAATAAGAACGGGACCGGCGGTCGAGCGGGGAAGGACGGACGAGGTGCAGCCGCACATAGACGTGGCTCTGGAATTAGCCGGTCATCAATTATTTTCCCCGCTCGTGCGAGAGATAGAGAGAGATAGAGAGCGAGAGAGAGAGCACGCGGCGCCAGCGGCAGGCCGGTTGCCCTGAAGAATGCGCCAACCGCGGGTATGTTGCTTCCGCGGGCATCATTTGTGTTTGGGGCGGAAGGGGGATGGAGCGCGCAGGCGCGAAGCAGTGGCGTCTCTGCCGGCAGCCGCTAGCCGCCACAAGCCCTGCTCACCACTGCGGAGCACGAGGAAAAGCAGCAGCGGAAGCACGCCGTACGTGAGGGTGGACAAAAAGTGTTCGAGATATGAGGGGGCAACAGGAAGGAAGGAGAGGGGTGGGGTGGGGCAAGAATAAAGGACCGAGTCATGCAGGGAGCTCGACAGAAAGACTTCTGTTGTAATCGAGATCGAGAGGAAGGCACTAGCTCTGCGAAAGACGGCTCGTCGCAATGCGCAAAGTTTATCGCCTCGTGACGACGTGTACTATACGTATAGGGACGAAGGTGCCCACCGCTCGATGTGACGCGTATGCGGACACGACAAGATGCGACTGGTCCTGGTGATTCGAACGGTGCCGAACGCGGGCCAGAGTGCGAAAGAAGTCGGCCCTGTTGCGTCTTCTCCTCTTCGTTCGCGTGCGAATATTTATGCGTGCAGAACGGGTGTACAAACCCACGAACCGCTCGGAAAGTGTAAGCGGTCTGAAGCCTATCCGAACACATATATAGTTCGTTGTTATCGGAATCTTGTTGAAACTGGGGGCAATCTTTTGAAATGCATATTTTTCTTAATGTTGTCCATTGAGTTACGTTGTTGTATTGCGGTGAAGTTCAACAGATTGCCGAAGGGGCAATGTTCGAAATTCCTTTACATGGATGCTGCTTCAGGCAAATAACTTGATTCACTAGACGATATCAAGCAGACAATCTGAATATTTTAAAGCAACCTTAAACAAATATATTGACCTGTATTAGTAACTTGTGCTTTAGTAACGGCAAAGCACACACGTTTTGTCAGAGGAGACTTGGCAAGGCACAAAGCAAAAATGAAAGAAAGGTGGGGATACCACAAGACATTTTTCCTCATGCCACGAATGCGATGTCATGAATTTTGACAGAATTTGTATGGTTTCAATAAATCTCAACTTAGCAAGTACTAACTTTTCGTGACGCCAACAGTTCAAATACGAGAAAATGCTGACATCGATTAGCTTTAACAGATGTAGCAATTGGAGCTGTCGCCGAGAATGAAATTGAATTAATAATTGAGCTTTTCCCTCGCATTATAAAACAAGATAGTTTTCAATAACTACATTGTCATTCTAAATTGATTCCAAGCGCCTGGCAAAACGTAATCAACTTGTGGCTGCCTGTTTCTGCATGGCCGATCCTGCAACATGTAATTGACCTAGTAACAAGCAAACTGAACCGCAATATCTATTTCGAAAGAACTAAAGTTCTGCAAGCACGAGTCTACCAACTTTTTCTTGTTACCAGACTAAAACTAAAAGTAGTGTTCATGGTCGTTAGGTGAAAGTCCCAAAACTTATAAAGGATTTCTGAGCGAATGAAAAAGTGGGATAGTGGTTTCACAATCTCAGCATTGCTTTGGAAATGTCTACTTGCGTGGACCCTCGTTTGCAGTTGCTTTTACTTGGCTATGCTACAGTACTTTAGAATATTTTTTCCAGTGTTTCCAAGGTTTCTGAAAGAAACAATAACTTTTTTGTCATGCCTTTCTTGCGTGTTTTCTTTTTTAATTTCTGGAAATTTCAAATCTTACAGTGGTGCGCTCATGTTTATCTCGAGAGCCAGCATTAGACAGCTTTTGTAGCCCTATAAATTGCTGAAGCGTACGATACTGTCGTACTTTTAAGAGACGATGCATGACATCGGCCTGCCTGGAATTTTTGCAGCGTAGACTCCCTAGTTGTTGCGTGGCAGGGAGTTTTACTGGATACGAACTGGCATTTCTTTGGAAGCGCTCAAATAGACACGTGGCGTTCCCTAGGGTGCTCTCCGCGCCACTGTCGTCTTCACTTCTATTTACAGTTGAGTCCCCTCTGATCAAAACGTAAGCACTTGTGTCTCCGTTGATGAAGCGTTTCTCTCTCCCTGTCTTTCTCCCGTAGCGGATATTTAGTCGCAATATGATTTCTTGAAGGAATAATTATTTGCTCAAGAAACAAGGCTAGACGGTTCTCGCCTCTCGCTCAACGTGAACAGGAGTACTGTAATTTTCTTTCTGTTTCTAGTCCAGTGTATATATGCATGTCTGTCATAATCAAGCTGCTCTTTCGCATGTAAAGAAAATATTATCTAGGGTTTCTTTATAATGGAAAACTTCATTGATGTTCACATACGTAACATCTAACCAATAATAAGCGTATCACGGATATACTGAAGAGAGTCACTAATAACCGACGGGATAGGCGGAGGGATGTGCTGTTAATACTTTTAATTTATTTTATTCTTTTTTGTGTGTGTTTAACAGTGCGTATTATTATAGCTTACGATGTTCGTGGTATTTGCTTTGAAAGGTGTCTAGGAGCCCACTTATTACTTTGTAACTGGTTGCAATCCCTCTCTGCCGGTTGTGCTTCGTTCTTGTGTGTGCACAGTGTATGAAATGAAAATTTGTTTATTTATGGTGTTCTTTGCTTCGAAAGATCTCCTTAGAAGCACATTTGTCGCTCATTGGGTATCACTTATGTTAACGTTATTTTTTGCCACAATATTCTTACCCGTGATTTGTATGCCATACGCAGATATCCTAGATAGTCGCTAATAACCAATTCACCTACCGTAATTTTGCTAACATATTCATTAATTTCGGTAGTGCAGGTGTTAAAATTTTGCCAATCAGTGCACGGGAATGCCCATTTCGTCATGGATTGAGTTTCTTATTGAAATTTTTAGTAGGAAGTTCTATGCACAGTGTAGGAATCCGAAGGCTATAGGAACAGTTTCAAATTTCATCTCCCCAAATTTCTGGCAAAATGCATCAGCGTTAGAAGGATTCCAAAACTATCTGGAAAACCATTGAATTTCGCGGTAGATATTCGGGCCGAAGATTTTGAAAGGGGCGCTGTTTTCGGGGGCCGCATTTTTCCAACCTTCCGTTCTTTCACCCTTCCTGGTTCTTCATTTCTTACGTTCCGTCATCCTAGCGTTTCATTCTTTGCCATTGCATCGCACGCCGCCATACCACCGTTATCGCCGTGGACGCCCACTCGGAGTGCCGTTGTGATAAGCCAATAAGGAAAATAAAATGTAGCGCTAAAGAATATGGGCCCAGGCAACACCAGCTAGAGTAGCTAGATGGCGTTTCAAATACGGGTCCAGTAAAAGGAGCCACACACAGTAACTCTATAGCCCAGGCAACACCACCTAGCATAAGCCATGACTAGGTGGTACGGTCATGCTCTGTGGCATATTTATTCAAATGCTTACTGACATGATATTCTTGACACCTCGTTTGTTTGCGTTAAATGAAGGTGCAGGACCTCTAAGCCCTACAATATATACCCGCAAGTTTCAGAGCGACCTAAATAACTTAATGCAATCGCTTTTATACAGTCAGTTGCGGTTTTGTTTCTGCCGTGTTTTGACGTCATGAAGCACAAGGTGGTCGCGTGGGAGCAGGACACTGCGACGTTCTGACACTCGCACCGACTCGCTCTGTCAGCTGCTGTGCTGCTACATCGGTCTTAAGAACGAGCAGCAGCCTAGAAGGCGACCGAGTCGACCTCGGCGCGTTTAAAAGCCTCGCAATGTCTTGAACCCACGTGGCCACTTTCTCCGTCATGACATCACAACACAGCAAGATAACCCTCGGGAGATGAAACGGAAACTGGCTATAGAAAAGCGAATATATAAGATTATTGAAGGCGCTTTGAGCCTCGCCACAATATTTTCTGGGGCTTAGAGGTCTTGAACCTCCATTTAACACACACACACGCACGCACAGAAGAAGCAAATATTATATAATTACACCTTTAAAGAATTCGTTAGAGCATTCAAGGTAATTCAATAGTACAAAATCAAATTTTTTGACGCGCATGCTTAACTGTCTAGCTCTTCAAATCGGCGGTGTCTGTCTGACGCCGCGAAGCAAGCGAACGAAGAAGGCGCCTGGAGGTGAAGAAAATCACGCGCCGGGGAAAGTACGAAGGAGCGCGAGCGCGCCATAACTGTATACAGGAGCGCGCTAGTGTTCCTGTATATGCTCCCGCAGGGACTAGAGCACGCGGCAAACTAACGCCACCTAGCGAAACGTGTACGTAACGTTGAGCAAAGGCGGGAAGGACAAACGAAGTGAAGCGTCACGGAGGACGAAGGTAGGCTGGCAGTTGCTACAGGTATTGTTTGCAATGCACACGTACAGGGATCGTCCTCGCACTCCGTACACTGTGTGTGTGAGTGAAAGCGTGCTACGGTGAGCCGATGATGGCGGCTCAATCTCGCGTCCGCTTAGCGTGCGCAAGGGAGGAAGCGCGCCGTATTCCGGGGGAAGGGAGGGAGGCGTGTCCGCGCGCCGTCGCTCGGGCTTTATCTTGAAAGCGATCTGCTCTGGGGGCACAGTCTAGGTGGGCCGACGACTCGTAGCTTTGCGTGCGCGGTGTTCTCACCCCTCAGTTTGCGTTGGAGCGTCACTTCGCTCGCTGCTGCTGCCGCCATTCCTCACGCCAGCGTTTTGACAGAGAACGTCCGCGGTCGCCAAGTGTGAAGTGTTCATGTTTGCCTGCGCGTGTTGACACTATGCTAGTTAATTTAGACAGTAAGCGAATGTTTACAAGGAAGCGTTCTACTCTGGCGGCTGCTGCGTATGGCGCGGCCGCGAGAGTCCCGTCTTGAATACGATCTCCGATGCGGACGGTGTAGGCGTTTAGGCGCACCGAGGACCGATAGCATCGTGTGCGCTATAGCACTCATACGCTTGGGCGTCATGTGGCTATGGTGTTGGGCTGCTGAGCACGAGGTCGCGCGATCGAATCGCGGCCACGGCGGCCGCATTTCGATGGGGGCGAAATGCGAAAACACCCGTGTGCTTAGATTTAGGTGCACGTTAAAGAACCCCAGGTGGTCAAAATTTCCGGAGTCCTCCACTACGGCGTGCCTCATAATCAGAAAGTGGTTTTGGCACGTAAAACCCCAAATATTATTATTATTATTTGGCGTCACCTTCGTTAACGAAGTGAAACGTCACTGTATGTTTTTTTTTTTTTTGCACAATTCAGCTCACTTGCTGTGTTTCTGCCTGTCTAATGGCAAGAACATAGAGTTAATACATATCTAAGGACTTTCAAGTGGCTCCAGCCCAGAAATAAGTTTAAGAAGAATTAAGCACCCCCTTCTGCAAGCCACAATCATTAAATACCATTACAACAGCAGCGCGGCAGTACACTCCGTGTTCTGCTACGACGACTAACCACGGTGGCACGGGCTTTTTGCCCCGAACAAGATGGCGGCGACCAGATTCACTTTCGGTGAGCCACGTGCACTCCAGAAGTTATATAACCTCCTTAGTTAATGTCATAGAGTATCTCACTATAACTAGAGGTGGGCGCCATGTCGGTTTCGACTGGCGGATTGGTGGGTTGTTTCTGGTTGGCGGCGGCGTCATGGGCGCTGCACCGGTTTATTCATCGGCGCATGGAGGAAGGAAGAATCGATGGGTTTGTTTTTCCTTCCTCCATGGAATAATCCATGCATCGGCGGTGGTACACGGCCATTTTTCGTTGGCGGCGGCGGCGCCGGCGGCGTGGAAACCGAAAGCACAAATTTAACAAGCCGTTTCGCTACTTCTTTCTTTGCTAAACTGGTTGAAATTCTGGCCTTTGCATACTAAGGGCTGAGAAGACCGTATACAGGGGCGTTGAAAGTCAGAGAAATAAAATACGTTTTGTACGTTTTCTGCTCTTCAGCCGACAAATTCAAAGAAAACCTGCGCACATATCAATAGTCGGATACAACTTAAGTATGCAGTGAAGCCCCGCCCACGCCCTCATAACCGACAGCCACTGTTACTCCGCGAGGCTGCAAACAGTTCGTACTTCAAACTTTCCCTGTTACCTAAATAAGGCGGTAACCACAAAAGTAAAATTATAAGCGCGTAATGTTGCGCGTTTCCACTCGTCTACTACAGTGGAACAGTGAAAGCCTAATTGTTTATTGGATTGAAATAAAACGCATGCTTTGCTGCAACTACTTAAGGTACGTTCGATTCGCCTGCACCACATGAACCAGTTCACAAGGTGCTGCACGCCGCCGTTCGTTTCAACGCTGCAGCCATGTCGCCCGCTTAACCATGCCGTTCGTTTCAAAAGGAGCTGGAAAGGTGCAGGGCTGGTTCGCGATTTTGCTGCACCCACTCCACTGTCGGTGCCGATTTGGTGCAGGCGTACAGGTGCAAAACAGCAGCGTAGCAGACGACGCAGCACACGGGCACGAGTGCCGTTAAAGCCCTGCTTAAGCACTTCTGATGTGTCTACGAAAGCGTGGTGTGTATTTATGCCCCAGTAGCCGATCACATACCTGCAGTGCAGGACCTCTAAAACATACGTATTCCGTGCACGTTGGTCGGACATAACATAACGTCTGCATCGCGTCTGCATCGCGTCTGCACCTTGGCATTCGTTTCGAGTGCCGCGCTGTGCTTGCACCGCCAAAATCGAGCTGCACAATTTCTAAACTTCTCGTGAACTGCCGTGAACTGGTTCACAGTGCATGGTGCAGGCCAATCGGACGGACCTTTATTGTCAAGTTTCACTTCAGTTGCCAGTGAAGTTTCATGGGTAAAACAGGCTCAGCAGTGAAATAAACTGTACCGCGGACTTTTGAAGAGTGAATTGATCAGACTCCATACACTTTGTTCATGTCTATTGCACACCTCGTCGCTCTCAGCGATGAAAAGACTTCAAGAATAGAAGACGCTCCAGAGATATCAAGTACGACGCCATAATGAAATGGTCGCGCTGACCACGATTTTGTTTGCTTCTGAGATTGACTGCCGGAGTAACAACCCTGCGCGGTCCGTGTGCCTTGGTTGCCGACTGCTGTTTTTTAATTTGTATCCTACTGTAGAAGCGGTTATGTTGAGTGTGTTTGTATATTCCTTTCTCCATGAATATGCAGAGCCTTGCTGTTGCGTCATAGTTACAACTTTCTTTTTTACTATGCCTCGCTTTATCTTCTTTTTTTTTACTTTTTTGTTGCTATAGTACATAGATGATATAACAAAGCAAGTCGACATCACCATTCACCTGTTTGCAGACGACTGCATTCTTTCTGTGAGTAACCACGACGACCAAAGAAAACTGCGCAATCCGCTAAATAAGGTAGTGCAGTGGTGTGCATACTGGCAAATGGTGATAAATTCTGATAAAACTGCCTGCATGTCGGTCACAAACAAAAAATCAAGCCTACAGTTCCCGTACGGTTTCAATGGCACTTTTCTCCAAAGCGTCACCCATTACAAATACTTAAGTAATCATTTCATCCGACCTCAGCTGGAATGCACACATACAGTACGTAGCTAAAAATGCCCAAAACAAACTGTTCTACCTAAACGCACCTTATCGCATTCCACCAGCCAAACAAGCAGCTTGATTACGTCAGCTTTATCAGACCGCGGCACTCGGATATGCCAACATAGTATGGTTTCACATAGCAAAAACCACATTCATACGCTTGAACAAATACAAAGAAAAGCTGCCCGATTGATCTATAATAGTTTTAAACGTGCAGATTCGCCAACCGAACTTCTTTCTCGCGCAGGCCTCGCTACCCTCGAAACTCGAGCTAAGGTTCAACGCTTAATGTTCCTATACTTAGTATTACACAGCGCGCTGAAGTTGGATCTAGCTGCTTTTGTGAAGTACAAACACCAGACCGACATGACATAAGCACGCTTTCACGCTATAATTTCCTTGTAACAACAATACTTTTCTCTTTTCATTCTTTCCGCGAGCTGTGCGAGAGTGGAACTGCTTAAACCCTGCTATTACTGCATAGCCCACGTTAGAAACATTTACAAATCATTTAGAAGAAACAGTCGTGACCACAACTTAGTTTCTTCTACTTGACAAAAGCAGTTTTGTGAAGACCAATGTGTCATTAAATTATTGTTAAGTGTCCATGTTTTTTCTATGCTAATTTCTTGTTTGTTCGTTGCTATTTTGCTCTCATAGTACTTTTTTGATGATTATGTGCCCACTCCTGTAATAATGCTTATCGGGATTGGCAGTATTGTGAAATAAATTTTTAAAAATGCTATATTTTTCAATTGAGCAAAGAATCAGTGATTTCGTCTAGAATTGCTAAGCCAGCGCCGACGGCCGTGACACTCTCTAGATATGTTAGCCTTGCTTCCACTTGTTCTGAATGGGATCGTGCTTATACAACATGCTTTACGTTAAAAAAACGAAAAAAAGAAAACAGATCTCTTCTATGACCAACTTTTGCTGGGTTCAGCGCTTAAGCTAGCAACCAATCAGCAGATGTTATAACGCACATTCCCGACTGGACAATAAGTGAAATAATTTGTTCTGAATATTATTCACCCTTTGCTTATGTAACTTTTCTTATAACGTCCTTTCTTCTTCAAGAAAAAATAATCAAAATATTTTTTTTTTTTTGCGCAGCAGGTGAACATTTTCTTTTTTCAGCTGAGAAATGGTGCGGTACAAAACTAATTTCCCCAATTTGGTAACACGTCATCACCAGGTTGAATGAACGAAGTGTGTATTAGTAGAAATGCAGGCATTGCTTGGATGAACAACTACACCCCCCCCCCCCTCAAAAAAAGAGTTTTTTTAACCTGCACGTCGAAACTGTTTTACAGTTCATTGCAGCTGTCGGTGCCAGTTGCATTCAATTATTCATATGAAAGCTGCAAAGAAACAGCACCATGCAGTAAACATGTAAAAATATGTTTTCACACGTAAAAATGTAGAAAAACTCATTTGAATGCAACGGCCGGAATAATGCGAAAACTTCCAACCGGCATCCTAAAACACACCGGGACCAGAAATTTCAATCTGTCTATATATCATAAGAAGCCAACAAACGCTGACACCAACGACAACATAGCGGAAATTACTTGTGCTTAAAAAAATGAAACAAAGAAACGATAAATTAATGGAAATCAAAGTGGATGAAAAGCAATTTGCCCCAGGTGGGAACGATCCCACAACCTTCGCATTTCGCGTGCGAGGCTCCACCAATTGAGCTACCGCGGTGCCGGTTCCCCGTCTTTTTTCTTAGGTATTTATGTTGGTAGTGACTACAGCGACGGGGCCCGGCACTTTTAACATCTACACTACAGTGACGGGGCCCGGCTCTTTAACATCTACACTACAGAGGCGGCATCCGGCTCTTTAACCACATTGACATATGACAAAAATACGAACATACATATGGACATGTTGATATAAGAACGGTAATGGAGGTCCCATGACCATGATCGTATATGACAAAAGGTGGAGAATAGCGTTTTTGCGATTTCGCTAAGTTCCATGTTTGGGGCCCTCCTGCATACACGATACATTTTTGTTGCACATGAATATTTTCTCAGCGATCAGTGATCAAATCTCGATACATCTTGCGTGAAGGTTGGGCTGAAAAGTGGCTTCTTCTTCGTAGCACGTAGCTCGTGGAGAAATGTTTAGGAATTTTTCCCAGAATAAGAAGACAACAAAAGAAATAGTTTTGAAACAAACAAGTTGTTAGGCTTACATGAGAAAATACTCAAGCATGACAAAAAAAATTGTGCATGCAGGAGGGCCCCAGTCTTGGAACTTTGCGAAATCGCAAAAATAGCGTGCTCCATTTCTTGTCATATAAAACGTTTTCCCAAGAAAACTAGAGCATTTCGAGCTAAGGGTTATTCCTTTGTGTCAACATATTCGCCCATCACCTATAAAAATTCTATAGAAAACAAAAAAAAATGGTAATGGAACTTTGATTAGCGTAATCTGAACACGCCCATGTTGAGAAAACTTCGCATAATTTCGAAAATTTCACACAATTCCGACAATACCACACCTTACTTTTTGGCGCAGATGTGACAGACGCACATTTAAAGTGCAGCCACTTCAGGCACGCGTCACACCCAATGGCGTTATCACGAACCCTTTGCCGACATGCACTACATGTCCACAAACTATGATTACGCTTGTGAGTAATTGTTGCAGTGAGCGCGGCCCACCCATCATCGGTGAAATAGTTCCGACTTTCACCTATCTCAACTCTGTCGTCCAGAAATGCTGAAGGAACTTTCTCAGGGGTGACTTCAATTCCTTTTTCGCCAATCTTGTGTCCCCTGATAGCCTTTGGAGACATGGAACAACATACCCTAAAAAAAGCACAAAATTTTGGCAAAGCACTACAATCATATTTATTAGCTATAAACTACTGATTTGGTGCATCTCATAAGAAGCCAACAAACACTGACACCAAGGACAACATAGGGGAAATTACTTGTGCTTAATAAATGAAACAAAGAAACGATGAAGTAATGGAAATTAAAGTGGATGAAAAAACAACTTGCCGCAGGTGGGAACCGAACCCACAACCTTCGCATTTCGCGATTTGGTGCATGTATTCCTGCTTGGTGTTCTCTTCCTTGCGGTTTGATAATTTATGTAACTGGTGATAATTTTTATGCATGCTGTAAAAAAATTCTTTTTTTTTCTGTTTTAAATGTGATAATGTGTTGCATTCATCCTCTGCATTGATCCACCTATGCTTGTACCGAATGTGTATTATATTTCGCATCCGGACCCATTGACTAGCTTGCGCCTATTGGGTCCAACAGTTTTTTGCGTATGCACTGTAACACCTATGATGATGATAATAAAGAAAGAAAGTTTACTAGAATGGAAAGGTAACGGTACAAAGTCATGACATATGTTGATGCTTGTGTAGCACCAGACAATGAATACTGTACTGGATTAAGAAAAAGAAGCAGCGGGTAATTGCTCGCTTAGAATACCGATAAGCATCCAGTGCGGTGCAACTTGAGAAATAATGATATTGAAGCTTTGGAGACTTTAGAAGAAAAGAAAAAGAAAACACTAAATCATCGCGACGGCACAGCACAAGTCGTCGTAGACGTCGAAGTCCCTAGCTATAACGAAATTTTTTATGAACAGCTCTGATGGTGTACATGCAGCAATGGTTGCTTGCGTACGGTCAAATGCTCATACACTGCGGCATAATTAAAGCTCATGGCACGGTGCGAAAACGCTCTCGCAGCGAAAGCGAAACATTGTCGCGCGGATGCACGCAGACGCGCAGTCGGTCACCGCGAACCCATGCGATCACTGCATTGAAGCTTCATCCTGTGATGCTCCATTTGGTTACACAGACGGCCCACTATAAGAACTTATTTCACATAGTTTTCTCTCAGCGATTGCTGCCTTTAACGCGAGAAACCGGTTCGGGGGAATCGATCGCGGCGACCGCGCGCAGTGTCCCAGCTTACCGTACGTAGTAGGTAACGAGATAGCGTCTGTAAACCATTCTGTGCCTTCTGTTTGTCCAAGATTATTACTCTAAAGGTAACATACTTCTGTAATTTAAAAAGTACTTGCAAAAATGTCCAGGAGAGCTCCCGCGTAGTATGTTTATTTAGCGCCTATAGCCAAACCTAGCTATGCGGAGCGCGCCGCGTTATCCTTCAGACTACGCAAGTGAGGCGCTTCCCACAGATGGCGACTCCGTAAGCACTCGCCCCCTATTAGTGTTTTTGTAGGAAACTCTATGCTCGGCCCCAATACCGACATCGTTAAAGGATCTATAAACGGTGGTTATAATAATAATATTTGGGGTTTTACGTGCCAAAACCACTTTCTGATTATGAGGCACGCCGTAGTGGAGGACTCCGGAAATTTTGACCACCTGGGGTTCTTTAACGTGCGCCTAAATCTAAGCACACGGGTGTTTTCGCATTTCGCCCCCATCGAAATGCGGCCGCCATGGCCGGGATTCGATCCCGCGACCTCGTGCTCAGCAGCCCAACACCATAGCCACTGAGCAACCACGCCGGGTGGTGGTTATAGTGACGGCCCCGTCGCTACAGTGTTGTTGCTAAAGTGACGGGCCCCGTCACTGTAGTGCTGTTGTTAAAGTGCCGGGCCCTGTCACTGTAGCGCAGATGTTAAAGTACCGGCCCCGACTGTAGTCACTACCATTTATGTTTCCTTGTAGAACCCTGGGAGTGTTAGCCAGCGCCACCACTTACAGACCTTGGCAGCGGACGTGGAACATTCTTTCTGACGCAGGGGTCACCAAAACGTGATCTTTTTTTTTGGGTGAAGGCAACCGGTCAATAAACCCACACATGCTACCTGAAGGCATCAATGTTGCTGAATCCGAGACCCTCGTTATGTAATAAACGAGAAGAAAGAGGGTTAACCGAGGGACCCGATCTTTATTAGTCAGATGCCAACAAACACTTACACCAAGGACAACATAGGGGAAAATACTTGTGCTTAATAAATCAAATAAAGAGCACGGGGAAATGGCACCGTGGTAGCTCAATTGGTAGAGCATCGCACGCGAAATGCTAAGGTTGTGGGATCGTTCACCACCTGCGGCAAGTTGTGTTTTCATCCACTTTCATTTCCATTAATTTATCGTTTCTTTATTTAATTTATTAAGCACAAGTAATTTACCCTATGTTGTCCTTGATGTCAGTGTTTGTTGGCTTCTTATGATATGACTAATAAAAATCGGGCCCCTTGGGTAACCTCCTTTCATTTGGCTACAAGTTGCATCTCTCGTGTCAATGCCGCTATTGGACATATCGCCTATTCTACCTGCAACTACAGTGCCCACGACCCTCGAGCCGTGATTCCAACGTCCCGAGGCCGCTGTTCATTCTCGTTTACTATATTACGCTTTTGCAGGAGAAGTTTCGGAATGCCACGTTGCGCTGACTTGTGACGACACACATGCCCAGACGCGTGGAGAGCTTGGTTACTTTTGTTTGTATTGTGTTATTCATTGCTCCCCACTTTGACATGATTCTATGCTTGAGACAGGCAAAAGACTTAAACAAGACAACACAAAATCTCAAAAGAAGCTGGATTGACTGAAAAAAGCAACCTTTATACCTATTTCAATGTCGCGCCGATCTCGCCGACAAGAAACATCGGCGGTGGCGGTGGAGGCGATGAGCCGATCAGTTTCCGTCGGCGGCGGCGGCGGCACGCCGACGACTTGGCGCACACCTGTAACTATAAATGTAAGAAACTCTATGGTAACTACTACTGCCACTACTATTTCGGAGGTCATAAAAACCCTAATGCCCTTGCTCAACTTTGTTGCAGGGTTATAATGTTAGGGGACGCTTAATAAGAACGTGCGCGACGTCCCTTGCTGACCTACTTAACGCAGAGCTGACCAATCCTTACACCACCTCATTTCGATATACGTGCCATTTGAGCCGTCGCCGCGGCAGCGGCGACGGCTCAATCGGTCCATCGCAGACGGCCGATCGGCCCTCAAACGGCCCATCGCAGCGGCGATGGCACCAAAACCGAAACCATTTTTCCAGCTCCCACTGTGGAGTGCTGAGTATTGCGAACTAAGACTTCAGTGTACTAGAATATTCTAGTACGCTATACTAAGACGTGTCGAGTCAAGTACCAATACCAAGGGATATCCAAAGTCAAGAAAGGGGCTGACAGATGGAATAGCTGTGGTGTAAATGTTATAAATAGGGATAAGGTGCCTCAAAAAGACTCGCCAACGTTTCGATAGGAGGACCTATCTTGGTCAAAGGCGGGCTCGTCATCCTCGGCAGGTTAGTTTTAAAGGGTTAGTGAAGTGACGTCACGTGCGTTTGTTGTCGGTGGCGGCTGGTTGTACTGGGATAGACTTCAAAGAGAATGAGCGCTGTCGCCTGACGTCTGTGAGCGTGGTTCCCAAGACGAGGGGACAAGAGCGGGAGAGTGGGAAGACGGGGAGAAAAGCAAAGAAAAGGAGAGAAAAAAAGGGGATGGGGACACCAAGAGTTGAAAAAATGAAACCACAGTGTGCTATTCCATCTGTCAGCCCCTTTCTTGATTTTGGATTTCCATGCCAGCTGACGATGGCGGAACAGGGTAAGTGCCCCTTGTTATCCTTTGCCCATGTAGCAGCCTTTGGAGATAGTCAGTACGGATACATGAAGGAACAGTTTCCACCAGGCCCACACGCGACGTACATAAGATACCTGAGCGGTGCGCAAACATCAGATATTCTCCCGCTAGTTTGTGATACGCCAGTTGGCACCACACACTCGATCGAGTCCGAAACGTTCGAGTCCATGAACGTCGTAATACGAACTATTCAAGCCGTTCGCCCAAACGCACACATAACCGTAACAACTGTCGCTCCCCGCCTACAAAACAAACACAGCCCACTAATCCACCAACCTAACGCACTCACGAAGCACAATGAGGAAACTAACAAGCTCAATTCATTAATTTTCAACTTAGAACGCTTCCACTAGAACGTTGACACGATGCACCACGCAGAAATACACGAAGCACCACACGAACACTTAGCTTGGGACGGTTTCCACTTAAGCCGCAGAGGAATGCAGCTAGTTTCTCAACACATCAAATCCTTTATTATGGACAAGTACAGAAAAACACTCTTTAAATCCACCTCAAATACCACCCCCACCGACTCTGCCGACCGTGCCACCCCGAACAACACAACTGGGACAGTCACCTCAAGAACACTTGGACCAGACAGATCTTAGTTGCCGGAATGACATTGCTATTAAGGAAGCAGATAAGGGTGGAAGTATAGTTATTTGGCCAGTAGCAAAATACAAGCACGAAACTTACAGACTACTAAACACCCCACAGCATTACCGTAAGCTAGATAAGGATCCGACATTATCCTACACAGTGACAATTACCAACACGCTGAAATCACTTTTGGCTAATGAATTGATTACACCGACAGAATACAAATCTTTAAACCAAGCAACAAAACTGCGGGGCGCTTCTACCTCCTTCCAAAAATTCATAAAATTCCATCCACTGAACTATACACCGTTGTTATCCCAGGTCGCCCGATAGTATCAAACAACAACACCCCGACAGAGAGCATCTCCACATTCCTTGACCACTTCCTTGGTGACTTGCCAAAAGCACTTCCGTCATTTGTACAAGATACGCCCCACCTGCTGAGGATTATGGAGGACATTAATACTAAAGGCACACTACCCCACAACATAATTCTCGCAACACTAGACGTGACGGCCCTGTACATTCCTATTCCCGATAGTCTATCTTCGACAAGACAAACACTGTCTAAACACAATGCACAGCACTCTACTGAAGTCTACTTTTCTCTCCTTGAATTAGTTCTGACAAATAACTGCTTCGAATTTGAGGAGAGTTACTACCTATAGATACACGGCACAAGCATGGGTACGCCTCTTGCACCAACCTACGCGGACATATTTATGGGGATTCTAGAAACAGATTTCCTACCGCGCTGCACTGACAAGCCCCACACATACCTACGATACATAGATGGCATACTCATAATATGGGGACATGGTCAAGACATAAATATGTAGCATTTCTAAACTCTTTTCATCCAACAATAAAATTCACATCAGAATCCTCAACTGAGCGCATAAACTTTCTGGACACAACAATAAGCATTGACAATGGGGCGCTAAAGACAACGGTGTATAGGAAACCTTTAGAGAAACAACAGTACCTAAAATATACGAGCCACCATCCCAGACATTGCAAACAAGGCATCTTTAAAGGCCAAGCCACACGACTACGTCGCATTTGCGTTGAAAACCAAGACTACATAGATAGACTCAATCACCTTAAAGAAACGCTCTCAAACAGGAACCACCCAAAGAGTGACCTTCAAAAAGCTCGACTTCACCCTCATCACGGACTCGACACATCCGACGAGAATCGGTGACTCCATGTACCGGGACACCACTCCGGATCTCTAGTTCATCAAGGACGACATCCGAGGCGCGATCACCTGGAGAAACACGGGGACCGACCTCGGCAGCGACCACACCATCGTGGAAATCCGCATACCGGAACACAACGACACCAGCATCAAAACACACAGATGTATAGACTGGGATGCCTTTCGAGACGCCAGAAGCCAGAAGAGAGACGGTGACGACGAGATCGAGACATCGACTCGTGGACGGCCGAAATCACCAAGAGCGTACGCGACGTGACCAAAGAAATTGAAACGGGCGCGAAGATCGACAAAGTAGACAGCCGGCTTGCGCATCTCATCGAAGCCCAACAGTCGATTCTCAATCGCTGGAAGAAACAACGACTTAACCGCAGGCTCAGAAAGAAGGTGGCGGAGCTGAACCGAGTAATCAAGGATCACTGCCGCGCGCTCTGCACGCAACAGTGGAACGAGAGCTGCAACGCGGCATACGGGCAGATGCACAGCGGGAAGACGTGGAACCTGCTGCGGCACCTGCTCGACGAAACCAAGAGCAAGTCGCACAAAAGGGAGAGACTCGCCAGGCTCATATATCGGGCGGTCTCGGTACACGGCGCCCACGAAGCCACCAGGCGCATTAACCACAAATACCTGCCGACTACACCCACCGTGGGTGTAGGCCGGTGGGTGTAGGCCGTACGGCGGCCTACCTAACGCGAAGCTCAATCGTGACATCGACGTCGAGGAGGTACGCGCGGCCCTGCACGACCTCAACAGCCGGTCGGCAGCCGGCCCGGACCTCGTCACGAACAAGGCGCTCAAGAACCTCTACGACGGCTCGATTGAGAACCTCGCAAAATACTTCAACAAGTGCTGGAGAGCGGGCGCGCTGCCAAAGCTGGAAGACAGCCAAGACCATCCTGATCCCCAATCCGGGGAAGCCGCCGGACACGGATAACCTCCGGCCCATCTCGCTCACGTCCTGCGTGGGCAAAGTGCTGGAGCACGTCCTGCTCAACACGTGACAGGACTACCTGGAACGAGAAGGGCTGTACCCGGCCACGGTGATCGGCTTCAGACAGAACCTAAGCACGCAGGACGCGATGCTGCAGCTCAAATATCAAATCATCGACGATGGCGGCAGCGCCCGCGACAACAAAGCAATCCTAGGGCTCGACCTGCAGAGCGCCTCCGATAAGGTGAAACACTCGGCCATTCTGTCCCAAGTCTCCAAGCTCAACATGGGTGAAAGATCCTACAACTACATCAAGGACTTCCTCACGGACAGGACCGCCGAGCTACGAGCAGGCGACCTACAGACGCAAGAGAAGCTCGGGAGCACCGGCACACCGCAGGGATCGGCCATTTCGCCGATGCTGTTCAACCTGGTGATGATCGGAGTGGCCGAAAAGCTCGCGGGCATCGAAGACGTCAGGCACACCATCTGCGCGGACGATATCACGCTGTTGGTGACCGGTGGTAGCGACGCCCACATCGAGGGCGCGCTGCAAGCGGCCGTCGACGCAATAGAGGATCAGCTGGAAGGCACCGGACTGAGATGTTCGCCGAGCAAATCGGAGCTTCTCATACTCCCACCTACCAAAAACAGCAGAGGCAAGACCAGACAACGCGAACACGAAAAAATCAGAATCGTAACCAAATCCGGCAACGTGATCCCCGAGGTCGGCAAAATTAGGATCCTAGGCATGGTCATTGAAAAGCACGGAAGAAACGGCGAAACAATCACCCGTCTCACGGCAAAAGCAGCCAACGCGATTCGACTCCTCAAACGAGTCACTTCCCGAAAGGCTAGCATGAGAGAGGAGAGCCTAATTACACTCGTCCATGCAATCCTTCATCATCAGCCACGTCGCGTACGTTGCAGCCTACCACAGATGGCTGCAACACGAACGTAACAATATCAACGTGATCATCAGAAGAGCGTACAAGACGACACTGGGCCTGTTCGAGTCCACGAGCACGGCCCGCTTTTTACAACTCGGGATACACAATACGCTCGAAGAAATAGCCGAAGCGCAACGGACCTCTCAACTGGAGCGGCTGTCCATCACCAAAGCCGGGAGGAAGATACTGGACGACCTCGGAATAGGACGCTCGAACGACGTGGAGATGAAGCTCCCCGTCCCCAAAGAAGTTCGACGCCAGACCAGAATCGACCCCATACCGAAGAACATGAATCCCGAGTTCAACAAGGGAAGAAGAGCGGCGTGGGCCAAGGCTCTCATCGACCAGCCAACGACGAACACGCGTGGTACGTGGACGCGGCCGATCGAATACCAACGGAACGCCTTCGCAGCGGTCGTCATAGAGGCGTCAACCGGCGCCACGAGGACGGCAGCGAGCGTGAGAACCGCCGGAGCGGAACAAACGGAGCAGGTAGCCATCGCACTGACTATGGCCGACACTGACTGCCCCACGGTGCTGAGTGACTAGAGACAGGCGATGCGAAACTTCGCCAAAGGCCAAATCTGCAGGGAGGCCGAGCGCGTACTGCGAGCCGCCAAACTACAAGACAGAAAAGTAAGACTCAAGTGGTTCCCAGCGCACAGCAGGCGACGCGTCGGAACGCAATGAGACCCACAATGAGACGGCACACGCAGCGGCGCGAGCGCTAACCAACCGCTCCCCGGCGACAGATCGTCCGACATGGTTCGGAACCAAAGACCACATGACGGACTACAACGAAATCACGAACGCCTACCTCCTGGCTCGCAGGACTCTCCCACTCCCGCACCCGAGGCTGAATCGAGCGGAGGCGGTACTACTGAGACAGCTCTAGACCCGATCGCTACCGAGCCCGGGACTGCTGCATCGCATGTGCCCCGAGACATGTCCGACCGATAAGTGCAGAGTCTGCCGGAGGGAGACGGCAGATTACACGCACATATTGTGGGACTGCGTTAAAAATCCAGAAGAAGCAAGATCAAGAATGATCCTACCGCGGCTCGAGGCAGCCGCAAAGAGCTACGATCAAGACGAACAGCTCTGGGCCGTCCAGCAGGTCCTCGGGGCGCTCGAAAGGCAGGGACCCAGCGAGCCGGCAACGGCGAGCGGAGACCCGCGCAACGGCGACTTCGTTGATGACGTATGTACTCGTCGGGGCACGCGAGCGCCCAACTGCAGGCACCATGGCAGGCACAAATAAAGTTGGCTCCAATCCAATCCAATGTGCATGCCAAATTAATGACAAATACGAAGTTAGGAACCGGTCCCTGTAGCCGCCCCAGGTGATCTACATGTAAACATATTCAATCTACTACTACAGTAGAAAGTACGGCGTCTAATTACTCACACAAGGTAACTTCGGGTTTCACCTGCACATCAAGCAACGTAGTCTACTGTCTAGAATGTGCCGCTTGTAGCAAACAATACATAGGTGAGACTGGACAACAAATTCATACAAGACTCAACGGTCACCGCGCGGTTACAAAACAATTTACCCAAAGCAGTACCCAGCCACTTTAATGAACATGGTCATATATTTGACAAAGCAGGGCTCTGTATACTACAAGCAAATCGTCCGCACATGCGTCCTGACGAAAATAGTTTTTCCATCCATACATCCGTTCACCTCGCGGAAGGAAATATATGGAATCGTACCTCATACACAAGTTTAATTGTCTACACCCGACGAGAATTAATTTGGCACGTGGCAACTTAGAATCTTTAAAAGCGGTAACTTAAATCGTAAATTCTCATATCAACCAATGCGCAAAACACATTATGCCACCAGCTAACCTTAATTCTCAACCTCACCTATTCCTCCATTTCGAAGTATTTTTTTTTTTCCTGCCTACTACTCAATTTAATTTACTCTTTCATGTTTTTACTTTTATGTCAACCGTACGACACCCTTTTCTCAAGTACACCTTCCCCCGCCCGCATCTGTGCACGTCACCCTCCTATTTGTTATTCCGGTTTCGGTCCCCCCACCCCCTCTTTTTTTGTCTGTTTTTTCATTATATATTTTTTTGAAACGCCCTCACCAACACATTCCAAAGTCCCAGATGCCAGTATACCTTTTTCAGCGCCTCAGCCACACAGGGTATCGCCGTAACGACACCTACGCTGAGCTACTGGGGCTAAAGTCCATTGAAAGACCATGCCGCTGCCTTCCAGTTACCCCATACATTTCACACCAGACTCCTTGTCGCCATCTTAACTCCTTCAACATTACTCGACGCATTGCTGATACGCTACTAAAGTCTCTTTTTCAACTGATGCCTTTTTGTGTCTTTTTTATTACTCACGCAAGGACCACCTGACCGGCTCTTCTAAATCCACTAAAACATGCTGTCAACGACACTCCCTGAATGCTCCCTAACCTCTCGCTTCCCCAACACCCTCCCACGCCCCTCTTTTTCTTTTTCTTTCTTTCTTTTTGCCTCTTGGTGTCCTCCCCCCCCCCCTTTTTCTCTTCTTTTCTTTCTTTGCTTTTTCTCCCCGTCTTCCCACTCTCCCGCTCTTGTCCCCTCGTCTTGGGAACCACGCTCACAGACGTCAGGCGACAGCGCTCATTCTCTTTGAAGCCTCTCCCTTTACAACCAGCCGCCACCGACAATAACCGCACGTGACGTCACTGCACTAACCCTTTTAAACTAATATGCCCCAATATGACGAGGCCGCCTTTGACAAAGATAGGTCCTCCTATCGAAACGTTGGCCAGCGCTTCTGAGGCACCTTATCCCTGTTTAGAACCTTTATAATACCAAGGGACAGACACGTTATGCGGTGCTTGAGGAAAGGAAGAGGAAACGTCTGAACATCTGATACTTTTTTGTAAAGGGCTTCACCCTGCAGCTCAAAGCAACGGGCGGACTTTTTGAAAGCATTGGGGTTTAGGGACAGTGCAGGAAAAATAGGCTTTAAGCAGGCAGAAATAACCAAACGGATGTTAGCTGGCTAAAATCAAGGCAAGAGTGAAATTTCCCGCTCCACGAAGTACAAAATACATTACTAGTCACGGCTAGATGGCGCATGCAGCAGTCCGCTTCAAAGACTTCAGCCATATCCATCCGTCCACCGCATCGGGGAAGCGGAAGTGGGGTCGGGGAGTCGTCATCCGTGGTCAACCCAAAGAATAAAGACTAACTTGTCAACCATGCGTCAACGATCGTTGTGCTGTTAGTTAATAATGCGTCCGAAACGTGTAGTTTGCTATGGCTGCTGAAAACATTGCCAGAAGGGAGCAGTATACAGCTAAATTTAAGTTAAGAGTCATCGCATTGGCTGAAAAGGTGGGAAACCGCTGTGCGGGCCGCCGTTATGCAGTCCCCGAGCGTAACGTGCGGAGGTGGCGACTGAACAAACATCGGCTTCAGCATTGCAACTCTGACCAACGTTCATTTAGAGGACCCAAAGCAGGCAGGCTTTCATTTATCGAAACGGAGTTGGCTGCCTTTCTTGTTGCGAGCCGCGAGAAAGGTGTCAAGGTGACATGGAGCATGATCGCAACCAAGGCGCGCGTGCTGGCCACCGCGTACGGTGTTTCACAAGACAAGTTTCGCGCATCCAGAGGATGGATGAACCGCTTCTTGACAAGGCAAGGTCTTTCCATGGGTGGCGCCAAAAGCATACAGACGCCACGATATCCGGTCTTCTCCAAGCACCACACTGAAAAATTATCATCCCTCTCCCAAATCGGCATTTGGTGTCTAGTGGCCCTCTATTTCGACAGGCCCGCGGATTTCCTTAACGTCAGTGATAGGAGCTGCGAGTATGATTCCTCGAGGGTTGTAAACGTCGTGCTCTCGTGTACGGCAGACGGCCAAAAGCTGCCTCTCTATGTAGGCTTCAAGGAATACCTTCAAGACATTTCGCTGTTTCCCAGTAATGTTCATGTGAGTGTTCGGAGTTGCTAATCCATTTCTTTTTTATTCATTTGTACTAAAGAGCAAGTTGTCAAGCTTGAACGACCCTATTTACACATTTGGCCTGTTACTCTGCTTTTCTTTTCACTGAACCTCTGTTGCACTGGCGGAACCATTTTCATTCCTCATGAGTGCTTACAAAACTTGCAGTACTTAATATAAGAGGCTGTATTCAACATTCAGCTGGTCTTTATGTAGCACCTTACAGCATATCAGTTCTAGGTAACAATTGCTCGCCTTTTGCTTCTACACTGTTATAAACCGACGTCATTAAACTTGCTATGTATTTTTTCTTCTGGATTTCAGGTGCGTCACATTACTGATGACAACAATGTTCTTCATGACTGGGTTCAAACCATCTGGCTATCACAGTGTGGCCCACAATCTATGAGAAGATCAATGCTCGTTTTGGACAGCAGCAACCCCATGGCTGATCCCAGGGTACATCGCATCCTTGTTGACAAGGGCACACAGATTCTTGAGGCACCAGGGCTTTTTGATACCGTTTGCTCCAGTTTCTTGTCCACATTGACTGCCATTTACACAGACTGGATCGTTGGTGATGGACTTTGGAGACCACGACAGACAGCGACAAGGTTGCACATTGTAGATTGGTTAGCATTATCTTGGCTGTCGGTGCAGCGGACTGTGGTAGAGAATGCATTTGCCAGCTACAATGAAAAGCTTGGACTTAGTCTTGCAGGCAACGCTGGAAGCCCTGTTAAAGCACGCACTGTTCAGTTGAGTTCTAAAGTGTCGCCAAACGTAGTCTGTTCTTCAAAAACTGACAATGTGCCGAGAAGGAGACATGTGCTTAGAAAGCAAGAAATCACCATGTAGCAGGCTGTGCCTATTACATAATCAAATTTATTGGTTGTGCATGCAACTTCTCTTAAATGTCATAATGTGTGCACATTAATTTGCCTGGGGAGTGACTGTGTTTACAAAGGTTGTAGTCAAGCAGGGACTTTTTAAACTCCAAGAATATGACATGTTGAATTTGTTAGTTTGATCTGGCACAAGTGTTTTATGAGTATGTTCATGCACCTCATATTTATAAAGTGTACATTAAGCACAGAGTTTAAAGCTGTATATGTCACTTTCCTCCTTTCCATCAGGGGGCTGTGATCTCTTTGGGCTGTTGGGTGTGAACACAGCACACATTGTGCCATTTCTGCAGTTCTCTTAAGGAAAAAAGGAGGTCACGCAGATATACAACCATCCAGAAGACATTACGGCAATGCACAAGGAAACTCTCATTGGAAATTTTTGTATGGCACTTCTCTATGTGGGCGCTTTAAAAAATGACACTTATTCACTTTTTTGGTTTGAGGTCAAAATATGTTTAAAGAAGAGGCTGTTCTTATTTATGCGCCACTTTTCGGTGGCATTGTGAGTTATTTCATAATCTGAACGTTATTCATTTCTTTTATCTTTTCGTCATGCTGTATAATGGACACTTTAAACTGTACATCACATTTATTATTATTATTTTTTTTTCATTTTGCGTGTGTGAAATAAATGTGGCAGGTCCATCGGTGACTATTTTGCGTCGAATTCATTTTATCCACGTTTTGTTGTTCAATAAAAATTGTGAACTGGCTGTCAAAGGTGGCTGGAAATGCGCTTTTTTTATTTTGTCATTTTTCCAGTTTATACTGGTGCTATTTGTTGTGCGTGCATTTGCGAACGTGTATTTACTGAAATCAAAGGTAAGGCTTGACACATAGCTAGTAAGAATGCGTATAGTGATGACAGGTCCGGTCAGTGGTAGCGTCGGCATTGCGTTATCTCTATGTGCAAAAAGAAAATGTTCGCAATCGGGGCACAAAATTGAAAATGATTCGAGTGACGTCCGTTCGTGCCGGCTATGTTTAGCACAGACTAGGTTTAAGTCCGGCAACCGTGTACTATTTACGTCCGCATTTTCTACGTTTGTCTGTGCGACTGTGGAACTTGCGTGGTAGCGTCATTGTGCAATTATGGGTCGAAGTTGTTGAAATTCATTTAGAGTCAGCCTTCATCGTAGTTCGACCAAAGCAGCGCTGTAATCTAAACAGTACTGGCACTGTGATGAAGTCAAACGGGAGCAACCGCGGTGCCCTGCGGCCGCACTACGGCGGACGAGCTCCACCTTTCTTGCTTGCCGCACTGTTGATCGGTCTCGTGCTCATCGGCTTCTGTTACTACAACCTGTCGTCACAGTACAGTGCCTTGGATATGCAATACCGGGACTTGCAAGAGCGACTAAGGGCCGTGGCAGAAAAGCACGAATCGGCGGAGCTTCGCTACGACAGGCTCAAGAAGACGCTCGAGGACAACTCCAAGTCACTAGATGAGAAAGATAAGCAGCTATTGCAGAAAGAGCAAGACAGAGCTGCCGTTGAAACTGCGCTTCGAAAGAAAGAAGATGAGCTGATGACGAAGTCTCGTGAGGCCGACACAGCTGCGAAAGCATTGGTACGCAGTCCTTCGAGTTGTGTTGTGATTGCCGTGGATTGGCGAGTCGTTACCAGCTCATATTTTGTTTGTGTTTCCCTGTGCCTAGCCCTCTCTCGTTCGTTATTTATTAATGCCGCTTTGAGTCGTATCGACAGCGCTAAGTAAATCCATAGCCTCCTATGGTAAGATACGACTTGGAGTTTGCGAAACCCCGGTCTGCGTAAATGCCAAGCTGCACACAGCGCGTGTCGTGTGCAGCAGCTGCAGCTGTCTGTGCGAGTGCGTGTGCGTATTCTGCATCTGCCATTTCGTGCGAGTCAGATGTGACCACCTGCTTCTTTTCAGCATGCGTGACGCTGCCGAAGCTGGGGGAGGAACTACGCGATTGCTGCATTGTAGCTACTCCGTCCGTTTCGAAGTTCTAGTGACGCAGATTAACTTTTTGTACTTTATGCAAGATACAGAGCTTCACAGTTATGTGTAACACTCTCATATGATGCCGTTAGGCAAACTAGGGCAGAAAAGAAAAAGAACCTAACCATGCGGAGAAGTGCCCAGTGGCATTTTAAAACGAGTAACTCTGAATCTGTAATTACGCGTAACTAAAAAATCATGTTCAGGAGCATCACATAGTGCAAAGTGGCGAAACCAGTAGCATAACTTTCCTCCGCTTTGTGTTCAGCGTGAATCATCTTGAGCAAGTACTTTCACCAGTTGATGCTCATGATTGAAGCACTACCTGGTTAATTCTCTCCACAAGAAAACTGCCAGCGAGCTTAAGCTGCATCTCTTCAAATGTGGGTGGCCATACACATAACGCTCAAGCACCCGTCTTCCTTGCACTTGTGTTAGATCCTGTGTTTTCTGGCAACAGTTCTCTACACATGCCTAGACAAACCTTGTCGGCATCCACTCTTAATAGGCTGTAACACTTGAGGGAGTAGGTCACCAGAAATGTGCTTTGCACATTTACATTGCATCAAACAGTTCAGTTATCAGGATGAACAATTTGTTTAATGTGGTATGCAAATTACTGCACATTTCTGGTGTATGGAAGAGTTCAATTTTAATGATTCTCAATTTGTCTAATGCAACATGTGATTCGTTCAGTAATGCTTATTATCATGTACAGTCGTCAGCACGGTTGTCTAGAGCACTTCAATGCCATGCTTTGGGCTGCACTAGCACTGCATACCGATAACACTTGGTTCTAGGTGGCTTGCATCTGGCCATTTGGCATGCACCGCCACACTGATGGAATTGCTACCAAAACTTCTGCAATTGCCGGTGAAGGTGCCATAGGGTTGCTGAGCAAACGCACAGGTGGCATGTCTCAAAGTGAGCTTCCCTGAAAGCGAGCTTCCCTGAAAGTTTTACTATGTGTTATCTTTGCTTTTACTCCCAGATCTCGCAGTGCTTTCACTGGCAATCACAGATGATTGCAGCTGTTGAAGCCTTGGTAACTAGCATGGCGAAAAAAAGTCGATGCAGTGCCCTCAGTGTGGCTGCATATGCTCAGATGGAGCCAACCAAGTTAATGAAACGACCATGAGAGCACCAAGACATAGGCAGCTGTTTCATGATCTACATGACATGCATGTCATGACATGATCTATCATTTATGTTCATCATACACTTTTGTCATACTATGCCACTTTTGCTACATACCAAGACGTAGGCAGCTGTTTCGTGATCGACATAAATGATAACTAACATAACATAACATAACATAAATGATAGCTCATGACATGCATGTCATGAGCTATCATTTATGTTCGTCATACACGTTTGTCAAACTATGCGAATTTTGCTACATACCAAGTTTCATAATTTCATAATTTATTTATTAGTAAATGTGCAGATAATTACATGTGCATGGTATATATAAGGAGGCCCCATAGTCTGTATGGGGCCTCCTTAGACTATCGGGACCTCCTGTTAAAGACGCTTATGATGTTATACGATGTTTAAAGCAACAGTAGTACAGATGAGAGCTAAGAGTAATATCAAAACACGTTTATAGCATATGAGTAATAAGAACACTTGTTAACAGCATGACAATATAAAAAAACAGAATAAAAAGTTAAGGAAATGACCATGAGAGCACTAAGACGTAGGTGCCTGTTTAATGACTTACATGACATGCATGTTATGATATTCATGCCGTGACATATTTATGTTCGTCATATACTCTTGTCATACTGTGCCAGTTTTGGTACATACCAAGTTAACGAAACAACCATGAGAGCACCAAGACATAGGTGGCTAGGTAGATAGATACTGTCAAAGTGGCAACTGTTCGCCAAGAAATGTTTCGCATTTAAAATAACAGTGTACATGTGCGCCATCTAATTTAGTGTAGCATTATCTCACACTATTATGTTGCAAAATATGATGTAATTAATTGTAATATGATGTGAAATACGATGTGGTATGCGTTTGTGTCATCTACTTCCTTTTGTCCTTCGTCTGGGTTGCACTGCCCACCCCTAGGAATGTGTTCATTCACCAACTCACCCAGCTTACTGCGTTAATTCATGTAACTATTGCATGGAAGACATCACAGGTCTAAACGTACCTACCACCAAACAAGCAGAGGGACACGTTCAGTGACCAGCAGCCAGAGCACAACCAATGCATAGTGTGTTGTACACAAAGAGCGCAAGGATGCACAAATAATTTGTAATTTGACATAACTTTATGTCCACAAGTTGTATTGGAATATGTAACATATTTATTGTCTAGAAAGCATTGCAGATCAAAAACAATTGCACTGTGAAAGGAGTGAGGGTTCTACGACCACACTACTTGGGTAGCTTTTGTGTCGTTCCTAAGTATGAAACAGAGTATAGTGCCATCTATCCCACATGCTCATGTATGTGAGCCAGGAGTATAGAGGCGTAGACCTCTACAAAAATAATAAAAATAAATAAAAACAGTTCTGGCTATGGTACTGGTATGACTCTAGATTGAAGCAGTATGAGGCTGGATATTTGGTTTGTGTACAGAATAATACAGGTGTTACGCGGAATTAGCCTGTGGAATTTCGTATAATGTATTATCAAATCAGGAGGTGAGCCAGGGACACTTTTAAAGTGTAATCAATCCTTCAGATACTCTGTATGAGACCTGGGGAGAACAACACCTTTTATAAATGCTTTGCAAGAGACTTGACACTGTATGCACTTCTTTTATCTACTTGTTTCAGACTGGATGTCTGCAAAGGTTGAATGAGACTTCTTCAAAGTTATCCGAGAAAGAAAGTAAGCAACTGCTTGGTGTTTATTATTCCTGAAGGTTATCTTCAAAACATTCAAATGTTGCATTCGGCTGAGTTCTATATTCATTGATCAATAATCCTGATACAAAGCCTGCATTATTAACCTGCCTCAGTTGTCGCCCTCTTTATTGTAGCATGTAAGCTAAGTTCTGGCTGCTAGGGAGGTGTATTCATCGACTCTGTTTGTTATTTATGTTTTGTTGCATTCAGCAAGTCGGTTGTTCATAATAAATCAAAAGTAGTTGTGTGACAACTGGTATGTTGCATATCAAAAGGGAAGTGTTGAAACACAAGCAGATGAGGCAGAAGAAAGGCACATAGCAGGCAACAAATTGTAACATTGATGAATTTTATGTAAAAAGTAATTTTGTGGCTGTAGTCTTAAAGTATGTCATTTTTCTTTATATACTTCTAACAACAGTGTCGCTTGCAAAGCTCACCAGTGAAGTTGATGCACTGAAGGCAGCCGTCAGGGCTGCTGAAACAAAAGCAGCTGCTGTAGCTGGTGCACAGTAAGTTCCTTTTTTAGTGCTACTGTGTAATTTAGGTGAAGATGTGATTGAGCATTGACAAAAAATCATCATCTCCAATCATGATGTACGATATTGCAAGAAGTGAATGTTCAAATACTGTGTATTTCTGTCATGCTTCAATGAACTTTGGGACTTAGACATGCTTCTTGCAGCTAAAAAAATATTCTATTCTAGTGCATTCTTTCTCTCTCTCTCTTTTTTGGGGTTTTTTTTTGGGGGGGGGGTTGCGTGGAGAATCAGCACTAAAATTTGAATGTCAGCCGATTTGAAGTCATGATAAGTGTCAACTAGAGATCTTTGTGCTTTTCTATTAAAGCATTTGCACAGGGCAACATGCGATGGAAACTTCTTGCAAAGCATGTTGCTAGCAGCTCAGAAACTTCTGTGACTTATTCACTATTTGAGCTTGTGGAGTGGAACTCTTAGCCACCCAGTTGCATTAACCCTTTCAGGCATTGTATGCACAATTCTTTGTGCCAAGATAATGCATCAGAAGCTAAGAGCCCCAATGAAAATAATATTCAGAACATGCTGGATAAGTTTTGAAACACTTAACCTGCGCTGTAGGCCTGAATAATAACTCGAGTGTTTTAGTAAAATGAGTTGGAAATTAGATGGCTGGGTGCTTGCTCTTTGTCAATTTGTCATCATTTAGCTGCTTCAGTTTGATTGTTTTTCACAATGTTTTGCATCAGGCTTATTTTCAAGTGGCTGAATGCTTTCCAAGTGTGCTAGACACAAAGTAGTTAATGTTCTCATATCAGACATTCCTGCAGGGAGTTCTTGCATGGCGTTCGCATTTTGTAATCTTGAGAAAACTTACGGAATTAAAAATTCTTAATCTGATCTTCAGCTCCATGCTTTCCATAATTCTTAAGATGGAAGAAATGTGCTAAAGCTATGTTTTCAGTGAACAAAATAATTTGGTGCCTGAGAATGTTATGCACTTTCCAAGGTATTCACAAAGTGTACATTTAGTCTGGAAATTGCAGAGAGAGAGAGAGAGGGACTTGCATCAGTATATATATGAAGACAGTGCCAGGACAGGTTATCACATGCATTGCACTGGCCACCTGTGGCACCTACAGAAACAGTCTGTGTGACCCTTGTGTTTTTTGCAAGCTCAACTTGGGAAATCTCATTGTAGTGGCTGGGCAAATAAACACGCTTTGTGCTTACTCTGCTCCCTGTAGATTGCCAACACTGCTGTTGCCCATTGGAAAGTTCTACGTTGTTCCACATAACAGAGAGTCCACTTGTGACAGTCTGACCTTGTTCGACAGCACCCTTTGGCAAAGGAAATTTCGTTCATGCCTCGACCTATTGTCGGCGGCAAAACAGACCGTGATTGTTTTTTTTTTCTGCCTCAATTTTTCTTGCACAGCCCTGCCAGCCAAAAGACAGCAGCACCTGAGAGAAATCAAAACCTGATCAAGGAGCCACTGTCACCTGCCAAGAAAGAAGAGGCAGCAAAAGAAGTTGGAACTGGGCTACAAGATGGCATGGTGAGGGGTAACGGCACACCCGGGAGCACTAATATCGCCACACAAGGGACAAAGACACATGCTAATCATCCAACTCTACTATCACCACCACAATAAAGATTCATTCATTCACCAGACGGCTCACATCTTACATGACTGTAGTTGCTCTGTATTCTACTGTAATCGACTATAACGAGTGATACTGATAACAATCACCTTGAAGACATCAGCAAACACACACGTTCTTACCTTTTATTTGCCCTGAATGCACAGACGGAGACAACGTTTTGTATTTTGGTAAAGCATAGAAGTGGTATGTAGCCATTGGAATCATACTTTTCCATGTAGTGTGCGTGGACTGTAACACATTTGGCAACATTTTCCAGAGGCAAGAACCTTTATAGTCAAATGTTGATACAGTTGAAACTCGATTTAACAAAGTGATGACCATGCTCGAATTATTTTATTAAATCAGAAAGGTTGTAAAATCAAGAAATACATTTTTTGGTCCTTCGAAATCTAAAATTGTAATGTAGCGACATGCAAAGGCTACTGTGGTATTGTATTTGCCACTAATTTAGCCATCTATTGCATAAACCATGAAATAACGAAAGCAACCACTGCTGCCCCTACCGAGGCGGTGCTGAGTCAGCTGTTCTGTGCATGGTGCGGCGTGCAGCCTCGTCAAAATAAAGCTAGGGATGTGACCATGGCGCCTAGATGTTTTAATGCGGTAGCTCTAGAGCGCACACTCGAAGAAGAACTCGTCTGTGTTGAAATTGGAAAGAAATTACCGCCTTTCTTACTTATTTATTTGAGGAAAAAAGTTCATTAAATTGAGCTCGGCCAAGTTTGTTTTGTTAATTCGGGTTGATGATAACATTGAACCCTATGGGTACCTGCTGGGTAATCTAAATTTCTTCGTTATATCGGGAATAAAATCAGGTTTCGTTAGATCGAGTTTTACCTGCATAACAAGCATAGGTATAGTGAATTATAAGATGTAACAAGAGTCAGTATAGAAATTTTGTTGCTCAAGTCAACACGTAATAAATACGTATATGCAAATGACGAATATCGGATAGAAGTTATTTTCGTATTGGATGGGGGAGTTGTTGATGTTGGGCAACAAAGGATATACAGTAGATATACTACAATCCTGTTTTGTACGATTTCCCGGCTCCAACACTGCGATTGAGAACACAAAAAATTACCTAATACAGTTAGGCTTCTTTTTTTACCAGTTCATGTGTTCCTTCAAATTACAATCTTTCTGTACCAATGTTCAGTACATCACCAAACTTCGATTGTATGATACGTTTACCGGCTGCTAAATCCCATGTAAACAAGAAGAGGCTCGAAATGCGTGTGATCGAGAGCAGTAGTCGTCCGTTACAACAGCTTCCCTACAATACTTACCTGCATGTCTCGTGTGAAAATGCCGGCACGCACTCATTTTCCTGTTCCGGTAGCAACAAATCTCCTCCCAGGTTGTCGCACATTGCATTCACAGCTATTGCCGCCAACCTTATTGCAATAAGCATCTTCACCTGGCAGTTTCACAGCAAGTGGAGTGTAATGCCGTTACAGTAAAGCTCGTTATTACATAGTTTGCAGGGAATGTGGTTCAGGTACGCACTAAGCAACGTACTAATTAAACAACAATGGTAGATGAGCTGCTATGGACTTACTGGTCCAAAAAAGAAGTGTTCTCACTCAAAGACACACGCAAACAAGTTTTATTTTCAAGCAAACAGCGAAAAACCTGTGGTTTTCACTTGCCGCCATAGCAACCTTGCCGAGTTTGAAGATGTTGGCCTTGCAGCGACACTCGAACCTTAAAATTCAGCAAGGCCGCGAGACAGTTTCAGGCCCCACTTCTCTGCAAGCAGCTGCATGACCGTCAGTCAGTGCACTAGCCATGTCAGATACGGAAGGGCCATTATCCACACAGTCATCCATGACAACGACGTAGAAGTGTGAAAAGCTATGGGAGCAGGAAAACACATCATGGCTACCATGTTTTGACATCACTCTCGGTTGCGACTGCAGTCTGAGAATGGTCCGTGCACCACAGTTTTGCTATTATCTGCACGCACAACAATTTGCTGACTCCACGCTTGTACGCACTGAAAAATTAAGTAAACATGCTTCACACAAGCCATTTGGCATGCGTTAAGTGACTATGGCTTAAGCGGTCAGCCAATATGTTAGGCTCATCGGCAACAGAGCAGGGGATGTGTTGCAACTATATTTAAACCAGAATTACTTATTAAACGGGTACATATTAACGAGGTTTTACTGTAGAAACATATTGCATGCTTTTAATAGGTGATAACCCAAGCATGCTGCCGTTCCCTGCCGCAGGTGGCAAGGAATAAGCGTAATGTTTCACTCTGGTGGCTTGTAGGCATCGTATTCCGCCGTCGCCCACCAGCTAGTTTTCGTTTGTCTCCTGTTGTAAAACACTACGCAATAGGAAGACAACAATAGGAAGACAACAATAGGAAGACGGGCCCCTCCAGCTCGACACGTCTCAACGTCTGGAGCCGCAACGATTTGCGCCATGTGGGCCTGTCAAAACGTCCCTCAAAATGCAACCAAAGAAGCTGCTGACCCAGGCTAAATTTGAGGGATGCATCCGTAAGCTTGCCAAAGCCGCAAAAGTAGCAATGCTCGTCTCGGGCCACTCTTACGTCACCACCTTGGCATGCGTCGGCATCTCATACTGTAACAATTCGCGCAACGGTTCGCCATATATAGATGTCAAGTACAGTAGAGTTTGCCAAATTTTTTTAGTGACTTCGTATCATACATTTCCCATTTTAGTATGTTTTTTCTTGAGCTTTATTCCAAAACGTATGAACAAGGTTCTAGTGTATTATGTGCTGGCTGGTCAGAAGAACAAAAATAACAATGTGCAGTTCATTTCACCTGCATTAGTGCTGTATGCATTACCTACCACACGGTTTATGTAATAATGTGTGGTATATACAGTTAAACCTCGGTACAATGAACTTCATCATAACGAAATTCTCGCTATAACGAAGTATTTAGCTCTTCATAACCTCTTGTCCATAAAACACCATGTATTTAGGCTTCAATATAGTGAAGTGTGTTTGTATGTGATTTAAATATAACGAAATTCCACTGCCACCGTAAAGGAATGCTGAGACATTACGCGAATGATGCAGATAGTAAAATGATTAAATTACGAGTGGCTGCTTGCAAACGCACCTCTCAAATCGCACGCCGCGCAACAGGAGCGGCCACCGAAGTCGAGTGGTGGCATGTTCCAAGTGTGATAAGATCCTATTGTGACCCGTACACTGTGTGCCTTAGGTGCGAGTGTGAGACAAGAAAGATGGTGGCTTCATGAGTGCCGCCTTCCCTCGCGAGCAAAGGGAAAGAGGGGGAAGGGAGCGAGCTCGCGATAAAGGGATCAAGCGCGCGAGGCGTTGGGGGGGATAAGTTGGCATGCGTCTCGATATTTGGCGCGCGTCTCGGTTGTGGCTGCGCATGGTTGTAAGCGCGGGTGAGCGCATACGCAGCCGTGCACACTGCTTTAGAGGTAAGCTGCCGAGTGTGCAGAGTGGGCGTGCCGAGAGGCGTGGCTCCATGTAAGCTGTCTTGCCGCGCGTTTAGTATTGGAGATTGTGCAGTCTCGAGTTTCAGTGACCCGTTGGAGTGAGAGGCAGCCGCAGCAGTGCTTCGCCTCACTGCCAGTGCTTTTTCCAATAGCGTCGTTGCAGTGGGGGCGACGCTATCAGCCGCGGGGGTAGAGTGCACGCGAAAGCGTGGCTGACTTCGCTTAATTCGTACCGCCGAGAAGAAATCGTCGACATTCTTGGCATGAAACCATATCATTCATCGCCGACTCCCAAATTTATCAAAGTGAATTGTTTTTCTAGTTCAAATTTGCTTTCTTCTATTGCCCGTTAATTGGGAAAGTTCTGTGGCCCCTTTCCGTGTAAGAAAAATAAATTGGCGACTATACCTATTTGCATAAAAGGTGGAATTTCAATAGAACAAAATTTCGATATAATGAAGCAAATTGCCGATTTTACTGACTTCGTTATATCGAAGCTTAACTGTAGTGTGAATGGAATAGCCAACAGCAACTATAGAGCCCCAGGAATAGTCAACAGCACCACGTGAGAGTGGGCAAGACAAGTAAATCGAACACTGCTACTAGAGTTAATAAACCTTGCGTTGCTAAATAGTGGAGCACTGACACTTGTGTTGTAGGAACTCTACCGTACTCTTCTTGCATGTAAAAAATTTGGACTTGGCAAGTGTGAAAATTGGGAACAAACCCAGATAAAGTGAAATATTTTCTACACTGAACATACAAAACTTGCTGACCAGAATGTTGGATGTATTGAACTCGGGACGTCCGCTGCCAGTGCAATAAAACCACTTGCGTGTCATAAACGCTGCGCTGAGGAGAGTTATTTTACTGTTTCCTTATGTTCGAGCATGCGTGCGTAAAGGGGGGCCTCGGGTTTTTCTCAAGCAAATTTTTCACTTTTTGCTTGGGCCATCCTGCATCTCTGTGTTGTAAACAAATAACTAAAAAAAAATGCCTGGGGGGTATGTCATAAGCATACTGGAAGTGAAGTCTTATCAAGCCGCCATTCGTTGTGACACTGAGAAACAGTTCGATGCGTAGGAAAAGTTACTGCCTACTACATGTATGTAGTTTTGTCTGCCAAAGTGGAACCCTTCTATGCTTCGTTTCTTCACTGGTTATAAAAAATCCATATATAACAAGTGCACCACAAATTTTCGATAGGATGAGTGAGCTCAGTAAGATAGGTGAGTTTGGGCATATTGAATTATTTTATATGTTGAACCATTTTTAGTGCCTAACTGTTCATTGTAACCGGTTCAAACTGTGTTCTAATTTAGTACTAAAGTTATCTGAATATGATGAACCTGGCTTCATTGACACTATATGACACCCTGACACAAAGCAAAATTTGATGATGTTGTGGAGTGTCATAAGACTAAGATGGTGTTGCCCATAAAAAGATAAGCAAAGACAGCAGCATATGTTTCTTCTGACTTGTCATGTTGCAGCCACAGTTTTCACAAGAATGGAGTGGGCCATTATATTGTGACATTATGACACATCCAGCTCCTAGGTACTTAAATAAAAACCAGTTTGTAGAAACAAGTTATATTAGTATATTGAATTATGTAGGCTCTCTGGGTACCTGCCAGTATGTTTTATATAAGGTTTAGAGGGTTTAGACCTTCATTAAATGAGAAAGCATGACCAGTCGAAAATGACATGTCAGTGTTACTTTAATTCCTATTCTTACCTGGAGGGAGCTGGCGATATTGTGCACTAGCTTATTTTTTTATTAGAATAAAAATAAACAGAGGAGGAGTTGTCACTGTTTGGCGGTGACGGCTATGCCTTTTCACTTAGTAAATTAGTTATGTAGGATTAAAAAAAAAAACAAATTCTTGCGTTAGGAAGTAGTTAAACAAAACAGAACAACATCTAACACACTAGGAGTAAAAATCTCTCTCCAAAAGTTCTCCTGGAAGCAAAGTCTACAGATGTCTAGAGTACACAGCTTTCAGATGCACAAATGAAACACAATTGCACACGATGCAGTAGAGTCAACATTCATCACAAATGTCAGTCTTCAAAAGAGCATCTAAGTGCTTTCATTGCTTTGTGGTGCATTTTTGATGGCAATAGGCAATCCAAGATGTTCAACCAATAAGCCCAAATATTGATGTTATCTCAATTGCAATTCCTTTGTAAAGTGGAAATGGTAACACACAGTGGCATTGCACATAACTGTGCTTTCTACCGTCAGTGGACTCGTTGTTAAACCAATAAGTAAGCCTCCCTGCAAGGCAAGGATTCCTCTGTGGCACTCGCCGCAAGAAAACTAAGAGTTGAATTTGGCCTGAGGTGTGTTACCATTTCCACTTTACAAAGGAATTGCAATTGAGATAACATCAAAATTTGGGCTTATTGGTTGAACATCTTGGATTTCGAACAGTGCAGCAAGGAACAGGGAAAGTAGAGGAAGCGCACAGTGCTGACTTCCAGCTCTGCTTTATCCCATAAGAGCAAACATACACTAGCAGACCAAAGTAAAAACAATATGAAAAAAAAGGAGAGAAAAAACTGAATTGCGGCCGGCATTTTAAGTGCTCTAAAATTCTTCATAGGCATTGTAACGAGTTCACAAGAGAAATCCTCAGAGAAAGTGAGATTAGTTGCTTGGGAACATGTTGCGGTTTCTGGGTGCCAATGCCGACTGTGACGTAACATGATTACATATCATTTAAATTTTTTTTGTGCTGTTTTTATTTTTGTCTGTTCGCACATGTCTGCTCTTTCGTAATGACGCAGAGTTGGAAGTAAGCGCTGTGTGTCCTCTGCTGTCTATGACCCTTGTTGCACTGTTCTAAATTCAATTGATGGAGGAGGAGGAAGAATAAACATTTATTGTAGAACCAGCACTTTATGATGGCCGGGCCTAAGCCTCCCACGAAGGGACGTCGAGGGCTTGCCTCGCCGCCGCCTCGCGGGCGTGCTGGGTCGCCCAGGTTTGGTTGTCGAGGGCGGAGCTCCGCAGAGCCTCATGCAGCCTCGACGAGAGAGCCGTGGTGTTAGTCTGTGTGTACTGTGCTGGGCACTCTCATAGCATATGCGGAAACGTAGCCGGGTGAATTCCACAGCACCGGCAGTTGGGGGTAGTGTAGACGTCCGGAAATATAAGGTGGAGGCGGGCGGGTGAAGGGTACGTGTTTGTTTGTAGTAGACGCAGGGTGGTAGCCTGCGCCCGGCTGAACTTTGGGTGAGGCGGGGGGTAGGTTCGGTGACTGAGGTAAAAGGCCTTAACGAGATCGTTATAAGTTTTCAGATTGTCCCTGGTGTCCAACTCATCTCCAGTGACTCCGGCGCGGTTGACTAGGCCTTGCGCAATGGAGTGGGTGACCTCGTTGAGATTGGGGAGGTGTGGGTGGACAGGGCCCGCATGGGCCGGGATCCATGTTCAGGAGATTTTGCTGTCTTTAGAGTGTGGTGCCTGGCAGAGGATGCGAAGAGCTTGGGGAGAAATACGGCCTTTGCTGAAGTTAGTAACGGCTGAGCGAGAGTCGCACACTATGGTGTGACAGGTGGGATCTAAAGTGGCCAGGGCGATGGCCACTTCTTCAGCCGTCTCGGCAGTGGGAGTAGTGACGCTGCAGGCGTGATGTAGGACTCCATCGCGTGTGGCGACGGCCACAAATCGTGCGCCATGGGAGTATTGGGCTGCATCAACAAATGTGATGCCAGGTACATGGCGAAGGGCTTTTATGATAGCTCCGGCCCGAGCTTGGCGCCGGGCCCCGTTATATTCAGGGTGCATGTTTCTAGGGATAGGGTCTATGTAGATCCAGCTACGGATGTCGGTCGGGATCGGTTGTTTGGGGCCCTGTTGCTGATGGTAGGTGAAGCCAAGCGTGGGCAGAATAAAGCGCCCGTTTCAGTAAGGGTGAGCCGTTCAACCTGAGAGCGTTGTTGGGCTTCAACGAGTTCGGAGAGGTTGTTGGGAACTCCCAGTTGGTAGAAGAGTTCAGTGCTGGTGCAGTGCGGGAGACCAAGTGCTTGCTTTTAGATCCCTCGTATGAGGGTGTCGAGCTTGTTTTGCTCAGCCCGGTACCAATTGAGGTACGCAGCAACGTAGGTAATGTGGCATATGACAACGGATTGGACGAGTCGGAGAAGGCTTTCTTCTTTGAGTCCCCCTCGTCGGTTAGATATACGTTTGATGGATGAAAAACTTTATTATGAAAAACTTCATTACAAATTCAATTGATGTATTAACAAATTAATCAGAAACTGAATAAGTTGCCCAGCCTTAGAAGTCATATGGATATGAATGACGGAGTTGAGAACTAGCCAGAGTGGCTAATTCATTTCAGAGCTTCTCCCCCTCCCACACACAGACACACATATGCATACGTTATGAAAACCTTTTTCTTGGCAGAGGCAGGTGCAGCCTTTGTCTAAAGAAACCACGCACTGGACCGCACCTGACTGTGGGACTTCTTGTTGGCAACTGCACTGCTTAAAAATTTTGGAGAGGGGGGGGGGGGGGGCAGCTCTTATCCTTCAAGGCTTTCCAGTGCCAGGAGTTTCGTGATTGCAACATGAGGCAGCTAGGATTTGGCAACCCTCGAAGTCAGAGTGGTTTTGCTTCTTTTGATGAAGGCTGTACACTTAAAGGTGGTGCATTGAAATTTTGTTTTGCCTGTGTCAATACTGTCGTGAGAGCCTGTTCAGTGAAACCCATACGGGTTTCACCTGTGTGTTTTCAGTAGAATTACTGGAAGTTGGGCAAGCTGGAATTAATTCGTTGTAACTAATGTGTCCTTGTTATTTCACTGCTTGTGTCCTCATCTCCTTTGCGCATTAGTTACAGTGAACGTTTTCAGTAGCCTTTCCTTTGGGTTTCCTTTGTAGCTCTGCACAATTCTGAAGTGGATGACAATATTCCCCTTCAATGAAACTTCTTCCTGCATGCAGATTTCCGTAGAACTGATTTTCCACATTCACTGTCCCTGTGCTTCAAGTTGCCCATTAATTTGGCCTCACTCTACGATCAGCTAGCCTTCTGGTTAGCTCAGATGGCAGAGTGACTGCCCCAGCAAGGCATTGGTCCCAGGTTCGATATCCGGGCCAGGACAAAATTTTATTTGAAACATTCTTTCTGAAAAATCTGTGTTTTCTTTGTAGCTTTGTGCTACAGTGTGTGTCCCGTTGCTTCGAGATATCAATTAATTCAGCCTTGCTGTGCGCTCTGCTTGCCTCCCGGTGAGCTCAGATGATAAAGTGACTGTGCCCAAGATTTCTGCAGAACTGATTTGCCATAGCCTTTTTACTGTTGAAAATTTTACCATGAGCATCACACTAAAAATTTTTGCAACCCAAATTCATGCTCGATTGGTGACTTAAGTTGTTGCATTCTTTTGCAAGCAAAATGCCTTGTTAGGACATTAGTCAACAGTTCCCTAAGACATTGAGACATCATGTTATAGCATATTTTACAACTTCTTGCCCAATATATTAAGCTCATTTGGTTGCTCGTTATGCGTGTGCTCTTTTTGTGACGTGCAGACATTTACAAATCCTTTTAGTATGTAACTGTGTCTACATTGGTCTAATTTAGATGCAAGATCCTGATGTGAATCCACTACTGGACGCTGGACAGTAGAGAGCAGCAAGACCACAGCAAGACTATGTGAGTATAACTACACGTGTTTCATGTAAGCCATAGCATAGGTCGCAGAAATTAATCCAATAGTTCTTGGAATGAAGCTGTCCTCCTTTAGTGGAGATTAGATAGCTGCTTCACCACTGTAGGATGCGCCTAATACATACACGAGTCGTAAAAGTTACATAAATAAGGGTAAAGTGTCTCAGACAGGCTTGCCAACGTTTTGATAGTTGGACCTATCCTTGTCAAAGGCAGCCTTCTCATGCTTAGAGTGTTAGTCTTAAGGGGATAGTAGAATGATGTCAAGTGGTGTCGCTGACGGCGGTGCCTACCTGTAAAGGAAACTCTACTATGCTCTATGTTGCGCCGTTAACCCGTTAAAACTAAAAGACCAAGAATGGCAAGGGTGACTATAGGCACCGGGGTGCGAGCCCCCTCTGAAGTTTTCCAGGAGAGGGAAGTGCAGATTCCCCCCCCTTCCCGGCGATGCCGAGGCCCCCCCCCTCTAAAATCTAATTACCAAAGTGCAGCCCTTAGACGAGTCTATATATTAGTTACATTGACCATATAAATTGTTGTAAACATCCACTTACTAATTAAAATAAGCATAATGTAATGCACAGACCATGTAAACCTTTGAATATCTCACTGGATGATCACGAGCTTTTGATGTCACAACGCTGGCATTTTGTGAAGAATGCCAGCCATGGGGGCGCACGGTTCGTACGGCTGCGCAATTCACTGCGACTCTGCAAATTAGGATCATCATCATCATCTGTCTATTTTTATGTGCACTACAAGACAGTTTCTGTCAGTGATTTCTCCAATTGTCCCTGTCTCTTAACTTAAGACTACAGAATCTGCAACACAAAGGGCACGGAAAGACAGCCTGGGAAGGAAGACAATGCACATGAAGTCAGCAGCAATCCCTGCTCATCCTTTATCATTGCACCCACTAATAATCACCAACAATTAGAAATGTCTGCCACGCAAAGTCATTTGCAGCTACGGCAGGGATAGAGGAAAAGGCGCGCTCTCCTTTTCAAGTGCATCTGATAGTGTGACCTCCAACTAACCCAAATATTGAGTGCGTGGGAAGCTAATGCTCATCGAGCCGCCATCCTTTTCGGCTCACTGTCACATGCCTTTTCACGCACCCATGATGTGCGGGTCGCTCATTCATGTGGCATTCATACCGAACATCACAATGATAACGAGAAATAAAATGAGAAATAGAAAACGTGCGTCGAGCTCGCTTCTACCGTGGCTGCAGGCGTTGCAATGTGCATCGGCTACAAACACAGCATGAGCACCAACGACAAAGCTAACAGTGAGCAAGTCGCTAATCAGTACTTTGCCAGAACCCATCTGACGCTGAGAAGGAAGTGTATTTCCCACCATATAACCACCAGCGGAAACATAACGCTATGCACATGGGGAGACAGTGCACGCAGAGAGACCAGCCATCTCGAATTGCAAGCTTGAACCTGGCGTAGATCACCTCCAAAATAAGGCATGCCACCCGCATATTTAGTACTCCTCAAATGCACAGCCAGCCAAGCACAGCCACTACAAACTAGGAGAAAACGCACGCTTAACGAACTGATTCGGCGTAACTGACTGATTTGGAAAACTGTTAGCTCTCGTTTTAATGGAGGGGTGCGTCTTCATGGACGTTTTGTGGCAATGAGTCTTGATAAAAGAAAGAAGTTAAGAGCTATTGCATAGTTCTGACCCGTTTTGTACCAGGGGCCAGTTTTACAGAGTGCTCCTTCTACAGTAAGGCATGCATGAGGTATTCAGTTGGCAAAAGTTATCAGGTGGTAATACAAAGTGAGAAGGCAGTGAGGAAAGCTTCCGGGAACTGAGGCAAGCTTCAAGCAGACCACCTGGCTTAGAAAACAACAGAAAAAGTTATACAAAGGAACGAAAATCGGGTACATAATAGCGCAAGCAGGTTGCAGCCTTTTGGGCAAGCAAAGACGCTTGGTAGTGCTATTTGTAAAACACCATAGTGTATGCTGTGCATTTTCCTTACTAATTTTTATTCCTCACATGCTTTATCAGCAGCTCAATAACGCAATGCACAGTGTTCCTACTTGTTCTTGTCTATTTTCATGCTTTTGAGATATCACTATGTCTTATTTATTGATTCGTTTGTTAATATGGTTGTTTATTTGTGCATATGATAATTTATTACCCTATAATCCTTTATTCTGCCGACAGGAAATAAATAAAACCAATGGCATAAGGCATGCTTTGACAAGTAATTAAATGATTGCCTTATGGACTCGCGTTGCTTTATGCTAATAATTCTAGTCATAAGTTGTGTTCAGAAAGTGTTATATATTGCATCATTTTTATATGTTAGGTCTTCTGAAATGACCTTTCGTCAGCAAAATATTTTATTTTATCTATGTGTATTAAACTTTATAAGACCGCATTACATGACTTTCTTCATTGCTGTCTATTTGCGCAAACGAATATGCACAAAACACATATCTCTTCTAATGTGTTTAAATGAATCCACTTGCCATATGGCTCATCAGAGAGACGCCAGTCTCTCGGAGGTGCGAGGGCACTCACGCTGTGAAATTAAACTGTCTCCTACTATGAGCTCTGTAACTACTCATATAAGGTCATTACTTCACTGAACTATTCTTTGAGGTCACACGAAGTTCCTTCAAGTGCAGGCGTCATTAAAAATTATATATATATACACACACACATATTGTGTGTGTGTGTGTGTGGGGGGGGGGGGGGGGTTCGGAAAGACGGTCGAGTGCCCCAGCCTCCCCCCCCCCCCCCGCCCCTTTGCCCAGAAAAATGAACTTTCCACCTATTAGGACAACTTTCACAAAGCTAGGTCCACCTATCAAAATGTCGGCCAGCCTGTCTGAGGCACTTTAACCCTGTTTATGCAACTTTTGTTTCGGCCGGAGGACCAGCCTTCATCGGAGTGAATTTTCTCTCAGTGTGTTTTCTTGACTCTGTAATGAGTAATAAGTAATGAGCTAATGTGCAAGTTTTTGTTGACGAGAACAAAGTTGGGTGAACATCAAGTCCTTATTGGTTGTATTTACAGGGCTCCTAACTCACCCGTAGATGTTATTTTGCATTTAAAAAAGTTTATGGAGTCTAACATGCATCAAGGCAATAACATTATACTTTTAGGTGATTTTAACTTGGCCGGCATTGATTGGCCGACACTTTCACCGGGGCAGACTGAGGTTTCAAGTTGTGACCAGCTTTTGTAGCTAGCTGTTTAGGCCTAACCCAGGTAGTGACAGATTATACAAGAATCTGTGAGACTAAGTCATCAATACTTGATTTAATTTTTCTGTCAAATTCTTTAATACCATATCTAGAAATATGTAAAACGGAGAATGGTCTTTCGGACCATAAAATGGTGCAAGCATTTCTAAGCTTAGGACCTGTACCATACCCATGTGCTCTTCATAAAACATTTTTGAAGTTTTCCTCTGCCAATGATGTTGGTGTGTTAGACTTTTTAGAGCGTTCTTTCGACCATTTTGTTCATCTCTTTGAGTCAAACACTAGCACAGATGATTTATGGGACTACTACTTTGCAACGGTCATGGATTGTATTAAAAACTACATACCAAAGTGCTATAAAAGAATTAAAAGGAAAAGTCCTTGGATTACAAGGGAAGTTATACATCTAAAGAGAAGATTAAGGCGAAAACGTGGGGGCTGTTCGAGGAATCCAACCCCCGATAAGAAGATCTCAATTCAACACATGAGCCATGACCTGAAATGCCTTATAAAAGAATCTAAAGACAAGTTTTATAATGTGACACTTACGAAGTTCCTTAAAGAGGCGCCGCAGAAGTTCTGGCGGTATGTCAACCCATCCACAAGACCGTTATCCTCAGAATCCTGCAGTACTGCTGCAATGCAAGCTGATAATTTTAATGCTTAGTTTGCATCCGTTTTTACTAAAGATAATGGTCATACACCTCATGTAGCCTACACAGCTGCTAAACCACCCATTGCAGACATTGAAATCAATGAACAAGGCGTTTTAAATCTTCTGCTGAATATTGATGTTAAGAAGAGCCCTGGTCCTGACGGCATTTCAAATGAATTTTTACGTAGATATGCAGAATGGAACTCTAAATACCTAAGTAAATTTTTTCAGTCTTCTGTTGATAGTGGTTGCTTCCCGGTAGCATGGAAACGCGCAAAAATCATACCTATACACAAAAGTGGCAGTACAGTGGAAGTGGAAAATTACAGACCAATTTCTATTACAAGCACGTGTTCTAAGCTCCTTGAGCACATTGTTAATAAACAATTAGTTTCTTACTTGGACAAATACAACTTGTTTTTTCCTGGACAGCATGGTTTCCGAAAACAGCTCTCAACAACCACCCAACTCATTGAAATTGTACATGACCTCTCTGAAACGTTAAACTCCCGTGGTCAAACAGACATAATCTTCCTCGACTTTGCAAAAGCATTCAACAAAGTGTCCCATCCGAAGTTAATCATAAAAATTAATTCTGTATTTCAGAGCCCCGCAATCACTCAGTGGTTTTCATCCTACCTTTCTTCTAGAGAACAATACGTTGATTTCGGGGGGTACACATCACGCCCTTCCCGTGTTGTGTCTGGAGTTCCGCAAGGAAGTGTCCTAGGTCTTCTTTTATTTTTTATCGTTATAAATGGACTTGCCCAGTAATGTTAGTGTCCCTGTCAGACTGTTTGCTGATGATTGTGTGATGTATAATAAATTTCGAGATAGTAATGATCAGGCCAATTTACAGTCTAGTCTGCAAATAATTAAAAAATGGTGTGACGACTGGCAGATGGAACTAAACGCAGCTAAGTCTGTTATGTCCATAACGAGAAAGAAAAAAATTTTGTGTTACCCTTACAACATAAATAGTATAACTGTTAGCAGAGTCGATAAACATAAGTATCTAGGAGTAACGTTCACTTCTGACCTCAGACGAAATCAACACATTGATGCTGTATGTGGTAAGGCCAGCAAAGCGCTCTGGAGCCTAAGACGGAATATAAGTGCGTCGACACCTGAGGTCAAAATTTTAGCCTATAAATCCTTAATATTGTTACGTAGGAAGACACCGACGAAAAGCTATTTACAAGTATATTTACAAGGCGATACGCCGCAGTTGACCAAGAGGCAACAGCCCGCGCTAGCTTCCAATCGTCGTCTTCGTCTTCTTCCTGCTCGGCTCTTCGTCATTGGAAATACTACCCCGTAGCACTACCCCCGGCGGCAAAAGCACCGTCCCGGAGCGACTAAAGGCCGGACGCTGAAGCAGTGTAGTAGCTCTTGAGCCTACTGACGTGCACGACATCACTAGACGCCAGAGTAGATGACGAGGTTGAGCTCACAGGAGCAATTTCGTACGTCACAGGCGTCACCTGGCGCAGCACGCGGTAGGGCCCTGTGTATCGCGAAAGGAGCTTTTCGGAAAGTCCGACGTGACGAGAGGGCGACCACAGGAGCACGAGTGCACCAGGTGAAAACTGTACGTCACGGTGGCGGGCGTTGTACTGACGCTGCTGCGTGGTTTGCGAGTCCGTCAGTCGAGCACGGGCAAGCTGGCAAGCATGGTCGGCGAGGGCGATGGCGTCGCGCGCATACTCGTTTGTTGAGGTCGCAGCAGGAGGAAGTACCGTGTCAAGGGGCAAGGTCGGCTCGCGACCGTAGAGTAGATAAAATGGAGAAAATCCGGCGGTGTCGTGCCGGGAAGAATTGTAAGCAAAGGTGACGTAAGGAAGGGCAACATCCCAGGCGTGGTGGTCCTTCGAAACGTACTTGGACAGCATGTCGGTAAGAGTATGGTTTAACCGCTCTGTCAGGCCATTGGTTTGAGGATGGTATGAGGTAGTCCGCTTGTGTTGAATAGAGCAGGAATGCACAATGTCGGCGATAACTTTCGAGAGGAAGTTACGACCACGGTCAGTAAGCAGCTGTCGCGGGGCGCGATGCACTAAGATAATTTCACGCAAGAGAAAGTCCGCGACGTCAGTGGCGGAACTGGTAGGTAGAGCCCGCGTGATAGCGTATCGGGTGGCGTAATCAGTTGCGACGGCTACCCATTTGTTCCCAGAGGATGACGTGGGAAAGGGACCAAAGAGGTCTAATCCAACACGAAAGAACGGTTCCACAGGGATGGTGATTGGCTGCAGATGACCGGAAGGTAGCACCTGAGGCGTTTTCCGACGCTGGCAGGGATCACAGGCAGCAACATAGCGCCGGACGGAGCGAGCGAGACCAGGCCAATAGAAGCGGCGGCGGACGCGGTCGTACGTGCGGGTTACCGCAAGATGTCCTGCAGTGGGTGCGTCATGCATCTCAAAGAGCACAGTCTGTCGTAGATGTTTTGGCACGACAAGAAGAAGATCAGGGCCATCAGGGAGGAAGTTCCTTCGGCACAGAATGCCGCCCTGGAGGACATATCGGCGAACGGATGCGTCGGTAGGTGTAGAGCGCAGACACTCGATGAGTGCTCGCAGCGATAGGTCTCGGTACTGCTCATCGGCGATGTTAGCGAAGGCAGACACAGAGAAAATGCCGTCGGCGGTACTACTGTCGGCGTCGTCAGGCTCGTCTACCGGGTAGCGAGACAGGCAGTCAGCGTCCTTGTGTAGTCGGCCAGATTTGTAGGTGACAGAGAACGAATATTCTTGGAGCCGTAAGGCCCAGCGACCAAGTCTTCCTGAAGGGTCTTTCAATGAGCATAACCAACAAAGCGCGTGATGGTCTGTGATAACGGAAAAGGGTCGGCCATATAAGTATGGGCGGAACTTCGCAACCGCCCAAACTAGGGCCAGACACTCACGCTCAGTGATGGAATAGTTGCGCTCCGCGGGCGAGAGGAGCCTGCTGGCGTAAGCGATAACACGGTCGTGGCCACGCTGGCGTTGTGCCAGTACTGCGCCAATTCCGTGACCGCTGGCATCAGTACGGACTTCGGTAGGCGCAGAAGGATCGAAATGGGCCAGAACGGGAGGCGTTGTGAGAAGATCGATGAGAAGCGAGAATGCAGAGGCCTCGTTGTCGCCCCACTGGAAAGGGGCGTCTTTTTTCAAAAGCTCGGTTAGTGGTCGTGCTATGGCCGCGAAATTTTTGACGAAACGGCGGAAGTACGAGCAAAGGCCGATGAAGCTGCACACATCCTTGAAACACTTCGGAACAGGGAAGTGCGTAACAGCATGGATCTTGCCTGGGTCCGGTTGCACTCCGTTCGTGTCAACGAGATGTCCACGGACAGTAATCTGGCGACGGCCGAATTGGCACTTCGATGCGTTGAGTTGCAGACCGGCTCGCCGAAAAACGTCCAGGACTGCTGAGAGGCGCTCGAGGTGCGTAGCGAATGTTGGGGAGAATACTATAACGTCGTCCAAGTAGCACAGACACGTGGACCATTTGAAACCGTGAAGAAGGGAGTCCATCATGCGTTCAAAAGTGGCAGGAGCGTTACATAGGCCGAACGGCATCACCTTGAATTGATAAAGACCGTCGGGTATTACAAAGGCAGTCTTCTCGCGGTCGAGATCGTCCACGGTAATCTGCCAATAGCCGGAGCGAAGGTCAATAGAGGAGAAATAGCGAGCACCGTGGAGGCAGTCAAGGGCGTCATCAATGCGAGGTAGGGGATACACGTCCTTTTTGGTAACCCTGTTAAGGTGTCGATAATCCACGCAAAAGCGCCATGAGCCATCCTTCTTTTTTACCAGCACAACCGGTGACGCCCATGGACTACATGACGGTTCAATAATGTTCTTGGCAAGCATTTTGCGAACTTCGGTATGAATAACTTGACGCTCAGCTGGTGATACGCGATACGGGCGGCGATGAATAGGAGGGGCATCTCCGGTATTAATGCGATGTTTAACAGCTGTTGTTTGGGCCAAAGGACGATCGTTAAAGTAAAAAATATCTTGGTAGGAAAGCAGAACGCGGTAGAGCACACGAGCGTGCTCGGACGGCAGGTCGGGTGCAATCATTTTCTGTTAGTCGGCGATGGTACAAGTTGCCGACTGCGATGGTAGAGGAGGATCGGGTGAATTGTAGTCTACTGAAATCGATGCTTCAGAGTGATCCTCGAATGAGCAAAGTTGGGCCAGAGACATCCCGCGTGGCAGCGCTTGTGTCGTCAAGCCAAAATTGACCACTGGCAGGCAGACGCAATTCGCCGTAATAGATAAAACTGTATGAGGTAGTGTGATCCCGTGTGTAAGGAGGACGTCTTGCAGAGGAGCCGCGATGTAGTGACCGTCGGGCACTGGTGGGGATGACACGAAGTCAGCATAAGTCAGCGCCGAAGGTGGCAAGCGAACGAAATCGACGGAACTGAGGCGAGTAAGGTGTTGTTCAGCGGGATCCAGAACAGGCAGGTCGAGGCGGAGAGTACTGGCGGAGCAATCGATGAGAGCAGAATGTGCCGAGAGGAAGTCGAGGCTGAGGATGATGTCGTGGGGACAGTGGGCGATGACTGTGAATAGCACGGTAGTGGAGCGATCGGCGAAGGAAACACGGGCGGCACACATACCAATTACAGGGGCTGTTCCGCCATCGGCGACACGGACAACAGGCGTCGTGGCGGGCGTGATTATTTTCCTCAGCCGGTTACGAAAGTCCGCTCTCATTACCGACAAATGCGCCCCAGTGTCTATGAGAGCTGATACAGGAACACCGTCGACTTGCACGTCAAGAAGGTTCAGATGAGTGGGCAAGGTCAGGAGAGGATTTGGCGGCCTAGGGAGCAATGCAGCGTCACCTCGAGGCGCTGCATCGTCTAGTTTTCCGGCTGGGAGCGGCGTCCGAAGGGAGTCGGCGAATAGGAACGACGGGGCTGGGGAGAGCGAGATTGACGTCGTTGGGGCGAAGGCGAATGAAAAGAGGGGCGGTTCGGCGCCGGAGAATCGGTGGCGGCATTATCTGATCGGACAGCATAGGGACGAGAAGGGCCACCTGGGGGCGAGAGTAGGCAGTATATGTAGACTGGTTCAGGGAACTCCAGCAACTGCGACAGTGCCGAGAAATGTGCCCAATTCGATGGCAGTGAAAACAAATTGGCTTGTCGTCTGCAGTGCGCCATTCAGAGGGGTTGCGGAAACGTGGTGGGTAAGAAGGTGCGGGATGGGGTGGAATCGAAGAAGCCGGGTGGGCATCAGGGTGATGGGCCGAGCAGATGGTGTGAATACCCATGTTGGCGAACTCCTGGCGGACAACAGCCTGGATCAGGGAAACAGTGACTGCAGGTGCATTGGAGGGGCTGGAGTCGAACGCAGCCGGATAGGCGGCCTCGATATCACGCCGAACAATCCTGGTAACATCGCCAGTGTTGTTGGGACGAGGAGCGTCGGCACAGGAAGATGTCGCTGGGGTGTTGGGCAGATGGGCGAACTGTTGGTCGATACGTCGGCTTTTAGCGAATTCCAGGCGGCGGCACTCTTTTATAACTGCATCCACCGTCGCGACGTTGTTAAATACGAGCAAGTTGAAGGCATCATCGGCAATGCCTTTGAGGATGTGGGAGACCTTGTCGGACTCACCCACGTGTGCGTCAACTTTGCGGCATAGAGCCAAGACGTCCTGAATGTACGTGACGTAGGGCTCCGTTGACGTCTGTACACGACCGGAAAGCGCCTTCTGCGCGACAAGTTGGTGACCGTAGGGGTTGCCGAACAAGTCTCGAAGCTTTTGCTTAAGCGAATCCCAACTGGTCAGCTCATCTTCGTGCGTCCGATACCAAACTTGAGGTGTGCCACCGAGGTAAAAGACGACGTTGGCGAGCATGATAGTAGGGTCCCACCGGTTATTGCGGCTGACGTGTTCGTACAGGCTGATCCAGTCCTCGACGTCTTCCCCATCTTTTGCCGAGAATACGCCAGGATCACGGGGAGCGGAGAGGGTGATGTAGGTCGTCGAAGTGGCAGCAGGTGTCGGAGCCGGCGGAGTCGGGTTGTCGTCACCAGGAGCCATGAAGGAAGGCTCGACGTACCGTCCACTGCGAAGCTCCGTGACGAGGTACAGGGAACATCCACCTCCACCAAATATGTTACGTAGGAAGACACCGACGAAAAGCTATTTACAAGTATATTTACAAGGCGATACGCCGCAGTTGACGAAGAGGCAACAGCCCGCGCTAGCTTCCAATCGTCGTCTTCGTCTTCTTCCTGCTCGGCTCTTCGTCATTGGAAATACTACCCCGTAGCAATATGTCCTATCTTGGAGTATGCTAAAGCTGTATGGGATCCCTACACTAAATCCAACCAACAAAAGATTGACAGAATCCAGAGGTTAGCATCAAAGTTCATATTTAACAAGTGTCGCTACTGCCAATCCCCCACTGAACTTTGTAAACTTGCCGACTTACCTCCGTTAGATTTGCGTACCAGGTATGAGCGACTGAAACTAATTTACCTTATCATTAATGGTCACTTGCTTGTCGACAAACACAACTTCTTCAAAATCTTGACAAATGAAATATCCAGACATCGTCATAGCCAGTACATCACACCCCCTCAAGTCAGAAGTGACTGTTTTAAGTACAGCTTTGTCCCGAGAGGTATTACGGAATGGAATGCGCTCCCCGACTCTGTCATGTCGGCCTCATGCGTTGAGGAATTTTTGCAATGTGTACACGTTATTCTTTTTGCCGATAACTAATATGTATATCATAACTTTGCCAAAGGTGTATCTGTTCATTTTGCTTCTTATTTTTTGGGGGAAGTTTGTAAGGTGCATAGAATTTAAACTGATTCACGTCCCTGCTGAAATGTCTACAGTTGTTCATTTACTTGCTTTTGTTGTCATACTGTATCCTTGTATGTGTTTGTATTTTCCACTCCTGTAATGGCCCTTCACGGGCTGACAGTATTATAAAATAAAAATAAAAAAGATTGCATGATAGAGCTAGCTGAATGCATGCGGCTTGACACATAACATGGTAACATTGAATGTAAACGTGAACTGTTTCTTCCTCTTGCCTCCCTTTTTCATACAGTACTTATGGTTTCTCTGCTGGAGGCGATGTGGGACAGGAGGCATGACTTTGCATATTGTGATAGTTGTGACTTTCTATAACATACTGAAATTGTCTTTTTGCTTTAACAGCAAATGTCGATATAGCTGCCTGATGAAAGGAGAATTGAAGGTGCAGTGCGTCCAAGGTGGCCCATTCCTCCAGCTATCTGCTGTCATTTGTCACTGCACATCAGAATCCCATTATGGTGAGGAAGACCTCACAGATGATCTTCATTTTTTTTTATTTCATCCAGCTCGGAGCCTTGCACATTGGTTATAGTGTCCTGTTGCAGCAGATCGTTCTGTGGTCAAAATTACTGAATCTACCTCAAGGCTCGCAAATCAATTCACTGATTTATTTTCTACGTATTTCTACCCATCATTAGCAGTGCTTCCAATATCAACAAAATCAGGTATGTAAGAGTGAGATTACTTCTTGTTTGCCATGTTTGAGCTACACTGCCAGTGTGAAATGGACACTTATTCCAAAAAAAGAACTGAATTGAATAACATTTTTGGGATTTGAACCTCATTACAATGAAGCAGGACACTTAGCGAAAAAAGCTATTGCTGTATTGCATGTGACATTCATTTCAAAAGTGTACATGGATGAATCAGCAATTAGACTCCACAGAAGAGTGCTGCCGTGAAACTTGAGCTTCATTTAAGTTTGCAATGCCTTTAACTTGCACTTTGAGTAGCATTAGGGATATTGAGTGGACTGTGCCTAAGTCGTTTTACAGAAAGAGCAATGATGGTGGGAAGAGCTGGCCTAACCTAACTTGTAACATGACTTTAGTGTTAGGTCCCACCTATAGTGAGTGCTGCAATGGAAGGAGAGGGGAAGTCCACTGGTGCATGGCATCAGCAACATTTTATTGCTGATAATTCAATTCATATAAGGTGCCTTCAAGGAATTCTTGGAAAAGATTTGTGACGAGAACTTAAATTTGGATGCCATATGATGCTTTTCTTTATTTTGTTTTCATGATGTGCATGGTCTGTACTGCATATTTTACAGCCGTCAACAAAATTGCTGCCGTTCATCTTGTCGCTCATAACTTTCGACTTGGTGCTTCAGTTGGCCATTTGACCGCTAAGTCTAACATCAGTTATCCTGGTTGATCTTGCCCGAAACCCTAGCTTTTCTTCAGGGCACTCCAATAAAAGAGTGCGGTTGAAATGGCATGATTGTGTAGGAAGTCAAAAGTGGCCATTTGTACAGCAAAAAGATGTACAAGAATTCGAGCTTGATTGTGATCGCACGGCTCACATTAAGCACTGCAGTATCGAGATGCCATGTTCAAGCTTGACAAGTAAGAAGGTTTTTGAAGGTAAGCACGTGAAGGCATCACTGTGTCATGCTGTTGGCAATACAGTACTAGTTAGCTGCAACTTAGCCAGAGATTATGCACACTAGTCATAACAAGCTGCCACCAGCTTATGGGATAGAATGATAAGAAGCTGAAGTATCCAGTCAGTTTGTGATAATCCAAAGTAGAAGCCGGAAGCAAAATAAAATATTCTGTTGTAATTCAAGCAAATGTCCAGTATTTTGCCCTTTGCATTTTGAAAGCAGAGTGAAACCACTTAATTCAAACAAAACTTCCATTTCATTGAAACTTTTTGGCTTCTCAGGGCACAGATTGCGGCCAAAAATTGCTGTTAAGCAGAAGATGCAGAGCCTCCTCAGACCTCATATCTAACCTGTTGCATGTCAGCTTTGCTATTAAAAATAACAATTGAAGTGATGGGGAAAAAATGTCTAAATTGAAGAGTGGGCAGCCAATATCAATAGTTTAATCATGTTGTTGTCATTGCATTTAAAGACAATTGATACTGCTTTGTGTGAGACTATTTATTGTACAGTTGACTTCCATTAATTTGACCCTGACAGGACTGATGAAATTGATAGAATTATTCAGTGGGTCAAATTATACACATTGCAGAAAAATGGCAAAACACACTGCTGATTCATTTGGCAGTGTTTGCCTGTGCCATAAACACATCCCCAAAACAGTGGTGCAACCACTTTCAGTGTGTCAAAAGTAAAAAAACTGACGTAGAAATGACGTTAACACTCCTAAACAAAGTATAAATCTAATGCCCACCCGACTTTTTAGCAAGAAAAAATACAGCAGATCCGATGTGCCCTGTTGGAATCTATATACAGTGGAGCTTTCTGTAAATATGCAAGTACTTAAACACGTGTTTGTGTTTATTCAATGTGAGTGCGAAGTGAAACCGAACACTTTTATTCATCTTTGCAAAGAATGCAGGGTACTTTTAAACAGCCAGCGCTATAGGGATTGAAAGAAGCAAGCTGGCTTTCTGTGCCATTTGTTTGAGGTACCGACCTCCCCTGGGAGGTGCAGATGCAACTGTCTGCACAATTGCCAAGCGGCGCATTGCATGTGCAACGTGAGGCCATGACCTCTGGTGCCCTCTTTCCCGCCTCATCGCGGGTCTCCACGTCGTAGCCCCTTTGCCCTCTCCACCAGTGGCCAACCACCCACATGCGCAGGCCAGCTTCCCCTCCCCCTTCTACCTTCCATTGTTGCAGGTGAAGTAGTGTGAGCCATCGCTTCTAGATGGTGCCGCCGTCCCACAGCGAAGTCCGAGCTATTTGGCGATGCCCAACTATTTAAAGTGATTTTTGCCGCAGTACGTTCTTCTTATGTCATACAAGTGCTGCAAAGGCGGTTTGGATTTCGTGTCTGTTTGCACTATGCAGGTAATTTTCGGTCCAATTTGCCTGGGAATAAAGGAAGTGTGCCTTTGAATCAGGTAAATACAGTAATCAGCCAATTGTGAACAACAGGAGACAACATGTGTTTAATTCATTCACTACCCTTAAGCTCTGTCGAGACAGATGCTGTGACTAATGGGGTCTCTATTGGGGCCACCATAGGGGTCAGGCGGGTGCGAGCTGGCAGGTCAAGTTCAAATTATCTGGCGAAGGCCAATTGTTTGGGATCAAAGTAACACAAATTTTGGCCCATAGAAATGCGTCGGTGCTTGCCAGGACCTTCAGTCAGAATTGAATTAACCCTAAAATCAACTTAAGTAGAGTCGAAATAATGGAAATCTACTGTGCTATCTCCGACAATGAAAAATGGCTGGGAGGTACCCACATCTGACATGCCATGAAATGTTGCTGCTATCTGAAATGAAAAAGTCTACCCAATGAACCGCTGCATTACGCTTTATCTGTGTTTTAAAGGCAAGCAAAATAGGTTTATACCAGAACAAGCGTTAGAGATGTCACATCGTCTACACACATAGAGGCGCTGCTAAGTCAAATATTCATGCCATTTGACCAAACAAAGGGTGTTGAAGTGATTAGTTTTTTTTTTTGTCTTTTTTCTCCGTTTTTCGTGGTCAGTGGCAGAAATTTTTTTGCTGATAGAATCAGGAGAGGGTAGTGCTGCAGGAAGGAGGGGAGAGCTGCTATGGAGACGGACCTACTGGACAGAAAGTAGGTTACTGGGGGAGAGGGAAAGTTGCCATTGTCTCTGGATTTCAATGGTTGGGAGAGATGCTGACATCACAACAGAGCCTTGTGGGTCAGCAAGACTGTAGCAGAAAAGGAACAGAACTTGGAAAAATGACATGAGGCTTGGCATCACCGGGAGGCCACCATGACTGCAGAGGAACAGGAAGAAACATTGTGCCAGCGACTTTCACGGATAATTCAGCGGATTTGGGAAGCTGCTCACTTACTTCGACAGTCATCTGCAATTATTTCTGCATACTTTTTTCATGAGAGACTACCTGGCAACAAGAGTTGAATATAAAAAGCATAGTGTCATTAGGCTTTTCCTGGGCCTGAGGAGAATAAGGAATGAATAGTCGGGACGTACCCGCGTTTGATATTCAGGCTGCCATTGGCATTGACGAGTGTTACTGCAACAGGACGCAAATAACATGGCCACACATTTGCTACTCAGATATTTGGCATGCATGTGCACAGGATCCCACAGGATCCTCTCTCTCTGCTATTGAACATGGTCACAGCCTGTGCTTTGCACAGAATTGTCTAGTACAGACTATGTATGATTATATAACAGGTCTGGCCCTTGTTTTGTACTGTACGCTTTATTTATTTCAAGCACCTGATAATGCCATACCTGCTAACTTTTATGATTTTATTGTAAAATGTCCAATGTTCAGAGGTTCTTTACAATTGTCTTATTGATACAAAAAATTCTAGTATGTACAAAATTTTTGTGTCCGCTTTAAAACAGCATCAATTTTAAATTAATGCACAACAAACAATTGACCTATTTTTCATAGCCCGATATTTTCGGCCCGCCCAATCATTCAGACCTACCCACAGCAGTGCCTCCAACTTATAAAACAGGTATATAATAGCATTCAAAATTTCAGCCAATGGTACATGAATATTTGATAAACTTGACGAAAGTTTGCTTTCTTTCTTTCTTTTTTTTTTTTTTTTTTTTTTTTGGAGCCGGTCATTTTTGCTGTGACTATACAGCAGGAGGACTGTTCAGGGCACCAGTACAGTTGGCGAAAATTCTAATAGACAGTCAACATCTTCAGTAGTGAGACAACTTTTAGTATTCTTCACAAAATTTTAGTAGCTTTCAACTGAAGCTAAACTAACTTTCAAATTTTAAGGCTGGTTGGTCTGTAATGTAAACAAAAATATGCCAACTTTAAGAATTCAAGTTAGCACAGTTTGACTGTAGCACATTATAAAAATCTTCAGACTGATTCATAATGATTACCACCAAATTTCATGCAAAGCTGAGCGAAATTTTTGCGACAAGTTCTTGTGCTGTGTCTTTTGTAAAATGCAGTGAAATTACCTTTTATTTATTTATTTATTCAAAATGCCTTACAGTATTGAAAAGGGCATTGGGTAAGGGGGGCTTCACAATACGTAACAAGGTTTAGATAGTTAAAGTTATATAAATAATTACTTTAAAATGTATCTCTCACAGTGTGCAATTATTCGAGTTACACATTACCCTCACTATCAGTTGTGTCACTACTCAATGTAATGAGGTTCAATTGTATCCCTGTGCATAGAAAAATGTTACCTGGTGAATAACCTGGCCTAATCTCATATTTCACTGGAAACATTGCAGTGTCGATGTACTATACTACTTTTCCTTTTCTGTGTAAGCGTTACCTTTTGTATGACAGCATTGTGTTGTCTTTGCAAGTCTGATGTTCCTTTTGTCAGAAGTGTCATGGCATTTACAGCCAGTCATTTGCACTATAACTGTGCTTCCCTTGTTGAAATTATTGCTGGTTTCATTCACTGTTACACACTGAATTTGTTGTCCTTCCCTTTACATTTTGCAGTATTTGCCTGTTTTTAGTGGCACTCTAAAGGGACACCAAAGAGAGAAATATTAGTTCAGAGCTCTGTTAGTGAGTTACCCTCCTACGGTACCAAAAAAGCTGCTCTTACCGCAAAGGAGGCTTGGTGAGCATGAAAGATGCAAGTACGAAAGACTTGTGGCAACACCACCTTGAAGCTCACGCACCAGTGTGCTTTGACATCATGGATTTTTATTACATCTGCTCAGCATAGTTAATTTTAAGGCGAGTAGCATTCTTTGGCTCTTTCGCCCGTTTCCGTGTTTCGCGGTTGGCAGTGGCCAGCGGTTGGTGGTCGGAGGTTGGAACAAAAGCGCCGATGTAAAGGGCGTGCGAGCTTGCATTGTGAGGCATGTTCGTTGTCGAATGCCAGCTGTTGTAGCTTATGCAGATGCACATACTGTCCACTTATACTACCACTAGAAATGTGCTCGTTAACGGTTATGTTCTCTACGGAACAGCACAACACGACAACAGACGCTACCTAAAGACCCTCACTGCAACAAATATAAGTTGTCAAGTGGACCCTTCCTTTTGAATAGCTTTCTAAAAGTGTTCGCCTATTTCCTCACTCAATTGTCGTTAATGGTTCTCCACAGTATTTTTCCATCAGTGAAGATAGACTACTCTTGTGTTCCAATTCTACTTTCGTGCTGTTAGTTTACTTATGCTGGCCATTTTGTTGGTGTAATATGGATGATAGGGTAGGGAAGTCATTCTTAATTTAAATGCTGTCATTGTCGATGTTTTTCAAAAGGATTCAAAGAGTGAACTTAGTTTAAGAACATTTACTGCGCCATTGCTGCCCAAATGCGAAGAAAAGAATACTTTGAAATCCATGGTGTCACACTTGCGTAGCAGTGCCGGGGCTCTGGTACGAAATTTAAAATGTCGAAGTTTCATCTTCATCTTATCTTTCAGTAATAAACGTCCTGCCGCAAAATTAAGCAAAATTTCAAAGAAATTCATAATTTCAAACTGATTCAGTGCTTTTCTTTAGTGTCCCTCTAACTGTCGCCACTTATTCTCTATATTCTCAGTAACTATTTTCAGTTGCCGTTGCAATGCAATGAAAAAAAAAATCCACATTCCTGCCTGTGGGGCGGTTTATTTTGTGGCAGTCTTCCTTTACTTCTTTCGTGTAATGTAGGTGCACTTGATGCATCAAAGTGCATGACTGAGTCTTTCGTGTATACATGCGACACTTGTGGAATTTAGAAGAGTTTACTGTTGGGCTAGTTGGAACGTGATTTTAAAATTTAGACCAGTGCCACTGTGTCTCACTTTCTTGTCCAGTTTCGTGCCGCTGTTTTAAGTTTCGAAACTTGTTGAGTGTTGCATGTTTCAGCAATTTGGTATGTGTAACTGCTCATGCTTTCGTGCTTGCTACAACTTGCCAAATATTTTTTTAAATTTACAATATTTTAAAACTCGTTTCTGGCTTTAAGAAATTCCATTTGATAATCATACGTACAGGTTGTCATGCAAGTTTGGTATGTGACCCTGCATTTGTAACATGTTTCACGAAGCTGGCCCTGAAGGTGCCCTGAAACACTCTTTGAACATAGCAAGAAAAGTTCGCCGATGTGTTAAAGAAGCTCCTGTGAACATGTGAGCTGAATATTATTGCACTGCTTGTAGCAGGCAATTTAAAATGTTCTGTCAAAAGCAGTAAAAAATTGCTTGCTCTCTCCTTCGCGATGTCGTCAGTGGCATCGCTAGCAGTTAGACCCACCAACGCTGTTGGCTGGTTTCGTGCTCGTGACAACATTCTCAGTACGAATACAATTATTGCTCATTTGAGGTAAATAAATGGAAAATATATTTATACATCTGTGGCCTCAAAACAATAGAAAAACCATTTCATCTTTTCATCGCCAGTCTACACACAACAGTTGCATGTTGCTATTCAACGTCTCGCCACTGAGACGTTCAACCTTTGGGCAGGGCCAGCGGGGCATTGCTCCTTTGTGCCCCCTTGCTGTCTCTCCTGTGTAGCCTCCAGCGTGCTAGTGGAAATGAGAAAGAAAGCTGCGCATTGGTCCAGTTTAACTTTTCCTGTGGTTCAAGGATTCGAAAATATATTGTGGCAGGAGATTTACGAGACGACATAACTTAATAGTGATGTTATTCCATGATTAGTTAGAAAAGTGTTTCAGGGCCCCTTTAAGGCTACCCATGTTTCTGTGCAGTGTGTTAAGTTGCTGTTCAATGTTAACCAAATATGCTGAAAATATAGCTTAGCAAAATAATATGACAAGGTAGTTATTTCAGAGACAAGGATGTATTGTGGTGCGATAATTTTAAGCTGTACGTCCTTTTTTTTTTCCTCTCTTTTCTTTTGCAACAGACGTCATTGAGCATGAAGCCAAAAGGCATTTTTCAAAATCATTTATGCTGCCAGGTGCAGATTTGGGCTAGTTGGTTGAACATAAACTAAAAAGTGTGAAAGTAAAGCTAGGACGCAAGAACAAAATGTTAATGACGATGTTTTGTTCCTTCCCTTTTCTTTTGTTCTAGTTCTACTTTCATGCTGTTAGTTTACTTATTCTGACCATTTTCTTGGTGCAGTCACAAGTGAAACAATGGTGGTGTTTTTTTTTAGAAGTGCCATCATTGCAGATGTTTTTCTTATATTCCATAGCATCATTTGCTTCCCATCTAGGTACTTTCTTGTATTTTAGTTGTCATTGTCGTGGACATTGGTAGCTTTACATTTTAGTAATACAGTAATGCTGATGGAAAGAAATGTGGCCCGTCTGCGAATTCACCAGCTTTGTCTCTTCCTGGATTATTTAGCTCGCATCTGCTGCAAGTGGCAAGAGAACTGTCCATCCTAGAATTTAGCCACAGCTCTGTAATAACACCAAAGCAATATTTCTTTTCACTGCTTTCCACTGCTGACACTTTTTCTCCTTACCAGTGTTTTAAATGTATGGCTTTATTAAGCAATGCCTCTATCACTTGCTACTCATTTCCTACTTTAGTGAATGCTTCTTCAGCCTGCCATAAGGTGGCTGGTCTGCATGAAAGGTAAATAATAAGAAACTTGCCTCCAATTATGTTTTCTTGGCAAGACCTTGCCTTACTGCGAATTAGTTGCACAAGAACGATGCACAGAGCAAAGTGCTTGCTCATGCAACCTTTTTATGTTTGCCAAGCACAGTTTCTTAAGTTTGGTTTCTACCATTAGTTGCAAGCATGCTTTGATGAGAACTGTTTCAAGAAGTGAAGTCTCTGTGCTGTAAGGTTAACAGTGTCAACCTCAATGCCATTGCCTTTGCAAATGACCAAGCAAGAGATTCAGCTTGTAGTACCAACATTCCTGCATAGGCAGTTTTCTTGCAAGTTCACTAGAGCGCCTCTCATCAGCATCTATATTCCGACGACTCAATTACTTGTCACACTCAGTGGGAACACTTAATATCCAACATATTAGGCCAGGTTTCTGTTGAACGTCTTCCTAGGCTGTCATAGCTGCCGCTTTTGTAACTAAAAGAAAGCTTAGATATGGAAGTTAATTTTTATTGAATAGCAGTACGTTGCGTGTTCCTTTGAAGTGTGACATGTGGAACATTTAGAAAAGTCAGTAGCAACTTTTTTTTTTTTTCAAGTGCACGCTTGATTGGCAACATTGAATTTTCCTCAATATGAAGCAGCTTCTCGACCTTCAGAGAGTGGAAGGTGCAGCGATTACTCGAGTCCCACAACAGAAGTAGTCGCTGTGTTTCTCTGTGTTCCCTAAGCTGTAATAAGGTTGTCAGGCTTTTGCAATGTTCAAAAAGAGCAGAGCAGTGTGTTTGAAGCATCCCCTTATTGCAGGAATTAGATGAGGGAGGTTTACTGAAGAGCAACATTACTTTACAGATGAAGGGCAGTGCTATATCCCATGCTCTAAGAAGTTGAGCAACTGCTTCAAGTTGAGGCGTGTTTCTTTAAGAGTGTAAGGATGACTCACCAACATCAGGCATGTATGCACTTTTGACTGAGAGAAGGTAGCAGGCAACCAGGAGAGAATGAGGAGTGCTTTGCATCACACAGTTGGTGCAGTACAGTAGATGAGAGGTTCACAGAGAGACCCAGTTTTCATTTTCACGATATGTTTTATTTCCATGCTACATGTGATAAAAAGTGTGTTAATGTTACACGGACCCCCTTCTGAGGCCCAGGGACTACGGAACAGTGATTGTGAGTCAAGGTGTTGCCGTCAAGAGGCAAACTCTGTTACTCAAACGAGAAGGAAAAAAGAAAAGGGAAAGTCACCAAGCTCCACAATCAGGACTACACTGTAAATCTTTGGAAAGTTGTACCGGTGATGCAGTGTTGTATGAAATGGAGAAAAAGAAATGTTTGTAAGTGGAGAGTTGTAATAAAATAATGACTCATGTAGCATCACAGCTCCTTTTTTCATTTTGGTTGGCATTTCTTCAGTGAGTAACGTAAAAACAAGTAATGGGGGCTTCTGCCACGGTGTTATCAAAGATGCAGCTAGGCTGCTCCAGTGCAAGCAAGTTCCTGCCGAAAACTTCTGGTCTGTACCAAAAGAAGCTTTGACTGCTTCATGCACATGACACAAGTTACAAAACCAACCTTATGCAATTAAAACATTAATCAGCGAATATGTCTGATAGAACAATAGAAGACTAACATGACTGGGGGCCGAAGCTGTGCAACGTACATTTAGCACTTGCAGTTAAGAAATAAGGGCTTACTTTGCACAAGCATTAAAACATCCAATGTCAGCAAATCTACTGTTTTCCTAGAAATTTCGCTTCACTACAGTCGTGCTTCTCAGTAATCGTGTTGCTTGCAGTTTCAACCAAAGTTGTAAGAAGTACAGAAAGCATGCAGTCACCAGCTTCAGTTTGAAAGGATGGAATTACATTACTGAAACCTTACACTTTCTAAAAACTGTACCATCCTGGCCAACTTTGACAATTGCTGCTTTTTTTTGTTCTTTTTATAGTGTAACCAGTTGACAAAGCAAACAATTACTACACCTTTCACTCTGGGCTGAGGTGATCCTGGAAGCAAGCAGTGTTTGCTTCGGTATCAAGCAAATGCTAGTGACAGCACACACTGACTGGTGCTTGCGGAAATTGGCAATACATAGCAGCATATTTTGCACCAGCTACGAGATTTTATGCATTTGGAAACACGTTTTATGAACCAACCATGTATATGTTGGGAAGGATGAGAAATGATGTGAAGTATTATATTTCAGCAACTGCTTAAAGCAAAAGAATTGGTGTAGAGGCTGACATTCAACTTCTCTTTCCTGGCTATGCGAGTGGCTGGGTGAAGGAGACAGAAGCATGTAGAAAACAGAACATGCAACTGTTACTTCAAGGGTAACAAACAATTAGAACAGCATGTTTAGCCTGTGGCCAGGATAACCTCTTCAGTTTCATTTAAGTAATATGTTTCTGCTTGCGGCTTTGTTCTGCTAAGAAAGTTGGCTACAAGCTTCAGTTGAAAGAAAAAAAGAAGAGGGCGGGAGCTTTTTCCGGAATTACCTCTGACATACAAAGGCATTAGTAGTATTATTTCTACTAACGGCTTCACTGAAACAGAATGTCTGGTGTAAAAGCTTTTTTTATTTAAATGCACTGAGGGACCTTTCAGTTAGCCTGCTGCTTGAATATGTATATTATTCTCGATTTTTTGCCAAACTGAGGATGCCTGTGTACTGAATTTAGGGGAAATATTTTTTGTCACCAAGAAACATGCAAATGAATGGCTCATATTTGTTTTTTGGCATCTGTGAACAGCTTTTAGAAGCCAAAGAAAGAAGGAAATAAATAATAGCGGATAAGCTTTTTCAAGCTTTCGATAAATAATAGAGACACTGGGGGTAAAGAAATGATACTGAGAGACAGCACCCAGATTGTGAATGGCAACAGCAAAATATCCCATACACAAGTGAAATACAACAGATCAGTTTGGCAAGAGGTGAGCTCCGTCATACATTGGAAAAGTACTATTGTTTTAAATAGCACAATACATCAACAGAGAACAAAAATAAAAATTGATTTCTTGTCTCACTGGTGTTATGCATGCAAGGAGCAGCATATATCAGAATACACTAGCAAGGTGACATCAGGTGATAAGAATAAGAAAACAGCTTGTTAAATGCACACGATTCACACGCCTAAAACGTGACTAGGATAATACGCGGCGGGGAAGGACACACATACATGACCACAACACACACACACGCACAAGGTCCCCGACAAACTCTAAAAATAGTGTCAATGACAGCTGTTATTGTAGCAGCAGTCATCGAAAAGATGAGAGTGAACAGTCTCAAACAGTGCAAGTCAAGAGCAGCTGGACACAGCACAGGGATGGTGTTTAGTCATTGTTGCGTGCCAAGAAATATAACTGGTGAGAATGTCGGACCTGCAGCTCTTCAATCTTTCAACATGCCAATATAATCCAAAATATTGGGCAGCATCAGACAAACAACAGGCAGTAGCGGTAAAATGGGTGAGGGTACGCGTGTGTACACAAGGCACCTGACTGTGAGCAAGGTGACATGACTGCTGTGCCTTGTTCTCATTGTGCACTACAATTGCCACCACAATAACTGACAGGACTACACAAAGATTCACATGGGGACAACTGCTGTGTGGACAGTATACCTTCAGTGTTTGTTCTGTGCCTTAAGCTCCTTTGTCCATCACTTGTCAAAATGCTATAGTGTGATGCATAAGCACGATAACCAAACAACTAGCTCAACTTGGTGTGAACACAATGTTACCATTGCATTCTCATTATGCAACACAATTTAACATAGCAAAGCTTGACAGGATCAAGAATAGCTGTGCTTAACATGAATGCTGTTTGTCCAGTATGTAACCAGCACTTGTCCCAAGTGTGTGTCTTTGCTCTTTGGCCTGTTTGCTGCAATGAGCACCGATGCAAAAAAAACTGAATTGCTTTCAGCATGTCCTAGTTATGACATAGCTCATGTCACCTGTATGAACCCACATTCTTTCTGCACTTCAGTTACATGCAGATAGAGCAGCAAGCCGATAAGCAGTAGGAGTTGTGGTGTTTGCCGAAAGATACTATACCAGCCTAGCAGACGAATATCTACACTGCCTTGTGTGCACAGGCATACCTTCATACATTTCACCTCTACACATGGTCATGTTGTGCTCATAGATCTGTCAGTGAAAACTTGCATGACATTATTAAAGGAGCCCTGAACTACTTTTTATTGAAGTGGAGAAAGGCATTTGAAGCGAAAATAGGCTATTTCAGAAATACTTTGCTGCAAAAAGAACTTCAATGCATTCAGCAGAAGCGGAGTTAGTGGCAATCAAACATGGCCACTGCTGTGCTCCCATTTCTTCTTCAATGCCTTGCACTGTGAAGGCTACAGCGCAGTGGGGCATGCCCACAATGCTCTGCCTTCTAATTGTCACCATGGCACGCAGTTCAAATTTCATTTTGGATATTAATGTACTGCTACGACTCCTGATATTGGTGCGTACGACATGCTAAACATAAGCCAAATGCACTGTCCTCAGCGAGCCACAGTGCGCTTGGTCAGTGGACTCGCTATGGCAACCTGCGGTGGCCACAGTATCTACGCTATCTAGCCGACTGCAGCTACCAATAGCAGTCGCATATGGGAATCTGCCTTATCACGAAATAAAGCATAAGCCTGCCTCCATAAGAGAGTAAGGAGGCAGGCTCCTGTTGAAGAGAGAGCGTTTTAGAGAAAGGCGACTTCGCAATCCGCTTGCGAGCCCCATGCACCGCGCAAGACAGCAAAATTTGGCCGAGATGTTCGCAGCAGCATATGCTACCCGCGGACTATGTTATTTCATCAAGTCTGAGGGGTGGTTCAAGGCTCCTTTAAAAGATTGGAAAGCTGTACAATTGTAGATGAGCACCGGGCTGCTTCCCACGCTGTATAAAGCAATTACGGTGCATGCTTGTTTTTATACTGTTGTGATGCGAGTGTGCTGTTTTATTTATTTATTTTCAAAGCTTTGTGTTAAAGGAATTATATTACAGCATCTGTCGCTGTGCAAGACTGCAACTGCTTGGTACTGCATGTGCTACACACAGGTAACAAGATTCCTTTCCAGCCATGGCTTCCTTGTGTTAAGTAGAAAAAAAATAGACATGTATTTGCAGAAATCCGTATACACAATTCTCAAATAGGAAGAACAACATTCCCTATGGAAAGGACCAACAGCAAAGCTGGATGCTAACACATACACATATAAACAAAGGACATTTGGAGAAAAACAGCTTGCTTCTTGCTTGCACAATTAAAATACTACAATATTTACAAAGTATCCTTGAAAGCAAGACCGCGCAAAGTGTCCCGAGGCAATTACAAATGTCAGTGCTCAGGAAAACAAGTCCGTACTAGATTGGGAATGCGATACAATACTTCTTGTTGCTGCCTCTCGTGCACAAAGCCAAAGAGACATTCATATGCAAACCTAAGCAGCTCAAGGCTGCAGTTGATAAGTGAGGACACATGGCAAGTAAGCAGCAGCACGAGGAGGTAATATGCAATATGTGTGACATGCCTATACCACATGTTAATCTATCAGAAAACATAAAGCCCTTATTTGATCAAGTGGAAAAAATTCCAATACATACACTCTCACAATGGCCATCCAAGTCTTGACCTATGTTCAGACCTCATCATACTTAACACAATGCCTCTTCCAGAACGTTCCTTTATTTTTATTTTTGAAATTTCCAGTTCTGGCTCCAACCTCTGTGTGGCAGTGCTGAGCGTACACCAGACCTGTACGTAACGAATTGCATCTAATTAATTACTTGCAATCAATTATGCCTTTTTGGTAATTTTGCAGTTTAACAATTACTTTTACTCCGTAGTGCTCACTGCAACTCATTACTTTTTTTCAGCCACTAATTACATGTGACCAATTACATATCTGATGAAACAAGCTATAATGGGGGACGCAGCTTTAAGCACTTAAATTTGGAGGGAAGTACAGTGTCCAAAGGGATGAAAACACATACATGGGTTACCCTCTTCCCACAATCAGCGTCCTGTAGCTACACCTCGATTACATGATCATGGTAGGCTTTCACATTTCTACATCCTTCTTGCAAGTCCGACCTCTCAGCTTTTATCTCGTAATAAGTTTCTCTCTCCTGGAAGCACCCTTATGTGGCCTTCATAGGCAGTAAGAGCTGCTCTTCAATTCTTCGCTTAGTGCAAATGGTTTTATCTGTTTGAGATATGCGAGACTCATGTACACCTATTTTTGCAATTGTAACACATGAGCATTTTAGGGCTGAGTAACATGCAGCTTTATATTATATTACTAGATCTGGCTACCTTTTGAAGGAATGTAAGCGTTTGGTGGCGTTCATTACAATTAGTTTTTAAGTCTATATTGATAACGAATGAAGGGTGCCGGGAGAAGGATCACCAGATGTTGGTCGATAAACTGAAATGTGCTTCTATGGCTAGACAGCAGTGGACACTTCAGACGGTGCCAGATAATCACCTATGGAAGATTTTTCAGTTTTTCGCTTTCCCTACTGGGAGTGCCTTCCTCTAGCCCCAGCAACAATGAAGTGATGCACTTCACAGAGGACCCAGGCCTGAGCATCGCAGCATTGAGTAACCACAATCTTGTGAGCAAGGTGGTCGTACATTATGACACAGCCCTTCTCTATAGTGTGGACATCAAGTGAGTGTTTAATATCACTGGAGATGTCTCCACAAGAAAATGAGGGAAGATTACCAAAGAAGAAAATTTTGAAGACCGATTCTTACTGAAGATGAACATGTGAAGGGCTGGAGAGCATACACTGAAAGAGCCAGGCCAGCTCGTACTATGAACTGAATTTGTGCAATGTTAACAAGGTGGAAAGTATCATTAAAGTAAAGGATTACTTTTTAATAATTGCTCAATCACTTTCACAGGGCAGTGATTGGTAACTGTAATCAATCACAGTTCTGAAAGAATTGTAATCTGTTACTTATCTTTTTTTTTAAATGTGTGAAAGTCTGGTGCGCACAAGCGTTGGAGCTTGTTCTTAAAGCCTTTGAAGTTTATACGTATATATATATTTTTCGTGTGTAATGGCATCTTTGGTCATTTCAGAATCTGCAGGAAATACTACAATGGTCATGAAAAGCAGTGACCACGCTTTATTACAGGACTAAAAGCCAGCATCAATATGTGCAATGAAATTTAGTTAGTATCAGTGTTAGAGCCAAATTATTCTTGAACCAAAGCTTGAATGCTACCTTGCATGACTAAGTGGCATGCTCTGAAATTACCAGCTGAATATGTCATGAAAGTGCTCACTCAAGGTGTTTAATGCATATCTGGGTTAAGCATGATGAGGACTGTACATGAAAAGGTGATAAGCGGAAACCTATGGGGAGGTTTATTCAGCAAAAACAAAAAAGGGAAACTTTGGAAAAGTGTAATTATGTTCAAAACACAGCGGTAGAGCAATGGCAAATAATTTTCTATGCCCATAACCAAGTCCCAAATATGCCACTCAACGTGCTCTCCCTATATAGTATCTATCACTTTTGCATAAAACTCTCACTGGGCTTGCAGGCTTGGCGGTTACTGAAACCGCTGAGGCTGCCGACATAGTTGCAATCCTTATTTTTGGGACCAACTGGCAAACCTATCCAGCAATTGTTTCTTTCTTGAGTGAGGGATACCCATGTATCCTTGTTTTTTTAAAAAATATATTTAGAGAAACACACAAACAAAAAACCTCAAAGCATTCCAAAGCACACGTGCCAGGAACACCAGTAATAAGTGTTGGAAATCAGCGATTTGGTAGTCCCAGCGCATTTGCATATAAGCATAGCTGCAGGGTAGCAAGAATTACTGGCTCGGTCTAAACCTTGCTACTGCAGGCCTTTTTGCTGAAAAGGCGAGTTTGTCAGTGTCTAGGCAAATAAGGGCCTTTTCATTCACTAAATATGTGCACAAGGAGCCTTTTTATCTTCGCCTTGCTAGGAAAAAAATGTGAGTTCTTGATTTCACTATGCAACCATGCACAACTACAATAATAAGCGTTGCTATAAGGAGACAGCGAGGAGGAAGCACTCGTAACCATGATCCTCTTGTTTTATGACATTCAATAAGACTGAGGTTCACATTAAAACATAAACTTGAAATTATCAGCAATTGTTGAACAAGGGATGTCTGTCAAGCCAATGTTTTGTTTTCATGAGGGCCAAGGCTCCAGAGACATTTCTTGTTCGACTACCGTTGATCAATTTTATGACATGGGCTTCATGCAACATAGTATGTAAGAAGGAAGTTTACAAGGCAGGCCAGAGACCAGCTCTAGTGTATGATTACACTTGAAACTGTTACTTGCATTTCTGGCGTAACAAGCCGCTAATACGCCCTAGCCCCAAGGGCCTTGGCATCAGTGGATGAATCTTGCTGGGCAAATGTCTAGTTCGTTTTTATCCTGTTTTATGCTTAATCCTGGCCTGCTTGCACTTGGTACAGTAATGTATTAAGTGCCAGACCATTGCCAGACTGGTTCTCTGCTGCATTTAGCAGCACCATGCAAAATCACAACTAGCTAACAACATGATCACAGCACTGCATCAAAGAAAAAGAAAGTGATTCTTTGATGCAGTGCTGTGATCATGTTGTTAGCTAATGCAAAACCACAATTAGCTAACGTGATCACTGCACTGCATCAAAGAATCACTTTTTTTTTCTTGACCCAAGCAGCACTGCAAATGTCTTCTGAAGCCAGGCAAGTGCAATGACTTAAAGGGGCCCTGAACCACTTCTTATTGAAGTGGAGAGAAAGCATCTGAAGTGAAAATAGGCTATTTCAGAAACACTTTGCCTCAAAAAGTACTTCAGTGCATTCAGCAGTAGCGGAGTTATTGGCAGTCAAACATGGCCTCTGCTGTGCACCCATTCCTTCTTCAATGCCTTGCAGAGCGAAGGCTACGGCGCAGTGGGGCGTGCCTACAATGCTCCGCCTTCTAATTGTCACTGTGGCACGCAGTTTAAATTTCATTTTGGATGTCAATGTAGATGCCACGACTTCCGCCTTTGGTGCCTATGAAGCACTATACATAAGCCAAACATGGTTGTCCTCAGTGCAGTGTGCTTAGCCAGTGGACTTGTGGCGGCAACCTGTCGCAGCCGCGGCATTTACACCATGTAGCTGACAGCAGCTTGATGTCAGCTTTCAGCCAACAGCAGTTGTCTAAGGGAATGACGAAATAAAGTGTCCATAAAAGAGTGAGGACAAGGCCTTCTATTGAAAGGAGAGCAGTCGTGAGAAAGGTGACTTCGCAATCCACTTGCGAGCTCTACGCACTGCATACGACAGCAAAACTTGGCTGAGATGTTCGCAGCAGCATGTGCTACGTGTTATTTCTATGTTATTTCACCAAGCCCGAGGGATGGTTCAGAGCCCTCTTAAGCGAGAGAGAGTGAGTGCCACATCATTAGCAGCAGCTGCACGAGCCAGCCTTGTTTGGAATCAAAATGAAATGAAAACTGATATTCGCAAACCTACTACGATTGCAAATATAAGATTGCAGTTTTGTAGAGCTTGTCTTGCAGTAGCTATAACTGCAATAAAACAAACAAATCGGCATTTATAAAGAAGCAATGTTAGCAATGCAAAAAAATTTAAATTTTGTTGTGATGTGCTTTTCTTTGGGACAGGCTTTCAGTAATCAAAATTCTGTCTATCACTTGAAAGGGGCACCATGTTGGTCAATGGACAATTCTTCAAAGACACTGCTACAGCTCCTGCACAATGCAGCAGAGCTGCACAATTTTTGGCAATTTCATTTGTCTCATTACACCTTGCAGCAAATTCTGATTAAAAAAAAAAAGCAATTCTACTCATTTCCTTTCTGGTCTGTGTAGAACAGTATAGTGACTGCAGTCAAATGGAGGTAGCTTCCGGTGAAAAACTTTGACATATAGAACATAGGGGTGAGAAGATGGATGTTTGACAGCAGTGGGCAAGCATAACCAAATAGTGCTGTCAAAAGTGTCGCAAGTACAATCAACTTGATGCCGAGTCTTGTCTGTAGGTTTCTTTCTTCTTTTTTCTTGAAGGTCACACATAATGACATAGTAAGGAAACAAAGTAGAAATTTGGAAGTGCAAAGTGGAGTGACAACCACATGAAACATATTTCTAGTGTATCTTCGGCATGGCCTAGCTCAGTGTCAATGTATTCACCTTATGCTGTAAAAAAAACCATACATGGCTACCATTCTACCTGAATATGCAATTATGTGAAATGCATTTCAGCCAAGATTCTCAACTAAATAAAGCTGTACTAATTTAATTTCACCGCATCGCAACTTTTCAACTCCTGAATACACCATTAACAACTGTCCTATAATTCTCAGTGACTCATTCAAATACCTTGGTATTCACATCTCCCATTACTTAATTTAGTCCAATCATGTTAATCAAGTTACTGATTCTGCAAATCGTGTCTTGGGCTACATCTGTCGCAATCTCACCCTTGCACCTTCCTCTGTTAAACTCTTGGCATACAACAGACTAGTCCGTCCAAAACTAGATTATGCAAGTGCAATATATGACCCTTTCCAATTAAACCTAATTAAAGCACTTGAAGCAGTCCAGAACCAAGCTACTAGATTCATCTTGAGTGACTATTCTTACAAATCTAGCATCGCAGCACTAAAATCACAACTTAATTTAGCCACCCTGGCTCAGCGTCGTAGAAATTCTCAACTAAATCTTTATCCCAAGTGCTTTCATTGTTTGCCGCCTAAAAATGAACCCATCGTTCCCGTCCATCGCATGTCACACAACACCCATCCAAACGTCGTCGTCCCTCCATGTGCCCACACCTCAACGTTTCATGAGTCATTTTTATTCATACTGTGCACGACTGGAATTGCCTTCCCAGCCATATCGTTACGATCACCGACCCTGCAGAATTCAAATCTGCCCTCACACACATTGAGGTTAATCCACAGGATTATCGCATATACTGCTAAGTGCCATTATTATTTTACTTATCATACCTTGTATTCACTAACTCACTTGTATTCATTTGACATTTATTCACCAATCTTTACTGTAATTAAGTTATATCCCCATGTACCCACCCTTCATGTAATGTCCCTCATGGGACCCTTGTAGTATAATAAATAAAATGAAGTGCCTTAAGTACAAAGTGTAAAATCGACATGTTGACACCCAACATTCAACACTAGTGCTGGCACTTTAGTAGCTTTGTTGCTTAGTAACTATTTGGCCCATTCACTGGAAAAACATGCTTGTAACAGACAGTGGATCTTTTGCAAAATTCACTCAAGACATTTCTGCACATTCCCAGCAGGTTCACAAGAATACTTAGGTTATTTGAGCAGATTGTGAATCTCTCATAACATGGACATTACAGTGAAATTGGTAGCATTCGTCTTACAGCACACTATATTGTAAGATATGGAGATCTAAAGGTGTTTAATAAGCACTTCCTTGTATTTGTGCTATCACTATTTATACCTTAAAGGGGCTGACAACTGATCTTTAAGGACCTAATTTTTTATGGCGTAACACGAAGCTTACTCTTGGTAGCGTTTACGTATTCAGCAGTTATTTCTAAAAGCACGTGGATACACAGTAAGTATAATTTTTCAATCAGAGCAGCCTCTAAAAAAGTAAGAGTTCCTCCTCCAGCAATGCTGAGAAGTGAGAGCGATGTTGATAACCCGCCTCACAAATTGTGAAAGCTGCCCATCCTTCTGCTTCCATAAGAGTGAGCGTAGTAAATAGGGTTAGCACCTACCATTTCGACCTTTTCAATCACTTTTCAAAATAGAAAGCTGGTGCAATTAGTTTGCATTGTTGTACAGACATTTCTTATATCTGTAGTTTGTTTTTCCCCAAGTAAACGTCTACGTAATGGCTGGCTGGGCCCAGTCGGCGTTGTTCTATTGACAGACGAGCCAAGCCAACTCATAGAAAACGAAGGCGAAGACAGAGCCCCTTTTCTGCTCACTACAAACAAAGGCTTATCTGCACGTTGTATGTCAGGAAAAACTTAAGGTAATAAAAAGTATACAGCATTTCAATACTTATAAAAAGACCAGGAACCGTGTACACTAGTAGACAGTCACGTGGTGGACCTCTTAAACAGCTTCATGCTTTTGTAGCATGGGGCACCAAAGGTCATTTTTCGCAACCTTTAGTGATGAATTAAAATATAAATCCACGTTTAATGAGAAAAACATGGTCCGTTTTAGCCGCTACAGTAGGGAATCATTCCATCGGCGGGGGTTCTCTCGATTCATGTTCTGAGCAGTTGTCTGTCCCTTTAAAAACATGTGCTTACTATACTTGGTTTCTTTTGTTTGAAGTTGTTCAGTCACATTCTGCTGTGCTCTGAATGCCATTTTAACGTACTAGAATCATCACAAGAAAAATGGCAAAAATGGATGTCACAAGAAATATGTTCCATGTGGTTTCAGTTAAATTTAACTCATGCTAGTACGAACTTGCTATTCGCCTTTAGCTTTCAATAGGCATTTCATTAGTGTAACCCCAGAAGCCAGGGGCAGTACTCTCAGGCGATCACCTTCGGAGATACTTTCGGTCTTGCAAGATTTCACAAGACTAGCACTGGAAGTGTCGGTGTCTACAAGCGACAGTGTTTGCATTCCCGGCATGCTGTCTTAGCACAGTTGGAAATTGTGAGGATGCTGTGGCCCGTCAACGCTGAACTTGCCTGGTGCTAGTTTCGTAAAACCTTGCAAAAGGTGGAATTATTTTTGAAAGTGATCACACGAGAATACTGTATAGAATCTTGTAACGGCCGTACTTTTTTTTTTTTTACAATTTTGACGAGGTGTAGCCGTTAACACAGGACCGACCCTTTTGCTTAAAATGGTGCCAGCACAGCCAATGACTTGTGCACACCCCAGATCCCCGGATGCACCATTGCATCGCAGGTCAACCTGCAGCTCTCGCCATCTAGTAGCAGCAAGTGGAAGTACACAGCAGGCGAAACTTCACCGATGTGCGCATGTGGCGTCGGGGCATTGAATGCGATTGCTTCTCCATTGGAAATTCTTTTCTCCAAAATTTGGGCTGCCAAGTTCGGAGTGTGGCCCTTACATGAATCTACACGGTACTACCCCAGAGCTTGCTCGTAACTTAGTTTGGAATTCATAATTCATAAACAAAAATGTCTCTTTTTCATGCTTATGTGAAAAAAAAAAAGAGCATATCTTCACTTACAAAGTCAGACATTCCAAAGCGACCTGAACATCTTTTCTGGAAATGAGTGCGACACCTTTCAAGAATTACATTCCTGAAGATATTTTTGAAAAGGACTTAATATCAACAGAGATATAAAGAGCACAATGTTCACTTTTCCCATTTTTCCCTGAGCTCATTGGTTCCTCTTAGCTGGGGAAGCACCAAAAGCAATACCCTGTCCTGTTGCTCCTTCCTTTCTTTCTCTTTCCAGGGTGTGCTTGTTTCTGGTAAACCCTCAAACAACCAAAAGTAACAACAAGATGGGCGCGATATGTTACTAACCACTGTTTCCCTGTTTTCAAAAAAATCTGAAAGGGTGTGCATGTGTGTGCCCCATGGGTGGCATCTACGGGCGGCCGCTGTATCCCATAGAACCTAATCGCTAACATTATAGAGGGTAGGAAAAAAAAAAGTGTAGGTTTTCAAAGCCGCAGGACAGAGCAAGCGGGCTATAATGCGATATATTTGCCTTATATTATATATTGGCAAAGGTTGGGAACATTTCTTAGTGTTCGAGAAACTGTTGCACTGCCCTTTCGAAGGAACACATAAAACCGTGACTATGATGCTGGGATAATTTCTTGCTCGGTTTCACAAAACATTCTTACGTGCCATTGATCACCACCCTTGTTTTTGGTGAATTAAGCTGCTATGCCTTTCTCATATCATAACTGCGCATTCGGCATGTATTCACAATGACTGCACATAAAAATGACCATGGCTCAGTTCTCAAGAGGAAATGATAAAGAAAAAACAAAGGTCTATTTCAGGTCACAATACTTACAAGTTAGAGAGCACATACTTAAAGAAATAAAGTAAGAACATGGCACTCTGGTATACATGAGTATATTTTGCCAGTTTTTTTCTATTACCCACCATTTCGTTCTCGGTAAAGAGCAAACAATAATGCAGCTAAATCCAAAATTGAAACGGTGTTGAGAGCTAAGAATAATACACAAAGGACAGTACAATGTGGTGAACATAAAGACAACATGAAAGCTTTTATATGACATTCTGGGCATCACATGCCTGCTGTTGCAGTTAGGTATCAAAGAGCTTAGCACTATACTAACAGTGAAAAAATAACTTCTTGAACTTATCAATCGCTGCCCACACATCTTTGGAGAAAGTAGCCACTGTTATATGCGTTTATCTTCAGCACTGCTAATTAGTGCAATCCAATGTAATCGAGTGGACTACACATGCTTTTAAAACACACAACAGTGTTCTAGATTTGTGCTGCTGGTTCAGGAAGTATAAAGGGTGTTGCACAAATGTGGCAAAACTCAAAAGTGACCCCTGATGCATGCATGAGGTGTGGATTATGACCAGCGTATTCCAATAAAGCCTCAGTGCAGCGTTCACAGCATTAGCATGAATACATTACTGCTCAAATCTCGCACAATTGTTAAATAGTTCTTAATAATAAAAGCGGTGCACATACTTTAAGGCACCTTAGTCGAATACATTGTTATTTAACAATGCCTGCCCAGCTCGCCCAACGCAGAAAGCAAATTGGGGGAAGGGCTAAGAGGCAAAAAGAGTACTATGAAACTCCTCCCCACTAAGCATGCTTTATATGCTGTCCCTAGTATACTACTTTAAAAGTTGTGCCACAAGTTACCATCTCAGATTAGCATTCTTGAAGTGTTCAGCAAGCATTCCAGCTACTGAATGAAAATAAAACTCGTTCAATTGGTCTGCACAAAACAGAAAGCCTACACGCCTATCTCGGCAGATCACAAAATCACTTAAGAGTTAATTATAGGTATGCCATTAGTTATCTTGGACATTCACAGGCCTCAACTGAACTTAGTTAAAAGGGAAATGTTTCGAAGAATCAGTGCCAGTCGTGACCTCATGAAAGCAGCCACAAGTTTGCAACAGGAGAATTAAAAGATATCAGTTTTACAGGAGAACAGCACATGGAAATAATCACTCTGAGTCCGAGCCGTCACGGTCGTCGTCATCGTCGAAGCCATCCAACGCTACATCTTGAAGCAGCCCACGGAGTAGCGCAAACTCGAGCAGTGCAAGGTGGCAGAAGACGTATTGGTCAGGCATCTGAATGCTAAACGCACGCTGGGCACGAATTCGTTCCACTGTGGAACGAACGTCCACTCTCCCCTCTTCCTCCAGCTGCTTGATGCAAATGTCCAAAGTAATGAATGTTCCTGCACACAGAACAGTCTGGGTGAAGCCTTGCAGCATGAACGGGGCAGTAACGGCAAAACCCGCAATGTGAACAACTGTGGTCATCAGAAACGCACCCAAACAACGGTTAACAGTGTCAATCTGCACAGCTTGAAGAGCTGCATGAGTCGCAAACAGCGACTTAAATTCAGATGAACAACATAGTTCAAGGAAGGTCCATACAAGAAACTATGAGGAGGGCCTGCATATAGTACTTTTATTTATTTGCGTAACTAGCCCTGGCCGTCTCTCACACCTCGCAATCCAGCATTTTCTTTTTATACCAGTGATCCAGTGTTTATTCAATCATCATGGATTTCAATGAAAAACAAGGTCTCAAGTTGGCTGCACTTTCTGAACCAGTTCACGAGAGTGCCATGTGGTCTTTGCAAATAGAGGAGAAAAGTGCAGCAATAAACCAGCTCTGTGGAGGCAGCCAAGACAGACAAGCTTCTCTAGTCTAACTGTCTTGGCTGCCACTTGCTGCATACATACTGCATGCATGCTGAAGAAGTATGCATGCTGCATACTTCTTCTCTGATTGATGGGCCACTCTAGTATATGGAGCCACCTTTGTAGGGTTATCCAAGTACAATGTGCCAGCCCAAATTGCCGGTACTACGGGTCCTGCCTTGAATGCATGCAGCCGCACATCTGCCACAACAAGAATGACGTCACCACTGACGCAACCAATCAATTGGCACTGCAGCCTATGTTACACATAACTCTCCTGCTCTCCACCTCACTACCACAATGTCAGAACCTGTTTTACTCTGCAACAAAAGCTGCGCTTTAAAGAACTCCAGCATTTTTTTTACCATTTCTGGTAATGGCAATCTTATGTTCCTGAGACACTCCTGTCACGTGCTCAACAGTAGAATTTCTCTGCATATTAGAAAATTTTAAGCAAAAGAAGTGCAGAAATTATAACAAAATTTGGGCGAGCAGTCGAGCAAACTCATTCATGTGGCGTAAACTGTGGCGCACCAGTGAAGCACGCACAAGGCATGCTGGTCCCACAAGCGCCGAGAACTGAAGTGGCAAAGAGCAGACGCTTAGCCGACTTGTGACCGCGCCTGACGAATGTCACAATGTCTTTGGGCGACAATGTCAGCTCCGCCAGCTCTTCTGAGTTGTCGAACAGTGACAGCTCTGATTCTGATGAATTCAATAGCCATGAACCACCATTTGCATTCGACCCACCGCCATGAGAGCAAGTGCCCAGTGCAGCACATCACGCCGCAACATGAAGACCAAGGGTAACGCTAGCCACTGGTTCGAAACATGCTGCTTGCTATTTTAGGTGTCCTACTATGCTTGTGCAAATATCAATTTTTTTTGTTCTATGTCGAAGCAAATAGTAATTAGTGTGGAATAATTACAAAGCAAATAGTTAAAGTTGTTATGGGTGTTGCAGAAAATTTTAATGCAAGAGCCAGATGTTGACAAATCTAAAAAAATTTGGCTCATTACATTGTGAAAATCTCTGTAATCAATTTATCTTCAAAGTGAACATATTCAGATATTCAGATATTTTTTGTGAAAGAATGCGAGTTAAGCATTTCGTGCAACTCCAGCAGCCCCAAAAATTTCTTTACAGGTTCTTGCTCCCTGGTATGCTTCAGCCTACTTAAAATATTGTGGTGGCCGGTTTGGGGCAGGAGAGCGTTTTGTGTTCGCCCATTGTATGATGCTGTGAAATGCGACCTTGACTGTGCGACGCCGGCTGCTTCTGCCGTCTCAAATCCAGCTTCATGCTTTTCATCTATTTGTAAGCTTAACCTGTTCTGTAAGAGAACAGACGAAGGTAGTAGGCACACTCGCCACTTTTGCAGTTCTCAGTCTACCCCACAAGCATTATCTGGAGCTCGATCATTGATGAACCTCCTGTGACTGTTTGTCGTCCATCACCGCACCTGCCTTGGCTGCTAGGTCTAATCAGTACTGTTTCGCTTGTGTCGGCCATGAAAATTATGGTTTAGTGCCGTGTCTGCAAAAATCTATTCACAGCGGCCATACAGCTCTCAGAAAACTGTACTGCTTTTTGAGGGCCTAAAGAATTAAAAACAAACAATTTTGAATTTCTTTATAATTACCATATTTTTGCACATAAACATACATTAAGATTGTTTTTTTTTGTAATTTAATAGTCAAATTGAGGTTCAGCTTACATTCAAATTTCAACTTGAAGTGTGGCTTCATGGTAGTTTTAATTTAGCCTCAAGGTGCAGTTTCATGGCAGCGCAGTCAGTGCTGCTGTGAAACCACCTTTAGGGCAAAGTTCTCTGCGATCAGCGTTGCCAAAGAGGTGCAGAAGGAACCACTGGCAGAACATATAACATTTGCGAAGGGAGACTATTTTTAAGAAAGATTTCTGCATGGTATGCCATTATTTCCGTGAGTTATACAAGCGCATTTTCTTTCTTTTCATGCTGCCATAACTGCGGGTGCGGCTTATATGCAAGAAAAGTATGTATATTTGTTTTGAATACTTAGAAAACTTCAGATAGCGAAATTCGAGCCACATAACATATCGAATAACATAAAATTTGTTCGAATATTGGAATTATGAATTTTCGCACAAGCCTATGTCTTGCCCCTTCTCAAGAAAGCGCTTTGCATAATCACCATAAAATGTCTTGAAGTGCTGCTTTCTGCAACTGTGTGCTGATTTATAGAGCTCAAGTTTTCCGGAAAAGCCACACCAACAGTACAAAGCACCAACCTGTGCATTTATTTACATCAGGAGGTACAGTAACCACTTGTTTGCTTGAAATATAATGCAAGTGGCCATATGATTCTGACATTAAATAATGCCAGAACAAAGCAAGACACCTATTTTATGCATGTAAGCACCATTGCATCACTCTGAGTCATGCTGCTATGAGCAACCCAACACCTTTGAGAACAGCGACCAGGAGACTGTCATACTGCCTACTTATAATTCTTCGTACTGTTTTCACGCAAACAATTCTTGTAAGGTAGATATAGATTAAGACTTTGCATGTATGATTGCTCATTTAGAGAACACATAGTTATCTCGTGGAAACACCAATGCCAGTACTGACACCATTGGCAGCTGAATGAGGCGGTTGCTTACGCTAATGTGTCGAAGGGGCCAATGTTTGTTCATCATTTATAACAGGCAAACAGTGCATCTCGGAAGTTAAATAATGAGTCAGAAACACATGTATAACTACAGAAGGCTTCCATTAATTCGAATTCAGTTAATTAAGATTTTTTTCGGTTAATTTCATTCTGACCAAAGGTCTCGGACAGCGTCCATGCATTTCTATGGGCCTAAACGTCCCATTATTTTGATCCTAAAATTGGCATTTGCTGGATAATTCAAACTTGACCGGTCAGCACGCACCTGACCCCTATGGTGACCCCAATAATAACCTCTTTAGTGGCAGCGGCTGTCTCAGCGGAGCTTAGGGAACAGTGAATGCATTGAACACACGTCATCTCCTGTCAAAAATGCCTATGTATTTTCAGCTCACCCTAGGAAGATTTCCAAGCAATAATGATAGCTCACAGTGTCTGATTACAGTATTTACCCAAGTTTAATGCTCGCCATTTGTTTTCCAAGGAAGGAAAGTCGGTATAAAATTGTCTGTGCGATGAAAACAGATACAAAACTAAAACCGCTTTCGTGGCTTTTCTATGCTTTACAGCATAGCGCGGTTGTAAAGCGGCGAAGCCGACTTTAAAAATCGCGCGTTGAAGCGTTCTTTATGCGAAAGCATCAAATGGCCCATTGAGCAATAAAGCCGGCAATAAGCGAAACAACACCTATATTCCCATTGGCTTCAACGCCACGTCAAATGCGCGACTCGATGGCACAGTGCGGTTGAAAGGGCACACCTGCTGCTGCGCTAGCGCGCCAGGTGTTGCGTGAGGGGAGAAGGCATCGCTGCGACGCCACATCACCCTGGCTCTCGCAAGACTGTATTATCCACGTGTTCCTTGTTTGTGCAAGCTCTAGCCTGCATTCTAACTTCGCCTCGGTAATCACTATAAAGAAATTATTTATATAAAAAAAAACAGTAAATTCGAAAGAAAAAATTCACCAACAATTACGATACTTCCTAATGTGAAATTTGAGCGCAGCTTTACAAGTTTTCATTTTGTGATATATTGGCTGGCACGGACAATCTGTCTTGTGTGGCACATTGTAAATGGAGCAAAGTGTGGCATAACTGCGTCGTTAATCAGGAGATCGCGAGAGGCAGTGCGCGGGTGACGTGTGGGCGCTATTTACAGCAGCCGCCGCAGACAGACCTCCTAGACGACGCACGCTACTCTGACGCCATCTCGTAGCCATTGTCACCGCAGAGCCCATTTTGCATGGCACTACCATTTTTTTCTCACGCTTTCGCCATACCCCCTCCTCCACTTTCTGCCTCATGGTTCCACTGCATCCTCCTCGCACTTTCTTCGCTATTGCCGGCTTTCATCCACCGCTGCACTCTGCGTTTGCTTTTTCATCCTTCGCTGTGCTCGTTCACTCGGTTACGCCGACGCTCGCCACAGGAATGGGGGCCTAGGAGATGCACTCTAAAGAATGTTGGCAGTAATGAGTTTCGAACGTATGACCCCACGCTCAGAAGCTGAGTTTATTACCCACTGGGCTAAACCAGCGCCTTCCAGAGCAGGCCTTTGCACTCTGCTTTACGACATTATGCTACTTAGACCGAAATTTTCCCTGCCAAGCCCAGTGTGATGACAGCAGTAACATCACAATCACTGCGGTTTACTCTGGAGCATCCTCGTTTGATACTATGGCAGTGGGGCAAGGTAGCATGATGTCACGAATTGAACTGCACCGTCTTTGTGCTATCTGGAGTCATTGGCCAAGCTTCTCAATATGCTCGCTTGCCCACGAGGAGTTCATAACTCGAATGACCGCTCAGCAGCGTTCAAGTGGGCATTAATGCTTTTGAATTCACAACTCATAAGAAATGTTTCAGTGTTCTCGGATTGTTTTTTTTTTTTAAACTGGCTGCCATTACAAAAAATCGGAAATGCATTAGATTTCCACCTTGTTTGGAAGCTTTAATGTCATTTCTACATCAGTTTTCTACTTTGGGCACCTTGAAAGTGGCCGTGCATTTGATTCGGGCAAATACTGTCAAATAAATCAACGGTGTGTTTTGCCATTCTTTCTGCATCCTGTTAAACTTGACCTGCTAGATAATTCAAGGAATTTCGTCAGTCCCATCAGGGTCGAATTAATGGAAGTCGATTGTATACCCTTGTACGAAGTCACATTTAATTTAGAGAGGTGCTGGTAAGCGCGACTGGCAGTGTTCGAGAACGATGTTGCTAGTGCACCGTGTCACCGCTTCTCACACTTTGTGTGTGCATTGTATGAAATGAAGAACGACTAATTTGAAATCTGTAGTCAAATCTCAACTATAAAAGCAGTTATCTTCATCCTAATGGCTTATCAGGTCAGGTCCGCTGGTAGCAGATGCATGAACTCAGCGACTGTGCAATGCCTAACCTTGGCTGAACGAGTTTCTCATTGGCTCAAATTGAGTGCGCGGCTGGCGAGGGCTGAAGTTTTGCAGCCAACAATGCAATACCACTTGCCACCTATCACTTGCCCGTCCACACAGAATGCAACTTCTCCAGACAGCAACTTCTCATGACAAACACTATAGCTCACGATTGCCAACTCCTTGACACTGTCATCTGCCATTAATTCCCAGCATGCTTTGTGTATGCCACCATTCACATCATAACACAATGTGGCCAGTAGCTGAGGAGAAGGCCAGGCAGGTGGTTCGAGAAAATTAATAAAATTCATTTGCAAGAAATCACCACACCTATCAAACCTGCTGTTTTGAAGAAATGACAGAAGTGTGCTGAGGAACATATTCAGCAAATTTTATTGGCATCAGCTGACCCTGAAAAATCACTGCAGTTGCTCTCTAAAACATGTAAATGTGACTGAAAAATGACGTACCAGTACGGCCAATTCCAGCGCTGCAATGGACTACGATAGGTGGCCCTAGTGGATGCCCATCCCACTTGGGCTCCATAGAAGCCACTGCCTGTGCCTGCTTCTCACGGACCACTCCTCGAAAGGCAAGCATGGCCAAGGCTGAATCAGGCACACCGTAATCTGGCCAACTTGTAAACTGCAGGTGACTCACAGAGCGGGACTCTTGGATCTGTGTCAGTGTGAGAATGCAACAAAGGAAACAGAAGCTCAACTCGAATTTTACGCAACCACATAAAAATGGCAGAAGCCTACCACTCATAGACCCATGTAAGACTTGGAGAATGACAAGCCTCAAGAAAAAAAGAACATCAGTGAGGGCAACAGTTAAAAAGCAACACCCATGTCTTATTTCTTAAAAGAACACAAAAACCAAGCACCAACAAATCTATCAGTAGAGATAAGAGAAAACTAAACACCAAAGCTTAGTTCATCTATATTGCAATGCGCAGAGACTGCAACATTTGTACTGTTATAACTATAGTTATGCATCTTTGAAGAAAGCAACAATTTGGAAAAAGGTATGACAGCTCATACACCACACACTATAGATCAAATTCTGCCTGTCTAGAAACAAGCAGCGTTTTCATTTCTACAGACTCTACCCCCCCCCTCTCCCCCCCAACCTTTGAAATGCCAGAAATTACATTACATACCTCAACAGTTACGGCCGTACAAATATTTAAGGCACTTGCCTCGCAGTTGAACAGTTCCAGCTGTGTTTCAACATAATCTGGCTTGGAGTCCTTGGCCAAGACGGTGATCTTGAACAGGTCTTCAAGCTCTATGGAGGCACCAGGCTCCCCAGGTGGCCAGTACTGGCCGCACTTGCCCCGCCCTCTTTCAAAGGTTCGTGTCGTCATGACAATTACTGCACAGCGCTGCTCCCAGATCATTCGCCAGAAGTCTGTGTATGTCTTTGGCAAAGGTCCTGGATGAACAGAAAGCAAGCAGGCCTTGCTATTGATTGAATTATTTATTTATTTATTTATTTATTTATGAGTTTTAATATCTTAAAGCAACACAAGGGCTATAGTAGAGAGCTCCGAATTATTTTGGCCATCTGGAGTTCTTTTTAATGCACACCTAAATCTAAGCACAAGAGCACCTCTGCATTTCAACTCCATCGACATTCAGCCACAGTGGCTGAGAATCGAGTCTGCAACCTCGCGCTCAGCAGCAGAATACTTTAGCCACTGAGCAACCTCCAGTGGGTGGCCTCGCTATTGTAACTCATGGGAATGGGGAAGAAATGAAAACATGCAACAATCAATAATAACAACAAATAAGTAAAGTTCTGCAGTTGAATCCTGCTACAATTAATGCTACAAAGTATTCATGACTTACACCTAATGGCTTTCAGTGTATATGCAACCCCCGTGATAGCAAGGTAATTTTCGTTGGCCTTTCCACACTAGCTCAGGGGTGGTGTTCTCAGGTAATAACTTTAAGCGATAGTTTCATTTTCGCGAAATTTCACAAGACTCAGCCCATGAGAGCCAACGAGAGTGTTTGCCCGACCCTCATGCAGATGCGTCTAATGTCCATTCTCACGAAACCTCACTTAAACTATCTCCGAAAGTGATTGCCCAAGAATATCGTCCCAGTTGTCACTAGGCAAAACTAAATTTTCACATGAAATCAGAAGACGAAGAATTCCAAAAAGATACCTGCCATTGGGACTTCCCAACCAGAATGCATACAGCATCTTAGTGCAAGTTATCACAAAGAGAACCAAGTCCCAGTGCCAGCTGTGGCCTGAGGCTTTGCTAGCCATACCGCAGCCATGACAAGCACCTGCTCATAGAAGTTGGTGCCGTTATCGCTTCGAATTTTTCACAGGTCTAACAAGGTCCTAATGTACTCAGCTTTGAAATCAAAACATGCTGCTGCATCATTCTGTGGAATGCAGCTACCATAGAAATCAAACCACATTCACATCCTTTCTTATCTGCTGACTGTCATCCTACTGCTCCTTACTGTCATCCTACTGCTCCTACTCATACTACTACTCCTACTGCATCCTACTCATGCCATAGCCACAGCCTGCAGCCTGTTATTTCAGGTAACCAGATCTGCATGCACTGCAGAGCAGATCGCTGTCAAGATGAGAGTTCATGCACGATGCCCTAAAATGCCATATAACTGCTCACTGAATCTGTGTACATTACAAGATTCTCTTAGTGTAGCATGCGAAAAATTGGAAGGTAATATAACATAAAACGCATATGCGACAACAAATCATGCTGTTGTAAAAGATGATGTGCAGGGCAAGGTGTCCCACCCTAGTCCTTTGCTACCTGTACTATTAGTTTTTTATATGTCTGACATAACCAACTTAACGACACACACATGACAAAGTTGCAAATCAGTAACAGAGTGCTTGCAAGAAACGGTCATAGTGCTGCTGTCAGACAACAAAGGAACAGTCAATGCCAGTCACTTAGAAATTAAAATTGTTCAGTTCTTCAAAACGAGGTCTCATCTTTGGCCTGCTATTCTCCTCTCTCTCTAAAGTTGCATTCGCGACAACAAGGTTCTGCTACAATGTTTTCGTATTTGCATGCCCTATGAATGCTGTTACAAGGTTCAACTGTACAGCCAAATTGAAAAACTCCCCACTTGCAAGTACTGATGAAGTTAATAAGAGCAGAGAATATAACTGCTGTCACCATTGGAGTTCCCATGATGCACGTGACTGAAGCGTAACAAACCAAAGATTCTGCTCAATGAAGTGCTACAGGCAAGTTCCCAATACTTAGCACGTTGAGTGCTTGCCAACTTTTGAATGCAATGTCTACTTTTCTTTATTTTTGTTTTAACTGATAAACAAACCACTGTCTGTCCTTTCTGGATCTCCGAGCTTCCAATTAGACAAAGATTGGCCTATTTTGCAATTTGAGAAGTATGATCTGCCAATTACAGTGAAACTCTGGTATAACGAAGTTGTACTTGCAGTCTTGCAATGAAAAACTTAAATCACAAATTTTCAAATCAAGAGATTAAAGTTTCAGTAGGAAAAGTAATTTCACGCATTACCAGAATATTCCTGGTGGATAATACCGTGTCAGTAAGCACTTATAAATGATTACAAGAAGATTGGGCAGTAATTGCACAATTAAGAGCACCAGCACGTGCAATTACAGATGGCATTGCACTGCATTGGCAATGCATCTGTGCGGCTCATAACATTCAAGATTTGCATATGGAGCGTCACAGAGTACTGCAAATCTTAAGATGCCATGGATGGCTGCGCTTAGTGCCCACAGCCGCCATGGATGGCACTCACCAGTTAAACATAAAAGTGCAAAAAGATGCGAAGATTCCACCTCTCTGAGGAAAACTAGAGCTGTAGTTTCACCCGAAACGTGAAACATTGATAGTGGTAGCAATGCAATGACAACTACACGAAGTGAGGTTCGTAGTTTTAGCAGTTGTTTAAATTGAAGTTAACATTCACTTAGTAATTAAATTAACAAGCATGGTACACAGGAAAACTTGATCTCACTCGATGACCACAGGGAGCGATCGCTTCGTACTGCCTCTGGCTTCAAGACATCTCCAAAACTTGACATTATGCGGCTTGCCACACTAGACACGTGAGAAGAGAGGGCACCTGAAGCCACCAGCCTTCTCGGCTTGCCCAGCCTTTGCACCCACTACAGACAACACCCAACATAGGGGGCATGGGCCGCATATGCACTTATGTCTCTGTATAGACCCCTTTTCATAGCAACTCCATAGGTGCCACCATGCGTGATCACATGGTGACATGTCCATTGCGTGCCTCAGCTGTCTCCGTTGCCCTGTGTTTACAATGAATGTGCAAGACACTGGTGCGGTTTGGAAAACCCCTGCTTCGACAGATATTGTAGATGGCGATTAGGTGGACAACAAGAAGTTTTGGCACGGCTTCAGAGGACATATAATAAACCCTTTCAGAGCTCATTACATCTTGTCCAAATAGTGCACACAGTGTATACGGTCCTTTTACAGGAAGTGGGGCTAGAGCTGTACTTTAAGTTGTCCAAACTTCTTGCTTATGAATTAAATCGTCATCAATGTCTTATGCTCTTCGTTTTTTTATTTTCGAATTACTTTGAAGCAGTGGCTCATTTTGTTTCTGACTCAGTGATGTTCCCCAGTGCGGTCACTATGTGATTTTTATTACAGCGAAGCTGTTAATGGTGACTAGAAGCACCCAAAAACTCTATATGCCAGTTCTCACAGTTTTATGAAAAAACTAAATAACTCGCAGAGACTATCTCTTGAGGAAACATTGGGATTGTTAGGGGAAATAGGCAGGCAACTTTTGCAATGTCGGTGTCAATTAGAGTTTAAATGAAAATTGTTAAGCCCTCGTTTTTTTTCCATTTAGAAGCATTATACGAAACAATAAAAAGTTTTTCTTCTTTCTGTAAAGGACCATAAATAGCAGAGATTTCATATTTTGAGAAAATTGTGGCCACTGTATGAGTAACGGGCACTGTGAAAGTTTGAAGTGTCTAGAGTAATTACATGCTTTGAAAATAATTACTGAGCAGTCATCTTCTCTTAGTTTTTACACATTATACACAGCATGTAGTTGCTAATCCCTGGTCTCGTTTCTGAGACTGGGAACACGAATTTTGTAGCTTGTTGAAGTAGAAAGTAGGAATGTCACCCTTGATTGGCTAACAGCTTAACAAGCAACAATACAGCACTAAGCTCCCTACCTTGTGTTGATATGAAAGCATTTTTTTGATGGTAACCATCTACAAAGTTGGCGTTGATGTATGTGCTGCAGTCATCTTCATTCCTCATGGACAGAACCACTCTGCTGTGGTCGAAACAGAGCACATCCGTGTACCTGTTTTTGCACTGGTTTGGTTTCACTCTGTGGACAGAAAGAATGGGGAAAGAAAGGCACTTTATTTACTTGACACTTTACATGCTGAGGGAAACACAAACAAAACACAGGTGTGCACAAACAAAAGAACATGCCATAGTTTCACAAGTACAGTAGAACCCCTCTGATAAGTTTTTAAAGGGACCGAGAAAAAAAAAAAAAAAAAAGCAACGTACCAGCTGGGAAAATGTGACCATGAGAAACGGCGCAAACCGCCACAGCACTTCAGAAACAGTCCGAGTGGCTGCCAGTGAAGTTATTAGATGTCCTGGTGCTCAACTTCAACTTCAGCGGGGTTCCACTGCAGTATGACTCTAAACAGCAGTTCATGCTCACACCACTGAGGAGCAGATCACGCTTCCAGTTAAAGAAACTCTGAAACACCTTTCATTAGAGGCGTGTAATGTGTACAGCATTGAAGAAAATCTGCCTCATGAATCTTTCCTATTTATATATATATATATATATACGAGGGTTGATCCAGAAATAAGGTTCCCATCAATTTTATAAATAGATAACATTGTTTATTCTCATAGAAATTTACTTCATTGGAAAGATGAAACTTTGCTCTATTTTTCTACATAATTGCCATCTTTTTCTGAATGAAGGTTGCGAAGGTTGTGGGATTGCTCCCCCCCTGCGGCAAGTTGTTTTTTTGTATCCACTTTCATTTCCATTAATTTATCATTTCTTTAGTTCATTTATTAAGCACAAGTAATTTACCCTATGTTGTTCTTGGTGTCAGTGTTTGTTGGCTTCTTACTAATAAAAATCGGGCCCCTCGGTTAGCCCCCTTTCTTCTTGTTCATCTTTTTCTAAGCATTTTTGTAGACGGTGCTCCAATTTCTGCATCCCAATGTCGTAGAACTCCACCGCCAAGCTGTTGAGAAAGCGTTTCACCTCTTGTTTGACTTCATTGTCGCTCTGGAAGCATTGGCCACTCAAATGTTTCTTTAACTTGGGGAGCAAGTGATAATCACTAGTCGTGATGTCTGGACTGTACGGTGGGTGGGGCATGACACTCCACCCAAAGTTTGACAAAAGTTTCTCGGTTTGACGGGAGACATGAGGTTGGGCGTTCTCGTGAAGCAGCGTTACACCGGCTGGCAGTCATCCTCACCAGCAGTTCTGGATAGCTCGCCTGAGTTTTCTTACTGTTGCACATTAACTGTTTGCGTTGACTGTTGTCCCACGTTCCATGAAATCGATCAGCAGTATCCCCTTGCGATCCCAAAAAACGCTGGCCATGACTTTGCCAGCAGAAGGAGTTTGTTTGAGCTTCTTTGCAACTGGTGACTCTGGGTGATGCCACTGTTTAGATTTTTGTTTCATTTCTGGAGTGAAATGAAACACGCACGTTTCGTCTCCCGTAACAGTGGAGTCCAACAATCCTTACTTAACTTCTTGACACTTTTGAAGAAACTGGCGAGCACAGTCAAGGCGTTTCTCCTTGTGGTTTGATGTCAATAGCCGCGGTACCCATCGAGCACAACACTCGTGATACCCCAATTTTTCAGTCAAAGCTCTTTCTACTGTACCTTAAGAACTCCCAGGAATCTGCGCAACAAGTTCACGGAAAGTGATCCTCCTGTTTTGAAGCACTTCGCATTGAACCATCTCAATAACTGCCTCCGAAACTGACAGTCTTCTACTCCGTTCTTCATCGTGGACTTCCTTCTGACCGGCACTAAGCTCCCTGCACCACTTTCGAACGTGTTGAACGGACATACACTTGTCGCCATACACATCTGTCAACTTACGATGAATATCCACGGGTGGAGTCCCTTTGGCGTGCAAAAAGCGAATTACGGGACGAATCTCGCACTTGGTGAAATCAACAATGGAAACCTCCATATCGGACGGCTGCTGAGCCGAAAATGTGCGGCGCAGCAAAGCGTGGCTGGGGGGGATCGAGAGTGGGGGAAGAGCCATGCGCAGCAGTGTTGCCGGATTTCACCTCGCACCTGCCTGTGTGGCTGGAGCTCTTTGAAAACCTTATTTCTGGATCAACCCCCGTATATATAAATATCAGAATGTGCCTTGTGTGGTGAGGGTGACATGTCTGTGGCATTCACCGCTATAACAGGTGGTGCACTATCACCTTATCAGCTATGACGTTTCTAAGTTTCTGATCTTGTCAGACTTACTGTTTTGAATTTGATAAATACCATGGCCTATAGCTGTGCTATTGCCATCGAGAATTGAGTAAAGAATGAACACAAAATGAAGAAGCGATTTCAGGAACTTCAGAGAAAGAGCAAGTGGTCTCCTGAGCGAAATTGTAGGCTTCCTGTTGCTTGTACAGGGATAATATTTGGTTCAGATGCTCATGCCAACATTGTCGGGCAACTAAAGAGATTTATTTACCATGTTCAAGAAGCGTTGCAGGGTCCCTTTAACCCTTTGAGGGTTGATTTTTTTCGCCATATGCGACCGCCCAGGGTCGATTTTTTTCATTGCAGATTCCAACTCTTCTTAGGGACTTATTTCGAAAAAAATTCACCGTAATTTTTCTTGAGTGACCATTAAGTGAGAAAAAATATTTTGTGTTGGTATATATGTACTCTTCATCCATGAATACCAATAAAAAAGGAAATAAACTTATAAGAATTGAAAATTTGATGCATTGTTTAGTTCAAGGCTTTGAAAATGCGCACACGAGAATATTTCGCAAGATTCAAATGTTCCTGCTCTTACACTAATATGTACATCCATAGCGTAATCGAACTGCATAGGTGCGCACACTCAAGAAAATTGTGTGGTTGTGTGCCCGTCAAAAAAGCAAAATGTGTGAAAAATTTCCACTAATCTTCATCTTATCACCAACCAGAGGCAATCAGTTTTCGCGAGTCTCCGAAAAAAAAAGAAGAAAAGCAACGGAAACGCATGCATGGTGGCATCCTTCCTATGTGCACCCCCTTGAGCACTAAACGAGCGAGAAACAAGCGGTTGCCCTTTGAGCGATTAGTAACGAGATAGCCGTCAGTTTTGCAAGCGCAAGAAGCCGAAACCGCCCACGGAACAAAACCCAAACCGCCACCCACCCGTGTGCATGCCAATAAGCGAGCGGTAGTATATAGACGCGTAGGAGCAAACTAGCGCTAAAACAAACCATGCAACGAAAACCAAGAGAGGGAGGCGCGCAAAAAAAAATTCCCTGTATTCCCACATATAGGCAGCACATGACAGAAAAGAAAGAGTCAGGAAATTGGCGCGCTTTTTAAACATACAGACGGCACCATAAGTATATGGCATCGACCATTTTGGGCTCCGTTCGTGGCGCCGTATATTTACACCATTGACCTTCAAAGGGTTAATCATGTAGCACCACAGGTGGAAATGAATCACAGTATTACACGGGAGTTCTCAGATGGGATAGTTGGTTTACGTTCGACATGGCGAACAGTGCAGATGACAAGAAGTGATGTAGAAACAGCGCGCCTGTCCTGCTAGTATCTCCTTTGTCTTGTCATCTGTCCTGTTTGCCATGTTGAACAGTGCCACACCAAGTGCGAAAACCGAGATGAATAGGGGTCTTATCGAACAGAACAACTTAGAAAATCAATAGTAAGCAACATCAGGGTGCAGCAATGAGGAGTAGGAGAATTTTTAAATTGAAGTGAGGCTTGTTTCTTTGTCTACTGCATCGGCTGCCAGCAGGCTGCCCCACCTGCCAAACAAAGAAAGAGAAATGCTGCTTACCTTGCAGTGACAAACGTGCCCTCCGGACTTTTTGCTTTTAGTTCAGAATACTCCTGGTACAAGCCACGACGACCTTTGACCTACAAGTTAAGCATGAAATTGCAAGGCCAGTTTCAGCGATTGCTGAAAGACAATGACAGAAATCCCACTTTTTATCTGTTCCTTGCAGTTAAATCTACCAGCATGTTTACTGGAACAACAGGTGACATGGCAATGAAACATGCTTATCAGTGTGCACCAAAACCAACACCTTAATGAAAAAAAAAGAGGCACCATAAACATAAAACTAACCTATCCTATGCACAGAAGCCACAACTAGTAGTTAGCCTTCGCATTAAAAAAGATGGTCAATAAGAAGTTTCAAAGGTGCCTGTTTGGGTCCAGTGTTCACTGTGAAATTGGAGTACACAGGAACGCTGACATTTATAGTAATGATATGTGGGTGCGCTTTGCGTGTCATGCTTGAAGTACCACTGCAGTTAGAAAGCCAACCTACAAGCAAACTTACAACTTTACGTTGTGCTCAAATAAATTTACAACTGTGCTTAACATCATCATTAATACATTATTCGATCACAATATCAGATGATTGGCAATGTTTGGCTTTATATGCCGACTAATTTATGTCCACTTAATGTAACAATGAACAATTGTGAGTACTTCAAGCAAAACCTTTGCCATTCTATACCCTACAAGCTCTAAGAACCTAAAACCAATCTGAAGCATAGTTATGATCTATCATTCCATCTTTGTAATTTATATGAGATGAGAGAAAGCAAATACGTACATCATTCATTGCTTATAAACAATAAGAGTTGTAAGGAGTCTGCTCAAATTTGGTGTAAAGTGAGAGCCTACGCTTCAATTGGTGCTCCTACTATGTTTGTAGGCATACTTTTGAAGCAAGATTGAAGAGGCCCGCTACACTGAAAAAATTTGGTGCCCAGCAAAAACACCAAGCGTTGCTTATGCCGTCTCGCTGGGAGGTGGAGATGCGATTAGTTTTGGGGGTGCGCGATGGTGCGCGAACACCGACACTCGAACTGTAGGATTAGCACAGTGTCATCGACAACGGTGCACAGAAAAACTCTCATTTTGCAAACTTCACGGTTGCACACTTCGGGAAAAAATTGCCCAGTGATCATGAAAAGCCCCTAAGGCAAGACCATTCAGTTTTCATGATCGCACTGCATACCTATAATGAGCAGCCAATCGTTCTTGGAGCACAACAGACACAAGCCACGGCACAAACCACGGCACAAGCCACGGCATTTACACACACACACACACACGCATGAACGCACGCACGCGGATGGATAAGGGATGTGCGAACACCGCAGGAAAAACCACAGCAAGCAATCGGCGAACTCCCCACATACATGCATGTCCTGCGCAACAACCATAGCTGCTAATGCCGGAGGCTCAGTGTTGCACCGTTATTTTTCCTCTTGCCAGCAACAACGCCAGGCTGCAGCGACATATGGCACTGCAGTAGACCGGCGTGCTCCACTACTCCCGGCTGTCATTGCAGAAAGAGGCACGTTTTTTCCTCTGGATGACACACTGCCCTATTGTAGTATACCATAGGCGCGCTTCGAAAAATTGCAGATCTAGCGATTCCACTGTGTTTGCAGCTGGCCTTATATATGGATCGAGCTGCAGCGAGCCTGAGGATGTGGTCTTTTCATAGGACTTTCACTCTGAGAATGACGACGACGCAAGCCAGCCTGGAACATCGGCGGCCGCAGCCCGGCGTGCTAAACTGTGGTACTTGTACTTAAATTGTTGTAGTGAAACACATGTTCAATAAAAAATTTTGATATTTTTGGATATGGTCCCTATTCAACGGCAATAAATTTTGTATATCTCATAATTATTGTTACATTTTTTTTTCTCAGTAGATACAAGCGTGCCATTACAGAGTATGGTCAATATTATCCCACAATCTTGATTCTGGCAATTTATATATATTCTTTTATGACATAAACTTTGTTATGACATAAACATTTATGTGTGAAAAGTGCATTCATACAGCTTTTTGTTTATGTATTACATAAAATACTCAGTGCAGTAATTCCTTCAAAAAAAAAAAAAGAAATCTGGTGCAACCTACAAAAGACACCTATTTTCCCCATGGTATGGAAGGAGATAAGCTCCTCCCCCCAACCCCCCACCCCCACACACACACACTCCGGCCTGCCCCTTGTATGCGCTTGATCGCATTACCGCGAGCTAGCTCCCCTCCCCTTCTTTCCCTTTGCTCGCGCAGGGACACTGCGCTCATGCTTGGGGCCACCATCTCTCTTTCTCACCCTCGCACACTTTCACTTGCACTTAAAGCACAAAGTGCATGAGGCGCGCTAGGATCTTATCGCACTTAGACTTTAAGGAACGTGATGCAGCTTCACTTTGAGGGTCATTTCAGAGTTCTGCTTGCAAGCAGCTGCTTGTAATTCAATCATTTGACCATCTGCGTCTGCGGAAGTTTCCATTTATTGTCTCAGCACTCCTTTGATGTGGAAGTGAAATTTCGTTATATTGAAATTGCATGAAAGTACCCTTTGTTATATTTAGCTTCTAATTACATGGTGTTCTACGGACAAGAGGTTATGAAAAGTTAAATACTTCGTTATATCGAGAATTTCATTATATTAAAGTTCGCTATATCGATGTTTAACTGTATTTTGACTTGTAGCAGGTGATGTGACTGACAAATATCAGTGCAGCAGAGCATAAACATAAGCAGACAATAACACAGCACATGCACCCGACACTTGAATGAATGAATGTGGTGTTTTATGGCGCAAGGGCCAAGTGTGGTGTTAAGAACGGCCAGCTGCAGTGCAAGTTTGCCAGCCATTTACGCCAGCGGTGGCAACCTCATCTGGGAACGCCGCCGCCAACCTCTAGCCACGGCGTGACTAAGTCGACTTTGTGTCGGGAACAATACGCACGTCCTCCACTCTCCGTCGCTTCAGCTAGGATGTGTTTGACGAAGCAGGCTTTGTGCTGAAACCGCCACCGTTACGCTCTAGCCTCGTCGCCGTTGTGACTGAATGAGTTCGACGAAGCAGGCTTTGTACGCAACACGACAACGCCACCCTGTTCTGCTGTGAGTGGGGGAGTTGCCGCGGGAACGTCGACGAAGGCCCCTTACCACGCACCGACCAAGACGCAGGACAATGGCTACCCGGGTGCGCTACCCGGGTCGGCTCCGAGTTCTACGAAATTCGTGTGATGTCGGTTTCAGACCGAGAACCTGTGTGTGTGTGTGTGTGCGTGTGCGTGTGTAAGCCTCCCCGGGGAGAGGCGGCGTGTTTACAATGACTGGACAAACGTTTCCGTCCCCTTGGAATCAAGGGGAGACCAAGTGCTTATAAGCCATGTGGATGCGAGACACTTTCTTAAGCAGTCATGTTAGACTGAGACACTCTCTCAGGCAGTCGTGTTAGACTGATGTACTTTCTCTCGCAGTCATGCTAGACTGATGAACTGCATGTAAATACTGTAAATAAACCCTTATTCCTCGTTCTCGATGAGAAGCAGTCCTTCCCTTTATCAACGTCCTCAGCGTGGATAAGTTGGACGACGGCATGGGCCAGCTACCTTCGAATTCATGCCAGACTCCAATCTTGACAACGGGTTACGAGCGATGGAATTGAGTACCCAATCCTGACAGTGGCCAAAGAGCACCAGGCCAGTGCTAATGCATTCGCAAGGGAGCTATGAATAACGAAGGTCAGATGTAACGGTGGCTGTAAAGGGGCCTAAAAACAGTTGCTCTAAAGTGCATAAAACCTACACAAGATAAAATTATGTCAACGGTTAATGGGCTGTACAAGGGCTGTACAATGGATACGAACTAAACATTGTGAGATAATGATGACATAGTGAAATATCTCACAGATAAACTTTTTGCATTAAGCACTATTGCCTTAACAGAGCCCTTGGGATGCAAGGACCTGGAGGCATATACTACACAAGACTACCATCACAGTGGCATTGTTTAGAAAGAGAATGTGCTATGAATTTATGAGGCTAAAAACTTGCAAGTTGACATCGTTCAAGAAACTTAGAACTGCTTTGGTGTGAAAGAACGGTTCTGCACCAAGAAACATTGCTAGATGGAGAGGGGTATGCTGGCGATATACAAGAGGAAAATGTCTCTTTCTCTCATGCACCCGACACTTTGCTCACTGGCTGTAGGCATTCTTGCTCACTTGAAGTTGGCTGATAAATTCCTCCAATGTGATGGCACCATCTTTGTGGTCGCCGTTGGCAGTGCCTTCATCCCACTGAGATGATGAAGACACTGATGATGACGAAGGGCATTTCTCATCTTCCTCTTCTTCTGTCACGAGTTCAGGTGAAGCTGCTGCGACCCTCGTCTGCTCACCAGGCTCTTCCTGTGGGTGAACACACATATAGAAAGGTCACTAGATTCTATGACAACGCAACCGAACCTCACTGCTACTAATAACGTAGGTGCATCCGACATGAAAATAGCTTCTTTATATCCTCTGTTTGTTATAAGCATGCATGCTGATATTGGCTAATAAAAATATATTACAGGCAGGTCTATGTGAGAGAAAGACACACACCAGCAAAGAGTCTCCTGTCAATTTTGACAGCCCGTCTGTGGTGATCTGTGGCACGTCATCATGATCTTCATCATGATCAGCAGCCTATTTTTATATCCACTGCAGGTCGAAGGCCTCTTCCTGCGATCTCCAGCTTCCCCTACCTTATGTTAGCTGATCCCAACTTGTGCCTTCAAATTTTCAAATTTCATCACCCCACCCAATTTTCTGCCATTCTCGACTGCACTTCCCTTCCCTTGGCACCCATTCCGCACTGCTAATGGTCCACCAGTTATCTGCTCTACGCATTACATGGTCTGCCCAACTCGAATTTTTCTTCAAATACAACTAAAATATCAGCTATTCCCATTTATTTGCTTTCCGATCCCATACCGCTCTCTTCCTGTCTCTTTATATTACACCTCGCGTTTCTTGTTCCACTACCCTTTGCACGGTCCTTAAATTGTTCTCGAGCTTCTTTGTTAACTTCCAAGTGTCACACAGACAACAGCAAATTATGGATGTATTTTGCACTGCCATCAAAATGTAGCTGTGATCTGTGTGATCCTGCAGGGTCAGCACGCTGGCTTGCCAAATGTAGGCCAGCCTAGCCAAGATATTGGCCAAAACACATCTGTGTGTTCAGAATGTGCTGTTTCAAGTTGCTCTTGCTGAGTACCTGACATTTTTGCTACCAAAATACAAATTATGAACTGCCAGTCAACAAATTATTGATTTGCTGTAATTGGTACTTTCTCGCATCAAGCACTTTCACTTTCAATGTAATGAAGAATACTTAACTACTTAAACAAAGCATGGCCAACAAATCTTGAGATTAACTTTTTTTATATTTGCTAATTTGTTACGTCCATGTTTGTTATACAGTTAAACCTCGATATAACGAAGTAGGTGAAATCGGCAATTTGCTTAGTTATATCGAAATTTCGTCGAATTGAAATTCAACTTTTTATGCAAATAAGTACAGTCGTCGATCGATTTTTCTTACACATAAAGGGGCCGCAGAATTTTTCGAATTATGGGGCAATCGAAAAAAGCAAATTTGAATGAGAAAACAATTCATTTTGATGAATTTGGGAGTCGGCAATGAAGGATAAGGCTTCATGCCACGGCGACGTTATCTTCAGATCTGCGGTACGAACTAAGCGAAGCCAGCTACGCTTTCTCGTGCACTATGCCCCCGCAGCTGATAGCGTTGCCCGCATAGAGACGACACTATCATAAGAAGCACTGGCAGCAGGGAGTGAATGCTTTGTTTGCCTCTTGCTCCAATGGGTCCAGTCGCCGAAACTTGAGGCTACGCAAGCTCTAATACTAGATGCGTGGTAAGATAGCTTACATGATGCTGGCCCGTCTTGCTGCGCCCACTCTTTGCACATGCACTCACCCGCGCTTACAGCCATGTGCAGCCACAGCTGAGACACGTGCCAAAAACCGAAACACGCTCCAACCAGTCCCCTCTCGCGCGCTTGATCACGTTACCTCACGAGGGAGGGCAACACTCGGGAAGCCACCATCTTTCTTGTCTCACCTTTGCACACCTTCACTTGCACCTAAAGCACAAAGTGTGCGCGCGGGGTGCAATATGATCTTATCGCACTTGGACTTCATACGGATATAACATGATGTGGCTCCACTTTGGAGGTCGCTCTTTCGTACCGCGTGTGATTTGAGAGGTGCATTTGCAAGCAGTCGCTTGTCATTCAACCATTTGACCATCTGTGTCCGCATAATTTTCCATTTATTGTCTCAGAATTCCTTTGTGACAGAAGCGAAATTTCGTTACATTTAAATTGCATACAAACACACTTCCTTAACCCCTTCATGGTCAATTACGTGGATATACAGCGCCGTGAACAAGCCAAAATGGTCGATGCCGTATATATACGGCACCGTCTGTACGCTTAAAAGGCGCGCCTATTTCCTAACTTTTTCTCTTCTGGCATGTTCTGCCACTACTTGGGAATACAGGGAATCTTTTTCATGCGTCCCCCTATCTCTGTTTTCGTTACATGGTTTGTTTTAGAGCTAGTTTGCTCCAGCGCGTCTATATACTACCTCTCGCACGTTGGCACGGGTGCAGGCAGTGGTTTGGGTTTTGTTCCGTGGGTGGTTTTGGCTTCTTGTGCTCGTAAAACTGATGGCTATCCCATTACTAATTGCTCAAAGGGTGACCATCTGTTTCTCGCTCATTTAGTGCTCACAAGGATGCGCAAAGGAAGGATGCCACTGTCCATGCGTTTCCTTTTCTTTTCTTTTTTGGAGATGCGCGATAACTAATTGCATCTGGTTGGCGATAAGATGAAGATTAGTGAAAGTTTCTCACACATTTTGCTTTCTTGACTTGCACACAACCACACAGCTTTCTTGAGTGCGCTCACCTACGCAGTTCGATTACGCTCTGGGTGTAAATATTAGTGTAAGAGCAGGAGCATTTGAGACTTGCGAAATATTCTCGTGTGCACATTTTTTAAGCCTTGAAATATGTGTATAAGAATGCAACAAATTGTTAATTCTTATAAGTTTATTTCCTTCTTTTATTGTTGTTATTCATGAAGAAACAGTACATATATACCAATGCAAAATATTTTTTTCTCACTTTACGGTCACCCTAGAAAAGCTACGGTAATCTTTTTTTAAAGGGGTCCCTCAGTAGAATTGGAATCTGCAATAAAAAAATTGACCCTGGGCAGTAGCATATGGCAAAAAAAAATCGACCCTGAAAGGGTTAAATTGATGTTCTATGTATATGGTGTTCCATAGACAAGAGGTTATGAAAAGTTAAATACTTTGTTATATCGAGAATTTTGTTATACTGAAGTTCGTTATATCAAGGTTTAACTCTATTGAGGTTCAACTGTACTACGGTAAACTTGCGCACAAAGGTGTATTTGCAGGAGGCGAGTACAATGGTGTGTTGCACAAAACACAAGAAAAACATGAAACTGAAAGGATGCTCATCATCATGTTGCGTACAACAACGAAAACAATATGTAATCAGCAACAGCGCACAACAATATGAGCCATTTAGAGCCCTATAGAAAATTCTGTGGGCACTGAAGAAACTGTGCCCTGACAAGGCATTATTCAATATTTACTGCGGCTTGTGCCATTGAAGTCCACAGGATGCTTGAAGTAGGTGCATTAGATGTGTCAGTCATGGTTTTGTACTAGCTGTCACTAGAGTGTCACTAGTTGTATAAATTCCAGGTGCCTCTTTCATTAAAAATAAAGCACGTCTCAATTTTAAAAAATAAAAAGAAAGCTGTTGCAAGTGTAAAGTACCATCTGTTTTTCTTTCTTTTTGCCTTCACTGTGTAATGATGCCCAATTAAGTTACGGATGGCATTCCACACTTCTTGTAAGAAAGCTTGTTCTTGTAGTACACACTTCACCCACCTTTGCTGTGGTAGTTTTGACAGGCTCCTTGATGACTTCAACTTCCTTCTCACGTTCCTCGCAGTTATGTTTCTCTTGGACGGAGTTTTGAGTTTTGATGGCTGCAGGCTGCGCCGCAGAAGAGGCCTCCTCTTCCTCCTCTTCTGTCACCTCCCCTGCTACAACATCATTTTCGACGGACTCTGCAGGATTGGTCGGAAGCACAGCCGGTGGTACTGGCACCTCGCTTGACAAGTTGTACCTGCATAAGAATGGATTATTACTATTTAGCTGACTGCTTTTGCTCTGCGACTCCTCCAATACACGCTAGTCATAGATTATGAGTAGAGGGCAGATATTTGGGCACTAAAAGTGTGGGATTTAGGTGCCAGGCACCTAAAGCCTTATTTTGGGCACCATAGAGGCCAAAACAGGCGCATTAATTTTTTACAAACCGTGACATGTTTTCTGTAATAAATGCTCATTGCTAATATTCATGGCTAGAAACCTGAAGTAGCGTTCACTTGTGAGCTAGCAACCTTTCTGTACAAGCCATTGATTCCAGAGCTTTACTGGTGCTCAAGAGGTTGCTTTTTGTCAACCGGCATACTGTAACCAACATGTTTAATACATCTCTTCCGACACAATAAGCAGGAAGTGTACATTTATTAGCCAAGCTTTCGTGTTTACAATCGCACCTGGTGAAGCAAGCATGAAAAACGCAAAAGACGCCAGGAAAGCTACTAAGCGGTTAATTGGAAAAGCTAAAATTTGTGTATAATGAATAGAAGTCGACAAACATTCCAGGAAGAAAAGAAGCATTGAATGCTGTGTGCTTAGAAATCTTATTAAAACCTATCATTGTAAAACATGATCTCTAGGTCTTGAAGTTCAAGATTCTGCCTCTTTTCCCTCACAGTGAGGTTGTACCACCTTTTTTTCATGGGCACCACCATATTGCGCAGGTGGTTGTGCATCAAGGGCAGCCAGCAAGCTGGTTTGGGTGAGCACTCTGTGTTGTATGCCAGGTATACACTTGGCAGTAATTTCTGGTGGTTATTTCACGGTCACGCAGCCTATTTAGTATAATGTGATGTCTTCTACGTGGGAAACGGTGCTTGGAGACGTACTGAAATCGCGTGAGTCGGCCGAGCTGGGGTGTCTAATGGCATTTAGGCGGGTGGAGCACCCAGCACGATGTGTGCGCACATGTTTGAGCCTACAATCAGCCTCAGATTTCAGTTGTGCATTTCTGTAAAATTGTCTCACGAATGTGACCTTCATGCATCAATCTCACTGTAATGCTAAGCTGTGGTTTAGCCGCAATGAGCAGTTATGAAACATATGACAATCCTAACAGCGTAAGTATCATTCTGCTGGGGAATAAGTGGTGCTATTTATTTTCACAAGTGTTTAAGTTGTTATTTGCAGATACATTGACTACCTCATTTACTGGATGAAGTTTCCGCCCACGAACAAAATAGTTTTGTTTAGTAATAGCAGCATAACGTGCAGTCACACCTGTAAAGTGACCAGCTGTGAACAGCGCAAGTGTCCGAAGCAGTGGTACGTGCTGGATTATAGATTTGTTTGTTTTATATAGGGCATAGTCCGAACATACGGCATGGACATGTTAGGTCTTAGTGCGGTATTAAGCCTCTTTCCTTCCCCATTTTATTTTCCTGTCCTGTTTGTCCCGTACTCTACGATGCACTCAGCCATTTCACGGAAATTGTATCCTCACAAACAGCCTTAGGATTCTCTTTATGCGGTCCCCTTTGGATATCAACGCTTTACAATACAAAGAGGAAATGCCGAAGCACAAAGCTATCATGCTGGTTTACCAACTACAGTGATCACTGTGCTGAGCCCTGCCATCGGCCTTATAGCTACATGCTGCAGTGAGAGAGGTGCAATAAGATAGAAAAGTGCTGCTTTTGTGTGGCCACTGTGCAGCAGTTCGAAAGACCAGTGTTGCTCAATGGTGTGTTCAACTCGGGAATTTTTAACTACCAAACTACCAAGCACCAAACGAGTGCGGAACCCAGCAGAAAGCGACATACTCAGTGCGCAACAGTCAATATTTTAACAAATCTAGTTCATTATATCCATTGGCAGAACAATTTTACCTTATTAAAATGAGGTTTTCAATACATGGATCTCTATGGGGGATTTCAAACAAAGGGAACTGCATTTACTTTGTTACATCAATTATTTCATCATATCCGATCTGGTTAAATAGAAGTTCAAGTGCATGCATACATATATGTACACAGACACACACACACACAGTGAAACCTTGTTACTGCAACCACCACATTAAAAAAATGTTCATATTAGCAAACTTTTCAAAAATCCCCTGCTGATTCCTTATGGTTTCAATGTAAAAATATTTCAGTACTACGAACTTCACAGAATAATGATCATTATTCAGTTTCTGTGTCATGTTAACAACGCCTCGGTAGTACGAACTAATATTCCGAAATTTGAGGATTCTAAGATTTCTGTGTATCCTTCAGGGCAGCCAGAACAGTAGGTTAGCAGACGACAAGGTGCAGAAAGTGGATGCCGTGGCGTACAGGTTCGGAAAACCTCAGACGCTGCTCAATGAAAAAGCATGGGAGATATTTTTTTTATATGTTGCGGAGGCGACGACATATTGAGTTTTGCAAAAGCATGCTCTGCCTAGGCAAGTGTTGCCTACAGAAATGGAAGCAGCCAAGGAAGTTTTGAAGCAGCTCTGGGAGCAGCAAATTTGGCACTTTGGAGCAGGTTTACAGCATGAATTGTCCGGTTTGGAGCAGCAAACATGCACTCTGGAGCAGCCTGGTAAAGGTCAATATGAGTGAAATACAGACACATGAAGAAAAGGTGTTCCTTATTCAACTTTGTAGAACGGTATTAGGTTACAGCAGATCAGTTCTGCGGAAGCCCGTAAGTCGATCAAAATTCATGGCAAAGAAAAATTGTCATCCACCTGAATGTAGCATGAAGCTACAAAGGAAACCTACACACGTGTCCCAGAAACCACCGCTACAGGCCCCTCACCAGGTCTGGCCATTTTGAGCTGACAAGCGTAGAGCACACACTGTGCGATAACGATCGTGTCTACTAAGTATTACCTCATTAAGCACCGCGGAAAGATCTGAAATTTCAAGCCGAATGCCATTTTCCCTTCTTGTGGTCGCCGCGCTCCAAGCCAGAGGATGACGCACACGTGCTAGCATGCTTACTAACAAGTGTTTGCATTGTGACATCGCTTGTGGTGACATGCGACTTCGAGAATTATTCAAGGCAACATCTGTTATTTGTGTAATATGTTGCTTGAATAGACAAATTAAAGCTTAGAGAAATAACAAAACACACAAACCAAATGTCTGCATGTCTTTGTTTCACTTCACACCGTAGCGAGAGAGATACACTTGCTTTTCGTCTGCTTGTTCCCATGTCGAGCAGTCGCGCGCACAGACACTATGAAACTGCCATTTTCTACTATGTTCCAGCTCGGGATCATGCTCTGTGATCCGTTTGTGTCTGCCTCAGTATATGTGTAGCACTGACTTATACGCTAACGCTAGTCAGGTGTCCTCGTGCACAGCACGCAAAATCGTGCGCTGCGCGAAACGAGATAATCACAACAGCTTGTGCGCAACGCCGTCAGTGGAAGGGGACCGTGTCGCAAAAAAGCAAGGAGAAAAAAAAAAAATGAAGGCCGGGCCCATGACATATGTGTCACATGATCCTCAAGGTCCGGCATGCAAGAACGCAGGGAAGGAATTTCGCTTGCGGAGGCTAGACGGGGCAAATGGAGAGAGTGTCTCGCTTGGCAGTGGAGCTCGCCTCCTGAAATCCTGTCTTCTCGGCACTAAAATATTTATATCTTGGCTATTAATGAACAGATCTGAAAAATTTTTGTGGCAGAATGCTCCCTAGAGGACACATAACTACTTCCAGCATATAACCAAAATTTGCTATGGGGCCTGGTGGGGGGTTCTTTAATTTACATACCCTATGTGCCAACTAAATGGCACCAAGAAAAACATCAATCGAAGGTTTTCCATGAACAACGCCCACTTTATGTTTGTAGGCTTGTGTTAATGCTAGTCGACATTCTTTTTTTTCTTTGTAAACAGGCAAGTAATATTTAATTTTGATGAACCAATATTTATCACCTTACTTATTCAATAAGGCGTCAATGCAAAGGTTGTGGAATACATAGAGAAATTAGTGATAATAGTGCATATAGCGACCTAGGTATTATGTGGTCCTTTGTTCCAGAGAGACGGAGAAAAGAACAACAAGAATAAGCCTGTGAATTTTTTTTTAAAAATCCATGTGACGAGTCTCTGCACCAGTAATATAAGTGGCCTCAGAGGTAAACGTCGTCATCAGTGCATTGTGTATAGCGTGTATAGCGTGCACACCTGGGCCATGGCCTTATAATGGTTTGAAAAGTGAACTGTTACATAATTGCACTACTTCACGTATGATAGGGACCGAACCCGCCATGGTTGCTCAGTGGCTATGGTGTTGGGCTGCTGAGCACGAGGTGGCGGGATCGAATCCCGGCCACGGCGGCCGCATTTCGATGGGGGCGAAATGCGAAAACACCCGTGTGCTTAGATTTAGGTGCACGTTAAAGAACCCCAGGTGGTCAAAATTTCCGGAGTCCTCCACTACGGCGTGCCTCATAATCAGAAAGTGGTTTTGGCACGTAAAACCCCAAATATTATTATTATGATAGGGACCGAAGATGTGTGCCAAAAACTGCTGCCGTGGCGAGAAAGAATTACAGCCGCTCGTTCCCAGTGCCCCTATTTGACGAGGTCTGCGTAAAGATGGATGCAATCTTTGGTGTGCAGAAGTGCTGTCACAGCCACGGCGGGTTATTTCTTGTTTTTATGTTTTATTTAGTTCACAGGCTTTCTTTTTTCTAAAAAAAAAAGTCTTCATGAATCCTAGGTTGTTTTAAATGCTGTTATCAGTCCTTTCTCAACATCATCCACAACTTTTTTACTGACATCTCATTGATTAAACAAACTTATAAATTTAGCATATCAAAAATATTTGTGCACAATGAACGATAAATGTTCATTGTGGCCACCAAGAACAACACCCATCAAGGTATAGGGAACGCTGTTCGTGTAGTGCCCTCAGATAATTTTTAATTCTTCGTGACCTTCAGTTAAGATGGAAGAGTACCACAGAATAAATGTGAAGTGGATGTACTGGTCATTGCTTCTTTGCCAGCATTTCACATCGCTTGCCGAGAAAAATCTCCGAGATATTTTTGAAAATGACAAAGGGATAAAAATTTTCCCAGGCTTTCCCGTCTGCACTGTCGATCAATATTTGGATGAGCTCGATTATTTTGGCCTATTCATGGTTCCGCCACAGGTGCCATACAGCTAGTGTAAGATGGCAACTGATATTTCATGCGCCGAACAATGGTTTACTATAATTATTGCACTCGACCTGCACAAGTCACGTCGTGAACATCATTGCCACGAATGCAATTTCGGTGGTTTGCAGTTTCATTAAACATTTAATTATGACCACAATTTGGCCGCTAACGTAGACTAAAAATGAAACTTTAGATCCTTGGCTTGCATTCTGCTGCGGCAAGAGCTCAATTTTGTGTGGTGTGGACAAGCAGCAAACTGTGTAGTCTGAGTGCACATATGAATAACGATTGCAGTTACCATCGGATATTTGTGACCAAGAAGTTTCATCAAAGCAAGCAGACCATTAGTGTGCCGCACTATCATCCTGGTAACCGGACATGGTGCACTTGCGAAATAGGTTTAGAACGTCACACGCATGGCGTTTGCCCATTAATTGATGCAGATTACTAATTGGATGCCAGACGCAGTGCTAAACTGTGTAATGGAACTGATGAGCTGCATGCTGAACAGACTGTATGACCTTATTTATTCGCCGCGGCTTTTCTACCCTACTGCCCCATGAAATGAGTGCCAGTTTAAATATTCTTTAGCTGGTCTGCATATATGCCAACACATAACACTTTTATAAAACATTTGTAATGCATTGTATAGCACAAAACAGTTTTCATTTTCCCGTGGCCTAGTTATAATTACGCCACCAAACACACCCACACTCCAAGTACGCCGGCACTGAAACTAGGTGCTTAGGCTTTGATTGCATGGCTAAGCACTAGCCAATGCATGCATGTCTACGGCTGTGTGGTTGCCACTGAACATGCACATCTTGCTAAATTTGGAAACTGCATTCGAAATTAGTGTTTTGGCACAGGCTGGCTCAGCTCGGTGACTTGGCGCCAGATGCGCAGTTGGCATAGCACTTCCATCCCTGCTTGAAGATATCTTGAAAATAATACAGTAAAACCTCGTTTTAAAAGTAGTAAAATCAAGTCCCCGATTCAGCGGCCATTGAACATAATGTGTTTGTCTTCTGGTGGTGGTTAAAAATCTTATCCATCCATTGCGCACACAAGAGCCGATAACCGAGATGTTCATGAATTATGGTGTGAAGCGAACCATGACTGATATATTCATATGCTCTGCCAGTCCATCGATGCTTATCCTTCGTTCTTGTCTCACCAGCTCATCCACTTTTGCAATTTTGTTGGGGGTGATTGCACGATGGCTTTGGCCCGGTCTTGGATCCTCTTTGCAACTTTCACGTCCTTCTTTCAACCGTTTACTCCAACGCTTCACAGTGGCCAATGAAATGCAATGTTCAATGTACATGGCAGCCATATGACGACTAATTTCTTTTTGGGAAACACCTTCAGCTGTCAAAAATCTCACAGCACCACGCTGCTCAACTTCTGAAGAGTCCATTATGTCACGCAACCATGTTCAACCTAGTGTATGAGAGCATTAAAGAACATTTACCCTCACACTTGCATGTCATTTTTGTAAATGAGAGATGCCAGTGTGCTATGCGCATGCCTCGCATATAACGAACTGAACCATTATTGCGCGAGATGGGTAGGCTCACTTTCACTTGACCCGCCCTCGCTCATTAGAAATGCGAAGACACATTGGAATATACAAACGTTTGATAAAGGGTAAAAAAAAGTGTCACTGGAAAGAAAGTTCACTTCATGTATACAGAAAACCTCGTAACAAGATATTTAAGTATACATGTAAGTCTCCAATAAATCTGCATATCTAAGAGTAAGTCATTGTATATAATGCATCAAACATGGCAAATAAACATGTTGCGCAATCACAGATTCACAGAATCCTAGATCCCGCCCCCCTTCCATCGACTCCCCCCGATGTATCGCGCGCGACGGAAGGCGGCGCGCTTGCTCCCCGCTTTTCTCCTTTGCACACACAAGACTGAGCCACCATCGTGGGCTCACCCATTCCCCCCTCCCCTATGCTTTCATTCGCACATACAGCATGCGGCGCGTGGTCACGCAGTTATCGCCCTTGGACTTCATACGAAACATTAGAGTGACGGCGACAGCAGGAATGCACCTGAAGTGTCCATATAGTTACTATCACAATAATATTGTTACATGTATCCGGCAAATTAAGTGCCACGTGGCCAATTGCTTTCCGCAAAAGAAATAACAAAATCGAACTTTCACCATGCAATAATTTGCTGCTCCGCAACAATGTATTTTTTTTTTCCTTTTGTGGGGTGGGCGCACTGAAATGAAAAAAAAAAAAAAATACAAAGGAGAGTAAGCTGGCCAATATCCAATGCCTACTTTGGGCATCTAATGTGGCTACCGAATCAATATAGAAGAAAACGTGAGACGCTTGGTCTACCAAGAACCATACGCATAGTGCTTGGTATCCTACACTGGCGAGACAAGACTTTCCGAAGAGGTTGCGCTCAAGCGAATGCGGTGCAATCCATTGAGTCCTCACAGAGATGGCGCTGAGCGACCATTGCTTCTTTTTCTCGTCTGCTAGCCAGAAGGTGTCCAAAACTCTGCCAGGTGAAAATCCACTCAGCCAGAGAAAAACCAAACGCGCACCACAGTGCCCCGCATGGTGGTCGGGGCAACATGAGAAAAACGCATGCGCTCTGGCTGGCTCTGGCAGCCCGCGGGTATAGGGTAGCGAGAATGAAAAAAATTGAAGAGTGCTCAGTGTGTCTTCGCGAATAAAAGTCAAAGTAGAAAAAACAATCGACAAGACTGTAGTTACCCTGGCTGGCTTCAGTATCTTGACATGGATGCTTTGGCATAGGTGAAAAAAAAAATTTGATATTTTTTATGCGACATGACGGCACAAATGAACCACCACAACGCTTCGTCTCATCGGACCTCATTGCGTGCTTTGTCAACTTGTCTGATAGTGTGTTGATTTGGCTTGTCTCGTATGTTCCGATCAAAGACTTTAGAGAAGTCAATGCGTAGTTGGTATCAAATGTTTATAACAACATCAAACCCACACACCTCCGCAATTGAATATCTAAAGCACAACTTTCGAAATGTCAATGCACCTTTCACTTCAAAAGTTTATGAGAACTTTATACCCATAAAGTTTCGGAATTGACGTCCACGCGCTCCGTAGATTCCGCGGCCTTCACGCAATTCCGCGACGAGCCCGTTCGCCATCAAAACGCCCTAGAAATTTTTTGCTCAGATGGGGCTGCTTGCGTTATGTGAATCCTGGTGAATGAGTGTTGCCACGAAATCCAGCCTGAGTTCACAATATTCGCGGTGAAATGTCTTTTCGAGCATGAAAAAAACATTCTAGACAAAATTCAGGATGATTTCTGGCGCCGGGGGTTGCTTTGGTCGACAGTCCATGGACAGCACGAAAAAAATTTCAGGGGGGGGGGGGGGGGGCTGAAGCCCCATAAGCCCCCCCATGGCTACGCCCCCTGTGTCCTCTAGGGAGCATTCTGCCGAAAAAACATTTTCAGATCGGCTCATTAATAGCTGAGAAAAAAAATATTTCAGTGTCACGAACACATGATTTCAGGAGGCGAGCTTCACCGTAAACATAGATGTTCTCTCTACTTGCCCCTTTTAGCTTCTGCAAGCTAAATTCCTTTCCTGCGTTCTTCCATACCACACTTCGAGGATCGCATGACGCATACATCACGGGCTCTGCCTTCATATTTTTTTCCCTGCGATTTTTTGCTGTGCGGCGCACTTTCACTGACGGCGTCACGTGCGAGTTGTTGCGATTGTCTCGTTTCGCACAGCACACTATTTTGCGCGCTTTGCACGAGCACACCTGACTAGCAGTATAAGTCCGTGCTACACGAATACTGAGGCAGACACAAGTGGATCATAGAGCATGATCCCGCACTGGAACATCGTAGAAAAATTACGTACAGTAAAACCTTGTTAATTCGAAATCATCGGAACCACAAAAAATGTTCGAATAGAGTGGTTTTTCGAATCAACCGAACACAAAAAATGCAAACCAGACAAAATTTCGCTGCAGGAATGTGCTACCTTTATTCGACAACATTTGGATTACTTAATCAGAGATGCTGGTTTGCCGTGTCCTGTAGTTCGAGGCTCCAAAGGTCATGTTTTCTAGTTGGCCAGCTATGTAGAGCATTTGAGAATTTCCACCGTGGCACTCAACAAAACTGCGGATAACGTTCAGAGATCTGATAACTTCCCTGAGAGCGGGTCCTCTATCCTCTGTGCAGAGTGCATTGGTGCGGTCGCAATACTCGGCTCCTTCTTCATCAAGAAGGAGCCGAGAAGGGGATGGCACTCTTTGGCCATACTTGGCCCTTGCACCATTAAACATCAAACATTCATTTATTCTTCATCAAGTGCACACGAATAGTCAGCATCAGCATTGACGATGCTTTCCTTCGAGAAGCCAGCGTGTTCAAAACACCGCATGATCAAAGTGGGTTCCACTTGCTTCCATGCATGCACAACAGGACATATGGCCCCGAGGAAGTCGATGGAGTACTCCTTGCTGTTGTCGTAGCAAAGTAGCATGCGCTTGAGAAGGTGGTGGCGGTAAATCTTCCTCGTGTGGTGAATGATGCCTTGGTACATTGGCTGCGAGATCGACGTGGTGTTTGGGGGAAAAATACCATCGTGATAGCTTTAAGGTGTAGGATGTCACCATGCGTCGGGCAATTATCAACAACGAAGAGTGCATTCCTGCCTGTGGCTGCGAACTTGCAGTCAAGCTGCCGAAGGTAATCTTCAAATATTGCACCTGTGACTCAGGCTTTCTTGTTGTGCTGGTAGATAAGCTCATCCCTTGGCGGCAGCCGTGCATCTTTAAAGCAGTGAGGCTTCCCACTCTTTCCAACGAGTTGCGGCAGCTTGTGCTTACCGCATTTGTTCGCGTCGAACAGAACGGTAGTTCTTTCCTTCCTTGCTTTCGACCCTTGACCACAGAACGGTAATTCTTTCCTTCCCTGCTTTCGACCCTTGACTGCAGTGTCCTTCGCTGTGAACATTTTTGTAAGCAGCATATTGTAAAAAAGGGCTGCCTCGTCAAGGTTGTACACATCATCTGCACCGTACTCGCTAACGTACTCAGTAAAGCAACCAACGTGTGTTTCTTCCAGTCGTCGACGACGCTCTCGATTGCACTGCTGCTCTTGCCACAGACGGCTACGAAGGTCAAATTATTGAGTTCTTTAAAATGGCTGAACCATCCATTGCTACACTTGAACTCTTTGTGCCAAAGTTGTAGAGCCAAGTCGTTGGCCTTCTCCTGCAGTATCATTCCGTTCACAGGAAGGTGGGCTGCATTTGCTTTCTGCAGCCAGCGAAGTAAAGCTGATTCCACATCTTAGCACGAGGGAGCCCGTACTTGCGACCGCTTCGAAGAATACGTCTTGCTGTAGGCCTCCAGTACCTTCGACTTGTTCTTCTATATTGTGGACAACATCGAGAAAGGCATGCTGTGCCTCTCAGCCAATACGGTCTTGGAACACGTGTTCTTACCTGCTTCTTGGATCAAGCAGAACTTCTGCTGCAGCGTTAAAGACTTCTACTTTGGAATCTTCACTCACTGGCACTTCTGCACAGTTCAGAAAAAAAAAAAAACAAAGAAAAGAACACCACGCTAGCTGCAACATCCCTAACTACCGCACACAAAGAAATGGTGCAGACTGGTGTTGCGCGCAGACACGTCGCCGCAGGTGCAGTGAGAGAATGGGCGAACGGAAGCCAGTGGCAGTGGCACGGAACACGCACAGATGCTGTAACTGCGAGGAGCGTGCAGAGTGGGGGGACGAAAGCATGTGACAAAAACTTATGCCCACTGCGTTGCAGTGAAGCACGCCTTCTCCTCTGCAGGTGCGCATTTTGGCGATGCGCGGGGCGTACCTTGGGGTGATTTTTGTGCTAGAACTACTACGGGTCGGGCACTTCATCTATAAATAATCGCGATTGCTATGTGGTGCCGCCTCGTGGCTCCGAATGGTCATTGTTTCGTCGGGTTTGTGGTGAAATGGGGATCGGGAATTGCTGCATAGCACCCCAAATCGACGAATTAACCGGGCTGGCTAGGTTGCCAGTTTGAATTATCCGGTCAAATTTACATTGAAAAATACGGGACCACGGAAAACCTTCGAATTACGTGGGATTTCGAATTAACAAGGTTTTACTGTAGTTTTGGTGTCTGCGCGCGCGAATTCAGGACATGGGAACAAGCAGATGAAACAAACGTACATCTCTCTTGCTGTGGTGCAAAGTAAAACAAAAACATGCGGACATTCAGTTTCTGAACTTTATTATTTCTCTAAGCTTTAATTCGTGAATTCTAGCAACATATTACACATATAATAGATGCTGGCTTGAATAATTCTCAAAGTCACGTGTCACCATGAGCAACGTAAAAGTGCGAACACATGTACATAGCTGCACGAAAAATTTCAGGGGGGGGGGCGGCGGCTTATGGGGCCTCAGCACCCCCCCTCCCGAAATTTTTTGTGCTGTCATGCACCGCGAACCATAACAACCTTGGTGCCGGAAATCTTTCTGGATTTTGTCTAGAATGTCCTTTTTATGCTCAAAAATACAGGCCGGGCTGCCTACACCAGATGTACTTTATCCAGTCGAGCACAATATTCTCGTTCATCCAGCCTTTCTCATGGCATCTCACGACCACATTTTTTGACAGCTCCTCACCTTTAGGCACTGTCTCGCGCTTGAAGACGACATAGGGTGGGAGCTTGCGTCCGTCTGCTGTGCACTACAACATGACGATAACTCGCATTTTCTCATTGCCAGTGGACCGGACATAATCTTGTTTAGAGCCCTTTTCATGCACAGTGAGGGGGGATGGCATGTCCAGATAAACCGGCGTTTGGTAAGCATTGCCCCATCTGGAAGTTCTTGGACTTGCGCAGCGAAATAATGTGGCGCTGGAAAGCCGCAAGCAGCCCTTCAAACGATTCTGGCAGCTTTTGCGAAATCAAAGTTCAGTGGCGTAAGGAAAATCCAGCACGGCACATGTAGCGGTAAATCCAGTGCTTGCTCGCTTTGAAGGCGAAGCTCGGTAGCCCTTTTTCTCTTGCAAGCTCGTTATCTTTTGTCTGCATAAGCGCACAGCTAGATGCGTGGCTCGCAGTTGGCGTACGAACTCCGTCAGGGCGAGTTTGATTTCCGGGAATGTCCCCCTCTTTGGTCCGCGAAAGCTTCTTCGTGTTCTGCTGCATGCGAAAAGGGCTTCCTTCTGTCGACGCCATCTGCGAATGCTGCCCTCGTTGACGTCAAACTGCCTCCCGGTCGCACTGTTGCTGATGTCCTGTGCGGCTACAATAACCTCTCTCTTGAAAGTAGCTGAGTACTGTTTTCGTGGTCCGGGCATCTTGGTCTTTCAATGCAGAATAAAAAAGATGCACTTCGCGAAGCATGGTTTGCACGTGAGCTGCCAAGGTGCACACTCAACAATGAAGAAACGATGCTGTAGTCACGCAGCAATAACGAAACCAAGCCGTAGCCATGCAGCAATAAGGAAGCCAAGCCGCAGCCAAGCAGCAATAACAAAGTTAAGCCACAGCCACACATCAATAACAAAACCAAAACTTCTAGCCCAAATTTCTGACTAAAATTTTCATTCGGATCCGCATATAGTCCAAGGCAAAAATTTGGGACGCTAACAATAGGAAAAAATCTCATATTATACGCGGGGTTTTTACGGTATATCAGAACACTCCATGAGCTTGTTCAACCAACTTAAGCTGGCCTCCTCGGCTCACATTTTCCCTTTGTAGTACCCTTCGACTAGTCACCTCCACTCTCCGAATGAGAGTCCAGGTAGAGGTGGAGGATAAGCATGCAAGTCAAATGTGCTATTCGCTTTAAGAGGAGGAAATAGCAGAGACGAAACCACGTGACTGCAGCAGGCATTCGATCTCGCCTACCCAAAGCTCCCGGGAAAAACGTCTCACCAGCGTGGTCAAACGAGAACTCATTGAGACATCAGCATACAGTGGCCTATAGATTACAGTGGATCATTGAGAACAGCAGTGACGCTGTGTGTAATGATGTGGAGAGAAATGCTCTCAATTTCGTCAACTGCTCCAACGACAGGGCTCGAACTGCCTAAGAGTGCTCGAAATGGGAGGAGGTCGATGGAAACTAACCAGCCAAAGACAATGCTGCTAGAGAGAGGGTGGTCTAGAGCGCTCTGAAATGACCAGCCAAAGATTCCATTAGTGTGATTTTGCATGGACAGTCATTATTTTCTGTGATCACAAGTACAAATCAATGAACATTTCAATGATGCAATTTCATTAAAGTTCATTCTATCAGAGCTTCTATGGCATGGACCACAAAATAGCCACATTAGCCAGCGCATCACTCCACATTTTACGACAGAAAGGTGTGAAGAAAACATTGACCAATATGTTCCCATGTCATGAGCAAAATTTTTAGTCTACCTGTTAGCCATGGACTTGAGACAATGAAGCAGCCAGGCCTTGTGGTTGATAGCCAGACTGCCTCCAAGCTCTCGAGGCAATGAAGTGTATGGAATGTGTGCACCTAGCTGTTCCAGGCTAACTGTAGTCACCTGCACGAGATTAATCCGGGATCACAAGTCACATTATGAAGGATAAAATAAAAAAAGAAAGACAGCTTTTGAAATACAAAATGTACATCAACCTTGAAAATCTCTGCATAAGAATAATGGGACCATATGCATGCCAAAATCAAGTACATGATTTACCTTTATAAAGGGATGCTAAAGAAAAATATTAAACTGAGCTAGATTGAAAGATTAGGCTTCTGTAATAACGAATTCATAATTCGTAGAGAGAACGAAGCTTTTGTAAGCGAGAAAATGACGCAAATGCAAAAATCGAAGTGGCACCACCTAATAGTATTTCGAATGAAGGTACCTGTCATGTGACGTCAACACTAGCTGATTCACAGAGAGCAGCAGAGGAGGAGGTCACGTGGGGATTACACAGACTCATCCACTCTGGTGTGGGTGATTCAAGTTGAGCAGCAGTGGGACCTTCAGTGGCCCATGCAACAGTCGTATATAGGCACACATAAAATGATGATAGACTTCTAGACTAATAATTTATCTATCTAACTTCGCTTAGTTCCTTTAGTGTCCATTTAAATTATAGGTACAAAAACCTTATTTGTCCTTTCTTTTCACAATAACACCTCATTCTTGTTAAATGTTGAAGCCATTATGCAAAATTGTGCCGCAATATCTTTATAACATTTCCACAACATTCTCAGCATAGCACATTCCATAGCATCCACTCATGCAAAATGTTCAAATTCAAACAATGGCAAAATCCTGTAGTGTGATGCAAGAGAACTTCTAAAGAGATTTGAACTTTTGCTTGCACAGAAACAGCTGATGTGCAACAAGGAAAAATATATATAGAGTTTATAGCAATCATATCAGCGCATGCAATGCATGCATCTCATAATACTCAGGTAAAACTGTCTCTGATGCTCAAAGAGCTTGAACTCACCCTGTCCCTGAGCTTTTCCCTGACAAAAAGGCGAAGTATTCGGAATGGTGCCTTGAACCACAATGGCGCATTAACAATCAAGACTTTCTTCAACCTTGCTGGGTAGGCGCCCTGCAATGCATCAGACCACAGTCTCGGTAAGAGCATAGTCAAGACCAGCACAGAACTTGAAATTATCTCTTGCTTCGTTTTATACTTAGCAGGCAATGCTGCTGAAGCTACTCAAGTAGTGTAGCTGCAGAAGTGTATCACTCCACATGTTTTGCAGCTAACTGCCTTTTCATATGCAATGTCCAATTCTGGATACTAACTTACTCATATATTCATACCTACCAACATAACGATCATACCTACCAACATAACGACCTCAAAATTCAGATTTGCCAAACAAGGGTAGGAAGTCGAGGGGGTCAACAACAGCAATAATTCGCCCTTTCTTTTGGTGGGCCACAGCTACATCAAGCACAGCTCTGAATGGCTGCCAGTACAGTTATTAGACACCTCGGTGCTCATACTGTGACCAAATGTGTACCAGGCCCCGTTATGGCCTCAAGCGAGGTGTGCAAGGTGGACGAAAGAAGGGCCTAAATCTAGGCACGTATGAATACTGAATATAGTCTATGCTCACTGCAACAGATCCTCATGCAACAGACTTTCGGTTATAATGGACCATATTTCAGTCTTAGTTTGTCCCACCTAATTTATTAATGCAGCTAAGTTCACTTCTAACAGACCGCGTTAACAGACTATCAGCTACAGCGGACGAAACTGGCGCCAATATTTTTTCAAAATCGGCCATATAAAACATACTTTTGGCATGTCGACACGGGCTGACAACTGACTTGCGAGGGTCAGCTGATGATCGTGGCTCAATATCGTGCATGCGAGGGAGGAAGGCAGGGCAGGAATGTGCCCTCTTGTTTCGCGCGCAAGGCACAGTGGAGGGGACCTCTATTCCACTGGCTGCTGCTTATGGCACAGCCGCGGTATCTTGAAGGTGATCTGCGGTGTGAACAAAGCGTGCACCCGCAGGGGCCTCATCTTCAAAGCAATCTGTGACGTGGACAAAGTGTGCCCAGTGCCGGTAGCTTCGCATGTGCTGTGCTTTCGACGTTTAGTTCACATTGAAGCGAGAGATAGCACGAAGGTCAATATGCTCACTGCTGCTGCTGCACTTAACTTGCTTAATTTGGTATAGCAATCGATGCTTCGCCTTTTGGGTGAAACTGCGACTATTTTTGCTTGTTTTTTTACTTTGGAAGTTCGTCACTCACTCTTTGCAATAAAGTTATTAGACATCATGACGAAAGTTTCGGAAATGAGGCATGTTGGATATTACGGACTTTGGATAAAACGGACGTTTTTTGTCGGATTATGAGGGTCGGTTGTAACAAGAGTTGACTATAGTAGACTTCGAATCAAATATTGAATTGAACATTAAATATCAGAACGTCTTTCAGAAAATTTAATGCTTACAAATTTTGGGCAAAAAACTACGGTGTTGCACATCCTCGGGAGCCTCCTAGCATTGCATAACAAGAATGTGGCAAGCTATAAGTAACTTAGGTACAAAGAAATCAAGATATACTGCACGGTCTACTCTTGACTACAGCTGGAAAATTTTTATCAATAAATTTATGTTGAATAAAATCAAGTGCTTTTCTTCCTCTGAAACTAATGAATTAGTGACATTCTGTCATATTGAATACCAATGAGGTTATCAGTTTAATAGTGGACAAGCATTTTGCAGCAATCTAAATTCCATAGAAAGTTCTGCTTTTTTGTTATTTCTCCAAAGGACCGCAGGACTATCCCAACTTTACGGCAAGTGAGTTACAGTGAAGTCAATCTGAGCAACAGACGAAAAAAACGCGTATCATGTGACTCGGTCACTGCTTCGCAAGTAGATGGCACCGGCGGTAAACAGATGCCATCCGCTCTGTATTACTGTCAGTTTCGGCGTAATTTGCCACCTGTGAAAAGATTTAAAAATTTCACTGACGATTACAATACTCCCTAATGCAAATTTCGAGTGCAGCTGTTTAGATGTTTTGACTTGGTGACATTATAGGACAAAGAATTGGATTCTGAAGGACAATATGCTCTCAGCGGCGGCACTGAGCCTCTGCTCGGGCAGCTCGTTTAGCAACAGTGGCAGACAAAGCATTTCCATCAGTTGCGAGAAAGCATGAACACGGGAACATGTGGCTCGCGCTGAGCGCATTCTGTAGTGGCGGTGACACTGCAGGTGAAATAGCACATGCACAGTGTGTTCGAAACCCATGCCAACACTTTGTTTCCGTGCTGGTTACATGCCTGGTCAAGCTGGCACTCCACTTTCCTCCTCACCCTTTTGCCATACTCTCATCCGCTATCTGCCTTCTCGTTGTGCTGCACCCCCCGCCCTCTACGTTCCTCCTCGCATCTTTCATCCCCCCCACTGCACTATACGTTCATCTTTCGCTGTGCTCGTTCACTCGGTTGCGCCAATACTGAGGCCAATGCATGCTGCAGGAACGGGCACCTAAGAGCTGCTCTCTAAAATCTGGAGGGTCACGGAAAGTTTGCGCATATTCTACATCACCACTTACCTAACACGATCTGCGTGCCTATCAGCAGCTAATTGGCCCAATCTTCGAACTTCCCGAAATATGCGCTGATTTTGTTGCTTTTCCCTCTCACCGAGTCATGTTATCATTTTGGTCAGTCCTGTTGACCTGGACGAACCTTGCACCGACAGTGGCGGCTATGGTCGGCACAGCGCTGTTCTGCAAGTTGCGGCGTTTGGGCACAGTGCATGCGATCCTCACATTGGGCTGATGTTGATGGGCGCTAACACTGACAAAACTGCTACCGCGTCAGCCAGGGTGGTGTGGCCAATTCGGCACCTGCTTGGGTCTCCACATCGAATACTATATCGAATTTTAGAAAAATCTACTACTACATATCCAATTTTCGAATTAAATTATTTGAACACTCACTATTTTATCGGAGTCGGTGACATTCGACTATTTCCACACTGCTAATTACATCACGACAATAATGTCATAAAGAGTTCTTAATGGCTGCCAGTACAGGTATTAGACGTCTTGGCACTAATAGCTGTGACTGGAGACGGCGCACGCAAGCGTGTATAAAGAGTTGCAGCAGATTCAATGAGTTGGAATCTATATACGGTGAAGCTTTGTGCGAGTGCATAAGGAGTTGAAACAAGAGCACACATGCATGCACTCAAAGCGAGTATGACGGATGCTTTGAATGCACTATGGTTTCAGAGGCAGCACACACATATGTACATAACGCAATTCAAATTTCCATTCTAAGCGCAAGAAGCGTTCACTTCCTCATTAGCGTGCAGCCGCAATGTGCAAGGCAAGCTTTGTGGTTTGTTTTTTTTCCTTTCCCCCACACGGCCAGCGCCATCACTGCCATGCATGCGCCGAGGCGAGCACCATCTGGAGGAGCTGTAAGGAACCTAACAGCGCGTGTGCTCTGCTGCAAATGGTTGGCCTATTCAGCAAGGAAACAGCCAGGCCATAGGCACGGTCAAGAAAACCGGAGAAAAAGCTTTGGTTTTAATAAGGAAAACGTGCTACATCCCATGACAGTTGCTCTTTTGGCCCCTTTCCACTCTCAAAGTGGCCCTGAACCATCTTTTATTGCAGTCGAGAAATGTACTTGGAGTTAAAACACACTGTTTCAGAAATTCTTCGCTCCAAAAAAGTACTTTAATACGTTCAACAGTCTACTGAACGTCACCGTGGTGCGTAGTTCAAGTTTAATTTTGGATGGCCATGCAGATGCAACTACTTCCGATTTTGACACCCACAATGTGCCAAGCATGGTTGCCTTTAGTGAGCCGCATTGTGCTCAGCCAGCGGACTCGTGGTGACAGCTCGTGGTGACTGCAGTATGTACGCTACGTAGCAGACCGCAGCTACATGCACTGTAGTGCTTATGGCAGCATTTGACTGTGGGACCTCCTTTCGCATACTAAATACTTGTAATGTGACCCTACTTCTAATAATAAATTCTGATTCTGGTTTGCTTTGTGCATACCAGGGCTTGAGTACACTCTTGCACTCATATACTCCAGCCTGGCCATGCTACGTGGTGCGGGCCGGCTTTGCCCTGCACCAGGTTGTCCAAGGGATAGTAGCCACATCCAACTTGGACAGTTTGAAGCACTATCAATAGCTCAGTACAAAGTCAAGTCTGCCAAGACATACAACCAGGAGTGGCCAAGAACGAGCTTGCACTGGCAAGCGTGCACGAGGTCTGACCTTCAGTTTCGCATGGTTTGAGGCTAGCTGAGTGTTCAAAACTAGTCGAAATTAGCGAGACCCGAAAGCTACGACACTGATAAGCAGGGTGGTCAAAGTTTAATTATTAGGCAGGCGGCTGCGGCCGAGTGTGAGCAGACAATAGTCAACTTTACCTGGAGGTATGTAATTATTATAGAAATTTGAAAGCAGATTTCCATTTACTTTAGCCTGGTTAATAAACTGGGTCAATAAATATACGCAGTAACAGTAGGAAAAAGCACAGTGATCCAAACACCCTGCTTGATTGATGTCAACTAGTGGCCAATAGCAGCCGCACATGGGAATCTGATGTATTACAAGATAAAGCGTTCAAAAAAGAATGAGAAGCAAGCTTCTGTTGAAAAGAGAGCACTTGAAGAAAAGGTGACTTCGCAGTCTGTTTGTGAGCTCCACACGCTGAGCACGACTGCAAAATTTGGCTGAGATGCTTACAGCAACATATGCAACCAACAACAATAACAACGACGACAACAGCGGCAACAGCAGCGGCGGCGGTGCCGCCTACTGTATGTCCACTGCAGGATGAAGGCCCCTCCCTTCTCTCTGCGATCTCCAATTACCCCTGTCCTGCGCCAACCGATTCCACCTAGCGACCGTGAATTTCCTAATTTCGCTGCCCCAACTAGTCTTTTGCTATCCTTGACTGCGCTTCCCTTCTCTTGGCACCCATTCTGTAACTCTAATGGTCCACTGGTTATCTAACCTATGCATTACATGACTTGCCCAGCTCAATTTATTTCTCTTAATGTCAATTAGAATATCAGCTATACCTGTTAGCTCTCTGATCCGAACCGCTCTCTTTCTGTCTCTTAACATTATGCCTAGCATTCTTCGTTCCATTGCTCTTTCCGCAGTCCTTAATTAACTTGTTCTCAAGCGTCTTTGTCAGACTCCAAGTTTCTGTCCCATATGTTAGCACTAGTAAAATGCACCGATTGTACACCTTCCTTTTCAATCATAATGGTAAGCCTCCAGTCAGGATCTGAGTATGTCTGCCGTATGTGCTCTAACCCAATTTTATTCTTTTGTAAATTTCCTTCTCCTGATCAAGGTCTCCTGTGAGCAATTGACCTAGCTAACGTATTCCTTCGCAGACTCTAGAGGCTGGCTGGCGATCTTGAATTATTGCTCCCTTGCCAGGCTATTGATCATTATCTTTGTTTTCTGCATATTAGTCTCCAACTCCACTCTTACACTTTCTCTGTTAAGGTCCTCAATCATTTGTTATAACTCATCTCCAGTGTTGCTCAACAGGACAATGTCATCCGCAAACTGAAGGTTGCTAAGATATTCGCCATTGGTCGTTTAAGCCTTTCCAGTTTAATAGCTTGACTACTTCTTCCAAGCACACAGTGAAGAGCATTGGATAGATTCTGTCTCCTTGTCTTACTCCTTTCTTTACAGGTATCTTCCTACTTTTCTTGTGGACAATTAAGGTAGCTGTGGAATCTCTGTAGATAATTTCCACGATATTTACGCAAGCGTCCTGTACTCCTTGATTACTTAATACGTAGAGATACCAGCAGCATCTATGACTGCTGGTATCTCTACTGTATAACATGCCTTTTTGTAATATATGAAAGCTATATAGAGAGAGATTGTACTCTGCTGATTTCTCGATTACCTGATTAATGACATAAATGTGATCCATTGTAGAGTACCCCTTCCTAAAGCAGCCTGTTCCCTTGGTTGACTAAAGTCAGTGTTGCTATTCGAGATTATCTTGGTGCCTATTTTGTATAATACTGGGAGTAAGCTAATGGGCCTATAATTTTTCAATTATCTAACGTCCCCCTTTTTGTGGATTAGTATAATGTTTGCATCTTCCAGTTCTCTGGGACCCTTGAAGTCGATAGACACTTCGTATAGAGAGCCGCCAGTTTTTCAAGCATTATGTCTCCTCCATCGTTGATTAAATTGAGTATTATTCCATGAGGGTTGCAATGTGGGCTTGTTGGTAATGCATCTTCAAGGGGTGTACGGTAGTGCAATTAAAAGACAGGACAAAAGACGACACACAGGGACACACACAGCGCTGTGTGTGTCCCTGTGTGTCTTTTTTTGTCCCGTCTTTTAATCGTACTACCGTACACCCCTTGAAGATGTTATTCCATCTTCTCCTGCCGCTTTTCCCCATTTCATGTCTTGCAAGGCCCTTCTAACCTCATCGCTAGTTATAGGAGTCCCTGCAACCTGTTCATTACTGCTTCGAATGGAGGTATCGTGGCACCTCTGGGTATCTGTACAGGTCAGTATAGAATTCTTTCACTACTTTTACCATACCTTTGAGATTGCTGATGACATTACCCCGCTTATATTTAAGTGCATACGTCTTGGCTTCTCCTATGACAAGTTTCCTTCTCGCTGATTTCATGCTGCGTCCATTTGTTACTGCTTCGTCAGTTTTTCTCACGTTATAATTCGAATATCCCTTATTTTCTCCTGGTTGATCAGTTTTGACAGTTCTGCGAGTTCTATCTGATCTCTTGATTTGGACACTCTCATTCTTTGTCGTTTCTTTAAGGTCCTTTGTTACTTTGGACAGCTTACCTACTGGTTGCCTTGGTGCCTTACCTCCCACGTCAATTGCTGCTTGTGAAGCCCAGCCAAGTTACGGTTTCATTCATTGCCTCAATGTCACCCTCGTCTCTCTTCTAAGGCTGCATATTTGTCTGCAAGTGCCAACCTGAATTAGTCTGCTTTTATCCTTACTGCGTCTAGGTGGCCTGTTTCTTCTTGACCAATTTTACTCCTTTTCTTTTCAAATTGAGGTGAATCCTAGCCCTCACTAACCTATGATCACTGCACTTTAGCCTACCTAACACTCTACATCCTGCACTATGCTGGGATTGGCAGAAAGTATGAAATCTATTTCATTTCTTGTTTCACCTTTAGGGCTTTTCAAGGTCCACTTTCTGTTGCTACACATCCTGAAGAAGGTGCTCATTATTCAAAGCTTATTTCTTTCCACAAATTCTACCAGCATCTCTCTTCTAGCATTCCAAGAATTGACGCCGTAGGTGCCAATTGCTTGTTCACCAGCCTGCATTTTCCCTACTTTTGCATTGAAGTTGCCTATTACTACAGTATACTAAGTTTTCACTTTTCTCATCGTTAATTCAACATCTTCATAAAGCTGATCTACTTCATCATCATCACGACTGGATGTTGGAGCGTAGGCTTGTACTACCTTTAATCTATAACTCTTATTGAGTATGATTACAACTACTGCTACCCTCTCATTGACGCTGTAGAATTCGTCAATGTTGCCCGCTATGTGCTAATGAATTAAGAATCCTACCCCACATTGCTTCTTACCTGCAAGACCTCTATAGCAGAGGACATGGCCGTTAGTCAGCACTGCATAAGTCTAACCAGTTCTTTAATCTCACTAAGGCCAATTATATCCCAAACAATGCCTGATAGTGCCTCAAAGCGTCCTGCTAAGCTAGCCTCACTCAACAGAGTTCGGGTGTTAAAAGGTTGTTAGGGTCAGTTTCCATTGGTGGTTTGTCCTGGTCGAGAGATTCTGAGCACCCTCTGCTGTGTTACAGGTCGGACCGCTGCCTTGGTCAGGTGCTCCGCAGCTGCTGGAGACTGAGGGGCGTGAGTTGATCAAATGAGTCAAATGCTTGCATACAAATGGGCTAAATTTGAATCTGAGTTCCACTAACTACTTAGCACATAATGGCAATTATGATGTGGCTGTGCTGCATGACGCGTCTTTTTTGTTTCTTGCTGTGGGGTTGAGGCAGTTAATTGGGAGATTTATGGCTGTGTCCATACAATCGGGGGACTTGGTCAGAATTTGGGAGGCCCCGTGACATATTTGGAGAGTTGGCAGGCATGTACAGTGAAATGTTGTTACTACAAGCCCCACATTAACGAACTTTTCAGATTGACAAGCTTTTCAAAAATCTCCAGCTGACTTCTTAAGGTGTCAATGTAAATATATTTCAGTACTACGAACTTCAGAATATTGAGCTTTTCAGAACAACAATCATTATTCAGTTTCCTCGTCGTTTCAATGTCTCAGTGCTACAAACTAATATTCTGAAATCTGGGGGACTTTTGGATTTCTGTGTATCTTTCACAGCAGCCGAAACAGTAGGCTAGCAGACCACAAGGCGCAGAAAGCGGACACCATGGCACAAGGGTTGAGAAAATGTGAGATGGTGCTCAATAAAAAAAAAGAAAAAAAAAAAACGTGGGAGATCATTTTTTTTTAAATCTGTTCTGGAGGCGATGAGGCATCCGGTTTTGCAAGCGCATGTTCTGCTCAGGCAAGTATTGCCTAGCGATGGAGGTGTGTCTTTTCCTTCTTTCGCACTTCTTTCTGTGGCCATACTAGCTACGCACAGAAATATAACCATGAGATGTAACCTCTGTACTCATGGGGATGCCGCACGATCGCACTGTGCACTTTCCGAATGGTGTCATTTACGGATGCTTGCGTTTACGAATAGTTTGAAACAGCTGCAGCGTCTATGGCAAGAGATGTGAAAACAAACAAATAAGAAACACTGTGCTTTGGAAGCAACATGGAGCTTCCTATTTGTCAGCAGTTTTCTCAGCATCTGCTTTGCGCACGTCACTCTTATTATACAGTGGTGCGTGGCGGCGGAATCTATAGAAAATAGCAACAACGCGGGCCGAGAGCCAACAGCGACGTTTTTGCAGATAGCTCAAATGGTGGCAACTTATGAACTTATGAGCTGATGGGCGGAATGATTAATTTTGGGGCTTTCACTATAACGAATTTTCAGAATAATGGACGATCTTAGGCAGTCCCGCGTGATTCAATATATCGAGATTTGACTGTATATTAGGAGTACAGCCAATGGAACTAACGCTGTGTCAAGTCCCGCATTGTCTCTATACATTTCTCACTTCCAGTATGTGCCGAACTATATTCTGTTTAAGAGCACTCTGCTTTTGAGCCTGCGCAAAAGGTGAGGGTGCACAAACATGTCGTTTTGCTCGTAGTGGATAGGTCCAGATATGCAACACATTTTATGTAATAATTTCTTCCTAATTTCAGCTGCAACATATAAAGGCAACATTATGCCTCGTGAATGCAGTTGGTGTGAAAAGTTGCCCTAGCCTCTGCAGTGTTGCCTGTTATGCACAAAATGGAGCACTGTATAGATGTAGAGCCTCAAGATATCGATGTCGCACTGAAAACTATTCTTATAGGAGAGATGTTTAATCCAGGCACACATATATGTAATTTGACTATCTGTGGTTTAACTATCTTTGTATTGACACGTGTACTTATATTCAACGGGTGACTATGTTTCGCCAACTAACAAATGTTATCGCACAGCGCGGGACGCATCTGCATGTATCCGAAGTTTCTGGAAAGTTATCGATGCTTCTATCCGCTGTCTGTCGTCGCCGAACCTTGTGTTATCTGATTTCATCGTGTGACTCGAATGTTGTAGAACTTTGTGGAAGGCATGCGGGTCCCAACGATTAGTCTGGAACATTCGATGACTGCTGTATAAAAGCCGACGCACTTGACCCGCTGATGAGATTTTCGACGATCGCCGACCGTGTTCGCCGCTATCGTTGTGCTGTAAGTGTAGCCTGTTTTTGTGGGCACAGGTTCGCCCAATAAAAGTTAGTTTTGTCTTTCAGAGTATTTGCTACTGCGTTTTTCAACGTCACCACCACGTGACATCTGGTGGAGGTGCTTTTCGTTCATATGCCGGACGCCCCCGACAAGCCGTGATCCAAGCCCGGACTGCAATGTGAACACCAACGTAGTCCCGGAGCATCGAGCAAGCCGCCGTCTTCAACAGCTGCCCCCAGAGCACGGACATCTACCTGAGAAGACCAAGAAGATTGTGGACAAGGCAACCACAATGGCAGCCCCAGTGTCCCCCATCATGCTGCAGCAGCCCAGGGAACCTCCGACGTTCCGTGGATCAACATTCGAGGACCCGGAAACCTGGCTCGAGACGTATGAGAGGGTCGCTACGTTTAACAGTTGGGACAGCGAAGAAAAGCTGCGGCATGTCTATTTCGCACTGGAAGACGCCGCCAGGACCTGGTTCGAGAATCGAGAAGCCACCTTAAGGACGTGGGACCTGTTCCGAAGCGGCTTCTTGCAAACGTTTACAAGCATCGTGCGAAAAGAGAGAGCCCAAGCACTACTAGAAACCAGAGTGCAGCTGCCAAACGAGACGATCGCGATCTTCACTGAGGAAATGAACTGTCTGCTCCGCCACGCCGATCCAGAAATGTCCGAGGAGAAGAAAGTCCGCCTGCTGATGCGTGGTGTAAAGGAGGAACTTTTCGGCGCAATGATACGAAGCCCACCGACGACTGTAGAAGAGTTCCTTCGCGAGGCCACCAGCATTGAGAAGACACTCGAAATGCGGAACCGGCAATTCAACCGCCGCACGAGCTCGACAAACTACGCCGGAGTTCAGTCACTGGCCACCGACGGCCTGCGCGAGACCATCAGGGCAGTCATCAGGGCAGTCGAGCTTCAAAGGATCTTCCCTTCATCGCATCCTCAAGTGGCCACAGTCGCCGAAATTGTCAAAGAAGAAGTTTAGCGATCGCTCGGAGTTCCCGAGTTACAACGACAGTCATCGCAGCCCCAGCCAGAAGCGATGACCTACGCCGCCGTCGCCCGCCGTCAAGGTCCCCCTCCACAACCGCGCCAGGGCCCTGCAACGACGCAATTCCGTCGTCCGCCGCCGCCAGCACGCCCACCCGTCGCCCAGCGCACCTACGCGAGGAAGACGGACATTTGGCGAGCCCCCGACCACCGCCCGCTCTGCTATCACTGCGGAGAAGCCGGCCATGTGTATCGCTGATGCCCATACCGGGAAATGGGACTGCGAGGTTTTGCCGTCAACGCTCCGCGCCCGCAGCAAGGTGAACGCCCTCGCGATATCGCTGACTACCTCGCCACTACTCAGTGGAGCTCTCGACGACCGTCGCGTTCGCCATCACCAGGCCGCTACCTCTCGCCGCAGCGCCGACCATACACTGGCCCAGCCCGGGGCCGGTCAGCGAGCCCATATCCGGAAAACTAAAAGCAGCAACCGATGGAGGTGCGGTTGCTGTTCGTCGAACTGACGCAGATCCTCCGCCGCCGACGAAGCCGACAAAGAAACCATCTCGACAACCTAATGACGACACGCTGCCGTCCCGACGAAGTCAGGAAGCTAAGACTACACCGACGAAAGACGACTTGACGACGCGACGTTCCAGCTTCAGTTCAACACGACGCAGTCGTGATCTGACGCCAAGACCCAACTGCAACGCCAGACAAAGAACCACCGACCTCGACGTACTTCTCGACGGCCATGCAGTCACTGCCTTAGTCGACACAGGGGCCGATTACTCCGTAATGAGTGGACACATCGCCGCCCAGTTGAAGAAGGTTAAGACTGCATGGGAGGGCCCCCAAATTCGGACCGCTGGAGGACACCTCATTACGCCGACTGGAATCTGCACGGCAAGAATAACCGTTCATGACCGAACTTACCCTGCCACCTTCGTTATCCTCCAACAGTGTTCACGAGACGTCATTCTCGGCATGGACTTCCTGAACCATCACGGCGCAATCATAGACCTGAAGTCAAAATCGATAATGCTGTCGGAAGATCAAGCGATACCGCCGGAGAGCTTTCGCAGTCACCACGCCTTGAGTGTTCTCGAAGATCAAGTGAGCATCCCGCCTCACTCGAGCATTGTTATTTCGGTCAGCACCGAAACACCTGCTGACGTAGAAAACGTCATCGAAGGCGACCAAGGTCTACTGCTAGACCGTGAAATTTGCGTCGCAAGAGGGATCGCTCGACTGCATGGAGGGAAAACTGAAGTGTTGCTGACAAACTTCAGCCAAGAGTTCAAGCACATCAACAAGGGCACGACGATCACGTACATCGAGGAAATTCTGGAAACCAGTAATGCGTTTGTCCTCTCGGATTCCGCCGCATCTACCCGGACGACGATGGTTCCCGAACCAGACTACGACATTAATCCAAGTCTCCCCGTGATTAAGCAACAGCAGCTCAGAAGTTTGCTCTGACGATACAAAGGCTGCTTTTCGACGTCATCGAGGATTCGACAAACACCAGTCGCCAAGCATCGCATAATTACCGAGGAGTGCGCTCGACCACTCTGCCAGAGCCCTTACCGAGTTTCGCCGCGAGAACGTGCAGCTATAAGAGAACAAGTCGACGAAATGCTGCGCAACGACATCATCCAGCCGTCGAAAAGCCTGTGAGCATCCCCTGTTGTCCTGGTAAAGAAAAAGGACGGAGCCCTACGTTTCTGCGTCGATTATCGTCGTCTGAACAAGATCACGAAGAAGGACGTCTACCCCCTCCCACGAATAGACGACGCATTGGATCGGCTCTGCAACGCTAAATAATTCTCGTCGATGGACCTCAAGTCTGGCTATTGGCAAATAGAAGTCGACGAAAGAGATCGCGAAAAGACGGCCTTCATCACTGCAGACGGCCTCTACGAGTTCAAGGTTATGCCATTCGGACTGTGCTCGGCGCCTGCAACGTTCCAGCGCGTCATGGACACGATGTTAGCAGGATTGAAGTGGCAGACCTGTCTCGTTTATTTGGATGATGTCGTCGTCTTCGCCGGAAATTTCGACGATCACCTCAGGCAGCTTGCGACAGTACTAGAGGCCATCAAGTCGTCAGGGCTTACTCTGAAGCCGGAAAAATGCCGCTTCGCTTACGATTAGCTTCTGTTCCTAGGCCACGTAATCATCAAATCTGGTGTCCGTCCAGACCCGCAAAAGACAGCTGCCATCGCACAGTTCCCACAACCCATCAACAAGAAGGCAGTGCATAGATTCCTTGGCATGTGTGCCTACTACAGGCGCTTTGTTAAGAACTTTTCACGCATCGCCGAGCCTTTGACACGTCTAACTAAATGTGATGTTGACTTCAAGTGGGAAATGCCGCAGGCTGACGCATTTGAAGAACTCAAACGACGCATGCAGTCGCCACCGGTACTTGCGCACTTCGACGAGTACGCTGATACAGAAATCCATACTGACGCCAGTAGCCTAGGCCTCGGTGCCGTTCTAGTCCAGAGAAGAAACGGAGTCGAACAGGTGATAGCTTACGCTAGCCGGTCGCTGTCAAAAGCGGAAGGCAACTACTCTACGACCGAAAAGGAATGCCTCGCCATCGTTTGGGCTACAGCTAAATTTCGCCCTTATCTTTATGGCAGGCCATTCAAAGTCGTTAGTGACCATCACGCGTTGTGTTGGCTAGCGAATATAAAGGATCCTTCAGGACGACTGGTGCGGTGGAGCCTCAGAGTACAAGAATACGACATCACTGTAACCTACAAGTCCGGACGAAAACATTCCGATGCCGATTGCCTATCACGCGCACCCATTGACCCGCCGCCGCAAGATGACGAGAATGACAACGCCTTCCTTGGAATTATAAGCGCGGAAGACTTCGCCGAACAGCAACGGGCAGACCCGGAGCTAAAAGGCCTCGTCGAATATTTGGAAGGGCACGCCGACGTTGTCCCCAGGGCATTTAAGCGTGGATTATCTTCCTTCATGCTTCAAAACAATCTACTCGTGAAGAAGAACTTCTCCCCAGTCCGCGCCAATTACCTTCTTATTGTCCCGTCAGGACTTCGTCCGGAAGTATTGCATGCCCTACATGACGATCCGACCGCTGGACACCTCGGATTTTCCCGGACACTATAGAGGATACAAGAAAAGTATTATTGGCCGCGCCTGACCGCCGACGTCGCCCGTTATGTCAGAACATGCCGAGAGTGTCAGCGACGCAAGACACCGCCGACAAGGCCAGCCGGATTACTACAGCCAATCGAGCCTCCTTGCCGACCATTCCAGCAGATCGGGATGGACTTGCTGGGACCCTTTCCGACGTCAATAACCGGAAATAAGTGGATCATCGTGGCGACGGACTACCTCACCCGCTTCGCTGAAACAAAAGCACTGCCGAAAGGTAGCGCAGCCGAAGTGGCGAAATTCCTTGTCGAAAACATCCTGCTGCGACATGGCGCCCCAGAAGTCCTCATCACCGACAGAGGAACGGCCTTTACAGCGGAGCTCACCCAAGCCATTCTAAAATACAGTCAGACAAGGCACAGGAGGACAACGGCCTACCACCCGCAGACGAATGGTCTTACGGAGCGGCTGAATAAGACCCTCGCCGACATGCTAGCGATGTACGTCGACGTCGAACACAAGACCTGGGATGCCGTCCTGCCGTACGTAACATTCGCTTACAACACGGCGGTGCAAGAAACAACATAGATCACGCCGTTCAAGCTGGTCTACGGCAGGAACCCGACGATGACGCTCGACGCCATGCAGCCGCATGTAATTGACGAGGAGAACCTTGACGTCGTTACCTACCTCCAGCGGGCCGAAGAAGCCCGACAGCTCGCCCGCCTGCGGATCAAGAACCAGCAGAGGACCGACAGCCGACACTACAACCTCCGACGACGCTTCGTCGAGTACCAGCCCGGCGACCGTGTTTGGGTGTGGACCCCGATACGCCGACGAGGACTCAGTGAAAAACTACTGCGACGATATTTCGGACCCTACAAGGTCATCCGACGTATTGGCGCACTGGACTATGAGGTCGTGCCAGACGACATTTCGCATTCACAGCGACGCCGCGCACAATCTGAAGTGGTCCACGTGGTGCGTCTTAAACACTTTTACGGACGCTAACGAACTTCCATATTTTGTTGTTTTCTTTGCTACCAGTGCTTTTCTTTATTACTTTCGTTTGTTTGCAGCATCGGGTCGATGCTTTTTAAGAGGGGGGTATTGACACGTGTACTTATATTTAACGGGTGACCACGTTTCGCCGCCTAACAAATGTTATCGCACAGCGCGGGACGCGTCTGCATGTATCCGAAGTTTCTGGAAAGTTATTGATGCTTCTATCCGCTGTCTGTTGTCGCTGAACCTTGTGTTATCTGATTTCATCACGTGACTCGAATGTTGTAGAACTTTGTGGAAGGCATGCGGGTCCCAACGATTAGTCTGGAACATTCGATGACTGCTGTATAAAAGCCGACGCACTTGACCCGCTGATGAGATTTTCGACGACCGCCGACCGTGTTCGCCGCTATCGTTGTGCTAGAAGTGTAGCCTGTTTTTGTGGGTACAGGTTCGCCCAATAAAAGTTAGTTTTGTCTTTCACAGTATTTGCTACTGTGTTCTTCAACGTCACTACCACGTGACAGTATTTTCTTCCCATGCACTAAAATGTTGGCACACAATTTTCGCATTACACAAGTGAAAAATGCCTTCTATGACCAAGAGGAACAATTATATATTGCATAGCAACACTGGCATCAACATTGCTCTACAATGCAAATCTGTAAAAGTCAAGACAGAAAGAGAGCCATTCCATCACTTTAATTTCTATACATACATCTCATCAAGTCACAGTCCCACTTTGTTCACACAAGAACCAATAAGTTTCCACAACGAGTAACTCATCAAATGAAATAAAGCTCTAAGAGAAATGCACAAAGAGAAATGCACAAAAAGAGAAAGAAAGAAGCAACAGTGTCCTACAAAAGCCCTCACCTTGAGAAGATTCAGTATTTTTTGACTGAGCTCGTAGTCAAAGTTCTGGTACTTTGAGCCGGTCATGTTGTATATGAACACTATCCCGCATCTTTGGCTTTCGAGGCTGCACATTGTTACAAAAGAAAGAAAGAAAAGATTAAAATGCAACAGAACCGTCTGCTGGCCAAAACAATACAGATTTACAACGATGGCCAAGAGCACAAAAAGTGGAAGCGCAATCTGTCAAAATGTATCTAACTTTGCAAGCAGAGATACGCTGAACTCTAGTGTTAATCTGAATTGCACGGCAAGAATGTGCTTATCTATTTTAAGGATGCATTTGGAAACAAGACACCGTAGCTTAGTAGCTCTTCTGAATGTGGTAGCTATCGTATTTTTCAGAGTGCGATCTGCTCAGACCATCCGAGTGTGACATACATGAACATCGTTATGGGTGACAGCCCACATTTGGGAAGCTACCAAGAGCAGTCAAGAGCACCCTTGCCTAAATTATGTTGCCATGGCGATGGTAAGCATTATCATAGAAAAAAATATGTCCCCTCAGGTCACGATCAAACATGGGATTTTTTTATTCTGAAGCCAACGGTAATCAATTGTTCCATCAGGCGACTGTGAAACTGTGTGCACTAAAAGGATCTCGATGCCTGTGATGCAGAAGGAAGCACATCAGTCACAGGCTGATCGTGACTATAATTTCTACATTCAAGTACACTAAGTAAATAATTACGAATCACAACGTAGCAATGTGCCACCTCAAGAACTTAAACTGCTTTCTGATAGTATAAGATTATTATATATAGCATAAGGTTCAGCAATGTAGTAAATGGGGCTAATTGATGCATATTCATGATTGGCATTTTCATACTTTCATTTATGTTTTCCTTGTTTCTCTTCTTTCTTTTTTAGTGCAACATGCAGCACAACTGAGAAATAACATAAGTTACAGAGAGCCACAAGTGGTAGTTGAAAGAATGCCGAGGCAAGTAAAAAAGGCAGGGAACAGTGTTGGGCTATTTATAGTCTGTCCCAGTTCAGTCGCATGCCAGTGCGATAAATAGTGGCATATTACTTACAATTATTTGAACCTCCTCCACATTACTCATGCTTAGTGTTCTTATCGTCAACATTCGGACAGGCAACATTTCAGAACCTGGCAATTGCAATTGCATGTGTGCAAGTGAACGCAATATCAAGGAGAGCCAGCAGAACATTACCGTATAATCAACTTTAGGCCAACAAGAAATGAGAAGTTATGGAGACAAGTTCAGAACAATTACAAGCCTGTGCTTAACATCAATTGTGCAGCGGGCCTGTACAGAAACCCTTATGGCTGCAAGGCTTAAAACTATTCAACTCCCCAGTTCTTTTAGTTATACAGTTGAACCCACTTATAACAATATCGGTTTGAACAATATATCAGTTATAACAATGAGAAGCTGCTGCACCGTCAACTTTTGTATGTTTTCTATGGTGAAATAACCTGCTTACTACAATGTCCCGATGCCGCATTATCAGTTATAACGATGAAATCTGGTTGCTGGGTGTCTGAGCCGAAAGGTAGTGAAATAGGAAAACCTTGAAAAGAAAAAAAGGGAGAGAAATTTGAGCCGCTGCACGATAGCCTGCTACTCCAACCGCTGCCGCGCATTCATTTTCCAGCTTTCTCCCCATGCCTCCCTCCTGTCGCCCTTCCACCCCTCTGAATACGAATGGGCTGCGCCCATAGCTCTACGCCGCGCCACCTTCCGAAACACGAATTGCAAGTTGCGCACTGGTTTCTCATTCAGCGCAGTCCTGTAAACAGCTTAATTGCTCGTATTCATCTTTGTTGGTTGTGTTGAAATCATTCTTGACCATATGGTTTCTCAGCCTTGTTTGACTCGCCGCCGAAACGGAAGAAGGCTGATCCGCCCGCTGATAATCGGCAATGCATGACATTGCTGGTGAAAAAGAAGCGCACGGCTATAGATTTGGAAACTAAGTACTTCTAACCGAGGAGGTGATCACTGCGAACGTGCCTTCATCGGACAGTGACAGTGACGACAGTAGCGATCACATGGTAGGGCAGGCTGCCTCAATGTTGTCTTCACAGGAAGCCCGGCAGATGATTCAGTCCCTCCGGGGCTTTGTTTTCACGAAGAACTTTCCACTGAACTATGTGGAGCACTTGGATACCTTGGAGAATGATGTCGGCAAGCGTCGCATAAAGCATGCAAGGCTGACAGACATAGGGTTTTCTCATGCAAGTCAGTGAGAAGTATGTGACGAGATGCTTGTGGCGATCTCGTCTCAGCATTTCTTCCGGATTTCTCAAGCTGACAGGCTGCCGTGGCAACCTCTTTGCATTTTTCAAAAGCCCCTTTTGGGGCCACCAAAGCAATGCCTCGGTGGTGCTCGCATATCACTTGCCACCCGTGACCCCTCTTTGCAGTTGTTATAACACTGCTATTCTTTAACGCCGAGAGCCGCTGCTTGTTACACACAATTGGAGCGCCCAGGAAGCAGTTAAATGAGTGAACACAATCAGCACCCAGATGGAGGAAGGTGGTGGGGAGGGGCACTGGCCTCCCCGCCATTATAGTTTTTTCACGTCAGCTCTGCCATCCCCCTATTTTGATTTTTTTACGCAAGCCAGTTATAACAATGAAATTTTCGTGGTGCTTGAATATTATTATAAGTGGGTTCGACTGTATGCACACAAATTAAAAATTCATTCTTGTTCTGACAAATTATTGTACACTGTATCCAGATTAAAAAACGAACTACATGTGTGGCTTATCTATTATATTCTATCAAAATATTAATGGAAGACATCTGCTTTGAAAAATAGAGTCCTTCCGTTAGCACACATGGAAGGTCCGAGCATAAGTATCTGAACATATAACAAAAGGAATTGAAATCATCAGAGACTATGTTCATGTGCCAAAACTAAATATGCCTTTTTTATGTTCCTGTGCTGCCCTCTGACGCATGCCGGTGGAAATGTTTTGGAAAAGGTGCCGGGGCTTTCGCCGGTAAATTTTTATACCTGCGCCCGTGTCGAGTGTGCGTCGGTTGTGCGTTTCGTGGATCACGATTAATTAATAATGGCTTCTCCAGGGCAGCATGTCATTCACCCATCGACTACTGGGTGAACAGGCCTGAGTGCGCTGTTGTGCGAACAGTGCAGCCCATAAAGGCACGTCGAATTCCATCTGCCGACAAGGCTGCCTTGGAGTTTGTTATAGCTGATTTCTGCGCTTGCACCTCACTTTTGATATTTTTTTAAGCATTCATTAAACATTTCGCATATTCAAGAAGCCTTCGAGCGCAGCCTTCCACGTCACATTTGCCAAAGCGGTGCATTTGTTTACATCGACATCTAATGCCTCAGATTGCTGTTAGCTTCGGATATTGTGGAAACACCGCTTCACTGACATAAAATAACATCAAAACGTAGCAAAACATACATATTTGCACATATGAGTGGCGTTGTTCCACCCCTAGACAAGTCAATATGAATGGTCGAGCCACTTAAGCAACGGCAACTATGATCTAGACACATATATTATGGGCTGTTATCACCAATTCTCGCTTTCGTTTAACTTCATCACACTTACAGTGTGCATGTGCCATGAAGTATTACTAGAGAAATCTGTGCTCGGCATAAGCCCTCACTTATAGGCCGTGTATTTCTCTCTCGAAAATGTGCATGCCATCGCTGACACCGTTGGTAACCGAGTGCATTTATGCTGGTATACCGAATACACTGTCTCTTCCCGTTTGACAAAGAGGCAAACAGTGTTTCTCTCAAATTAAGAAATGTGTCAGCATAACAACACGCACAGAACCACAATCTATGACGCAGATACGACCGACAGCCTTCGGGAATGGTGACGAAAGCAAAGGATGTTAGCAAAACGCTGGGTCACCGCTTGCTGCTTATTGTGTACATGCTGTGCGAAGTAAAGAGTAGTTGATATAAAATAACTATAGGGCCACAAGTGAACTATAAGAACGGTTTCCTTCATCCTAACTGCTTATTTCTTAAGTTCAGGTCCATCAGTATTGGGTGCACAAACTTGATGGGGCCAGGCCTAACCCAACCTTCGCTAAACAGGATCAACATGTGCATGGCTTGAGAGGACTGAAGCTTGTGCATTTCAATTTCAAAGGCATGTCGACGCATCCTGAATGCAACTAATTATGTATACAAGAGAATGTGCTGTGGCTATCACGTTGGTTTGACAGCCGATCACGTGTGGTTCGGTCCAGCGATCATGGTCGGCACATTGATTTTATTGGTGCCGTCGATAAAAAAGCCCATCGTGCTACGAGAACTCGTGCCCGTCGGTTGCATCATTGTTGGCCTATTATGATCAAATGGTCTCAGCGACACAGTGCTGAATAGGCGGCCAATTGTGGGCGTCAGCATCTCGGTCTCGTATCAACTCGTGTGTTATCAACCCCTTAAATGAGTACGTGAAGTCAGGCACATGCTGCCACCACCAGCAAGAGAGGGCCGACGCTGCAACAGCAAGACTGCGTCAGCAAAGTGATGTTTTTGAAGCGTCGCCCAAGTGTAACACAGGGGTTTAGCGATAACTTTGATAGCCATCAATGCTCGGTGGCAACTACATGGTTCACGGTGCAGTCCGGACGAAGCCCTAGCTGCTTTCTGTTTTAAAGTGGAGTTGCAGTCCTACGCTACGCAGGTTTTCGGCACCGCACCGAAGCAGAGCTATAGTCCAGTGGAGTACCAACACAGTACACGGCACAAGTGTTTGCTGCAGTGTACATCCATGCATTTTTTTTTCTTTTTTCTGGGTACCTTCTCCCAATATCTGGCCGCACGTCCCTTCCAAAACGTTTCACAACTAATCCGCTAGGGCAAGGTGCATGTGCTGTCACACCATGACAACGGTGAATTGCAAGAACTGAACTGAGCTGGTGAGTGTGGTTGACCTCCTATAAACAAAGCAGAAGAAGCTGTGACCTGGATGAGTACGGCTTGTCTTTGCCGATATCAGTGCAAACAGCCAGGTCAGGTACAGCTTGGGCTTGGTGGTCAGAGGGTTAAGAAACGGAAACAGGATTACTTGTAGACAACATAAATATGCTACTAGTGTCCCTTGCACTGCTGTGAGGGGCTAAACATCCCCATCTATTCTCAATCGACTCCCTTGCTACGCAGTGATGTTGCATCACACAGCCACTTTCTGCTCCAGTCTGCAATCTCTTGTGTGACTATTTTTCTTGCTTTCTCTTTTCCTGTATTTTACATAATCCCTCTAACTTCTATTAACTTCCTCGTCCCTGGTGCTTGTCTATGTCTCTATCACGTACTACAACAGCTGCTTCATAGCACATCAATGATTTTAACACTCACAATTTGCTGATGATGTCATCTCTGGGAGCATTATTTTCTAAAGTGGCAGGACTCGAGCATGAAAATAGCTGAGCTGCCTTTTTCCTTCTTTGTTTAACTTTTAATCCCTTAACTGGTAGGACAAATTTTGAAAAATGTTTTAGAAGTGTGAAATTTCTTGGAGACGCACATCCTGCGCAAATTTTTTTCAAAAGTATAGTGCGCCAGGAATGCCTATTGAACTTTTACTGGTCTTGTTGAAAGAAAGAAAGAATAGCAAAATTCATTTTGCATTATATATCTGCCAAAATTAAAATTACAAGAGACTGCACATACACACATTTGTAAAAATTGTGTAAAGTTCACGATGAGTTAACTAGTCATCGGCACCACAGTATACTCACTACGATGACGAGTTACCTCATTATCGGCAGTTAAGGGGCTAATGAATGCCTATCAGTGACAAGGCACTACTCATCTTGTGTTACACCAGCAGGCTTCAAGCATGCTTCAAGGTGTGGGTGCACGATTGATTAGCTTTGATCAGTAAAAAACACGCACCTCTCCAAGGCCACATCTAGCTGGTAGACAACACCTTGTAGGGTGACCTTGTGCGAACTCTGCAATGGCCAGTGCTTGCTCGCTGTGAACATGGTGATGGCAGCTCCGGAACTGTCTCGTGTCGGCTGCAGGCAGTGCAGTAGTAATAAGACAGAAGAAGAGCTCTACATGTCAAATCCACCTCTGGGCAGTTGTGATGACAATGCTCGATGCTTTGCAACAAGGCAAGAACAGGCAAACTAAAGAAAGTAGGCAAAAGAAAGTGGAACGCTCACCAAGACTGTGAACTTCCCAGTTTCCAGTTCCCCTTTTAAGGGATCAGTTGTAGGGTCAAAAGTGCACAGCCCTTCTCGATATCGAGTGATCTGTGGTGAAAAAGAAAAAGAACAAAGAAAAAAATTTATGCACTGGGTGAGATGCTGCTCAGCCCGCATAATATTGAACATCAATGAGACACTACCTCGTGAGCTTCATACAGGGACAGGGCTCGGCGAATGTCAAACTTTCGGGCCATCATGAATTTGACAGCAGCATTCCATGTCAAAGGCCCTGCACTGTGACTCAACCTCTGTTCATTCACCACTTTCATAAATTCCTTCACCAGCTGTTGAGAGAAGAGAATGCATAGCATTTATGAGGCTCATTCAAGCTCTACCATTTGAAGGCAATTGAAAAGGAGATCAACATACACATAGTGAGATGGTAGGAATTACTCTGTGATGGACCACTTAACAATCAACAACACCGTGTGAAACAGAAATCAGAGCTAGCTGAGCTCTTCCAATGCGCAGAAGTTCAAGGAGGATGTTGATTAATCCACTATGAGTTTCCAAGGGTATGCTACACAACTAAACAGCTGCTGCCATAGAAGGGGGACTGAAAAACTTTCTGAGCATGGTAAAAATGTTCCCGCTCTACAGACCATGCTGCCATGAATACGCAAACCAAACGTTACTTCGCTGCATGCAGCAAGGACCCCACAATCTCGCATAATTCTTTACTTGCTCGCTTCTGCTTATTTCTTGCTTCATTCCATGCCACCAATTATATTACAGCCAGTGTGATGGCCCACAGACATTATTAGCCATTGGGCGATTGTACATGACCAGAAGCTACTCACAAGCACCCTTCCAATCTTCTAAGAAAGGCGGAAAGGGCAGCAAACGCATCCGACCGTCCTGTCACCACCCTTCTGCGACTCTGGCACCTTTGTTAGACAATCAAAATTTAAATTCTGGGGTTTTACATGCCAAACCGCAATATCGTTATGAGACACACCATAATGGTTGACTCAGGATTAATTTTGACCACCTCGGGTTCTTTAATGTGCGTCCAATGCATGGTACACAGGCGTTTTTTGAATTTTGCCCTTACTGAAATGCAGTTTCTGTGGCCGGGATTTGATCCTGCACCCTCTGGCTTAGCAGCACAACACCTACGCCACAACGCCATCACGGCAGGTATTAGACAACTTTGAAAGGTTACCATAAGCACACCGCACAAAGAAGAAAAAAAATGAAAAGGAAAAGAGTGGTATGCACGGTGTTGCTATTGGCACTGTCCCAATTGATAGGAACCGACAAGTTGAAGAATTTAAACACTGCACTTTTTCTATCACTGCTTATATTAGTTTTTTCTCAAGCATTACTTCAGGAATACATTCACTAAAAGGCATCACTTTTCTCCGGTTCCATGAAAAGTGTTTTAGTGTCCCTTTAACAGTAGCATGGGCTACTGGGTGTTTGAAAAACAACTGTGCAGTAAGAAAATTGACAAATTGTGAATGACATCACAGTTTCACATGCGATATGATAGCGCAAGACCTGGGGGGTAGCATGCAACTGTTCACCTAGAGGACATGTCCATTTCATCTGCTGCTGGAGTTCTGATTGACTGGGCTGAGGTACGCGTCAGAAGGGGACTGGCGTACACAGCCAATCAGCCCTTCAGCAGCAGACAAAATGGACATGTTCACTAGGTGGACACTTACAGAATAGACCCCCCTTCCCCCCCTATGGTTTGATAATGTCTGTGGGATGCACTCAAAAGACGGGTGTATGAGAACGATCCCCACACACTGCAGAAGCTACAGATAGCCATTACCTACCACATGGTGCAGATAACTCCAGCAACCCGCCACCGAGCGTTTAGCAATATGTAGCGTCTTTTGCACGTATGTCTTCAAGCTGGTAGCGGAGGGATTTAGCATCTCCTGTAGTGATCACTGCACGTCCGTAAGTAAAAGTACACATTTTAAGACCACGAATTCCACTGCACAGTTACTTTTCAAACACCCATAGCTGGACCATCCGAGTTCTCAGTGCTTCTCTCTCAAAGCACTTTCCTAGCAAATGTTGTCTACAACCATAAATGGCACTCTCATTCTGTGAGACTCTTTAAGCAGAGCTAATGCTCGAGTGCATTCACTGCTAGCCTGCACATGCCTTGAGAGTCTCATAAGGAGCACTGGCCAGTCCTCACACTTCATTCTGAGTCTTTCCATATGGCCCATCTCATTTCATTTCTGCATTGAAGCTACACTAATGGTGAATGTCAGGATGTTGGACACACAGCCTCGGTAACACTAGACATGTGATATGAAGCAGACAAGCACTACAATGTCAACGAAAACACTTCTTGGTACCGCGGGATATAAAGCTAGGTACCTGCGAAGGCTGCGTGGCCTCTAAGAACAAATGATGCTCACGGATACTGATTTCTTTCCAGAACAGTGCGGAAAAATTTTCGTGTCAATCAGAGAAAGTCTTATTTGGATGCGGCACTGATACACACGCACGTTCTTATTTGCAGCTGAAGACAATGCTGAAGTGACATGATCTGCTTACATCTGCGGGTCAGGACTCAAGAGGCGAACATTCACTGTTTATATATTCGGGCGGATTCAACCCATTCCATTTATGATAGACACAAATGTTACTCCCAGTATGAGAAGCTAACCAGATATCAAAACTAGACAGCTTGGATAAACCCGAATGCAGTGGTTCGCAATATAACGCACAGATAGACACACATTAATAGGGGGTGCACAAAATATGATACTGATAAGATTACAACACGTTAACTTCACAATAAGGACGGAGTTCCAACTTGTCATCTCGACGAACGGATCGTTACTCGTGGTACCGTTTCAAACTAATATAACAATAACCTCACTACTCCCGAGCGTCAATTGCGGTCTAATAGGGCAGGAAGTACAAGAACATAGATGATGATCACTGCGCACGAACATATCAGAAAACATGGACGAAGTCAGGCTTGCAAGGTAGCCGTACTTTTTCTTCAGTATATCCATAATTCTCGAGTGTGATGCCAGGACTACTACGTGGCCAACACTGAGTCGTCGTAAATTAAATAAAAGGAAAGGAGAAAGAGCGCAGGTGGTGGAACCCAATAGTCGCAGGTAACTCGAGTGGTTTCGTGTGATAACGCAATTTGTGAGACAGCGAATGACAAGTATCGGCGTACCCAACGTGACCAGTTCGGCGCACAAAACGGAACCATTATATTCACCCTGTTTAACAGCGTTCACAGAAAAATGGCAGCTTTACCTGCTCTTCCTGTGAACTGAGAGACGCAGCCATGTTGTGTTTCATTCTTCGTTACCCGAGAGATGATTTGGATGACATACAGTAGCACTCAATCTACGGTTTGGTTCAAGCGATGGGCTGCTAGCCTCGAGCTCCGAGTGGCGTAGTTCCTCCGAGCTCGATCCATCGCTCTGCCCAGCACTAAAAAAAGCTCGAAATAATAAATACTACCCGCGGTAAACAGCGGAAACACGCGGTCGCTTGCGCGATCCGATTCACCGAACCGCGCCGGCCATCTTTGAGAGCTTGGCCCAAGCGGTTATGGATCAGCTTGTTTCTGTATTGCTTTTCTTTTTCTTATTTCATTCTTTAAAAGCTGTAGCTATACAGCAACCTAATAAGCCAAACACCCGCATTATTGCTCTATAATCACGGTGTAGGCACCTTAATTGTAATTAAGACAGGCGAAGGCGAAAACGCAAAATGTAACTAGGCGCCCTGTTCCCCATTGAAGCAAAAGGTGGCGCTACGTGGCCAATAAGAAATTTCAAAGTTTTGCCGCTAATTTTCATTGCACTTCATAATCGGTTGTTTTCTGTAGAGTACGATGTACGTTTACACCAACCCTGTCAGTAGCATGCCATGAGGTACTAGCAAGAGCTAGTTGGTAAAGCGGCATCATTGAAGAGAACACTGCAAAAGACGGGACAAACGAAGAGCCAACACACGCGCATATAGTGAAATACATTGCTTAATTCTTTATTTTTAAAATGAACTAGCAGAGAAACTTGGGCGAGTTGGTGGTAATTCATGTTTCGGAAATTAACAGCACTAAACAGACAAGCACGACGGAAAAGAACACTACACTGACGCTGACTCGACTGAAGTTTATTTTGAAGATCAGAGGGAGCAACGGTAGATTACATCTAACGTATCTATTTTTTGACTTCTGGGAACAGAAACCGCATTCCTTGCCACGGCCCCATAATTTTTTCTGCAAACGGGAACAAATAGTTGCGAGTTTGTTGGGAGCGGACACGACCACACGCACCCCATACCTACTAGCCACTTTCTTTAAGCAATGCGAAAACTTGTGCAAATATAACACCAGAACCAATCCTTTCGTCACGGTGCGCGGAATCCCTTGATTTTCTCTTTACTTTATTGGCACTCTTTACCCATTTAACAAGGTTAAGACAGGCCCTCAAGATTTCCCTTTTCGGGTAGCCAGCGTTATGTAATGTCTGAATCTGGGCAAGCAAACTTTTCCTCAACATGCCTTCTGTAACACTGCGCGCAGCGCAGCGTAAACATTTCTTACTATTTTAGAGTGTCGTGAGGAAAAATTTAAAAGCGCCTTTGCCGAACGGTACCCAACACAAATGGTCCTCCCGAAAACTCATTCTAATATTCAGGAATTGACGCTCATCAACGGCAGGCAATTCAAAAGTAAATTTTAAACCTTTACCGCATTCCTGAAAAATCTTTAAAGCTGCTTAACTATATAATTAGGTTTTCTCTTTCTGTGATCATCAAGAAATCATCACCATGCCTAAAGATATTAAGGGCCAAATTTCCTAAATAACTGGCAACACAATTATCAACTCGACTAAGGAAAATACGGCTTAAAGGGACCCTGAAACGATTCTGACAATTTTGTACAAATTTATGTACCGAGACGTTAGAGCAGGTCCTTCTGATCATTAATTGACGCATCTACGTTCACCGCGTAAAGTGTGTAATTTATTATAAGGTTTTAAAAATGTACCTTTCTGCCAATCGCAACACATCGCTCGGCTGAATTTTAAGCTACCTCTACCCATTCGACGTCATTTACCCCAATGACGTTAGTAGGGCGAGCTATCCGATTGGCTGCCCAGGGCGCGTAATCGATAATTTTTTCAACTTTCTGGTGAACAAGTGTTGTTCGTAATAGTTGTAATGTTAGTTAATTTGCTTCTATAAAAAGAAAGTAGCAGAAAGAGAATGCACAAGAACAATTTCTCACTACGCTCAAGCACTTCCGGCACGCAGCACGCGTCGTCTGCATGTGCTACAACGTGCTCCATTTGGACGAGAGCTTCGCGATCAGAGTCGGTCTCAGTCTTTTCGCAAGCACCATGATTCGACTTTGTTGCGTTGTGGGCTGCAAACGTAGCGACTGGCAATATCCCAAGCTGCGACATCGTGTCCCTCTGCAAGGCAGCAGATGAGCGGACTGGCTGCAGCGCATCGGTCTGCCACTATCCGATTGGCGCCAGGATTTGTGCGATTGCTGCCGTCACTTTACACCGGAGGATTACTACCGCAATAGCGTTTCGCGAGTCCGGTATTGCAAGCGCAAGGGGACAGGGCTTGGCCGTGTCCCCTTGCTGCGATGTTCGGCGCTGCGACAGAATTCTCGCAACGCACGCTGCTTCGATAGCTCTCGCTCGAGGTCGACTGCCAAGCAGCTGGCGTTGAGTTTGGAGAGGCTTCGCGCGTTCGCTCCTAGAGAACCAGAAGTCGACGACACGACGTGCCATCATGACGCAGACCCAGTGAAGGTGGAGCTTAGCCCCGATCACTCGGCGAACGAGTTGAGGAGAAAATGCATGACTATGGAGGAGAGTAACTTGTAATCGTCCGTAGCTATCTTAATATAAGACGTTTCACATAAGTTGTGGTGCGAATGATTAACTTTAGCTTTACCCTACCCGTCTACAAAATTTGTTTAAGGTTGGGGCCACCCTCAACCCTATACAAATTCCCGACTTCTGTAACAACGTGCTCCCTTTCTATTCAACATACACGAAGCGCAAATAAAACAACAATTCTAAAAAAAAAACTTTCCACAGATGTTCCGGAATTCCCACCAAACTTGGCTTCGTCAATATCATTAACCACACAAGACCTGACACCCTTCATAAGTTCACTATGAGGTAGCGAACAAAACATAGCTTCAACGCGGCCATTACTAAAACTCGAACATGATCCAGGATTCTGTGTCTTGAGAAAATTAACCACGCTATCTGAGCTTCTAGCATAAAAAGGGTCAACAATGTTAGGAACCTCAAGCTGTTTTTGCAAATACCCCGAAATTACAAATTGCCAACTCCGCATTTCCGAAATTATGGCCCTGAATGGGAAATCCGGTCTAGGGGTTTTAACTGAAAAAAAAAAAAACCTGCAGTTTTAAACCTTTGGTCTTCCTGACTCGAGACGTCAGGCCTTCCAAATTTCTATCCTGTAGCATCGCATGGGCCTGCTGCTTAACCTTATATGCTTTAACATCAATAAGATAAAAATTCTTCAAAACCACCTTTTCAGAATTTCCGCACACACACCTTCCGGCATCACTACAAGCATTCCTTCCTTATCCAACACACATATTCTGAGCTTGTTCTTTTCAAAAATTGGCCAAAACAGAATTCACAGGCGCAATGTTATTGGGGACGAATTGCAACAAATGATTGAGGACCTTAACAGAGAAAGTGTATGAGTGGAGTTGAAGATTAATATGCAGAGGACAAAGATAATGCTCAATAGCCTGGCAAGCGAACAAGAGTTCAAGATCGCAACTCGGCCTCTAGAGTCTGTGAAAGAGCACGTTTACCTAGGTCATTACTCACAGGGAACCTTAATCATGAGAAGGAAATTTACAGAAGAATAAAAAATGGGTTGGAGTGCATACGGTAGACATTGCCAGATCGTGACTGGAAGCTTACCGCTATCAATGAAAAGAAAGGTGTACAATCAATGCATTCTAACGGTGCTCATACATGGGGAGAAACTTGGAGGCACAGGCGGAAAGTTTTCATTTTTCCAGGGGGGAGGGGCCGGGACCCGACCAGCTTACCGACAGAGTGCGCGCGCAGCTACATTTCGCGCCAGAAATTTGCTTCGGACCAAAGCCAATATAAAGTGACTGTTTTAGTTTTTATGAGAGTGTATACGTGGTGCAAAAACAGGTTCATGGCGCCAAATAAAATTGAAGTAAGCAGACTGGAAAGCGACCCACGTGTTTAGAAAAGGCAAAACCGCTACGTTCAAGAAAGTAAACCACATATAAATGAGCCGAATTAGCAATCGGGACGCCTGCACAAAAAACGAACAAACAAAATACATCAGATTTTAGTGTGCCCTTATTATCTATGAATTCGTAAGTGTCGTTGAACACCAGCTGCTGCCTAGAGGACGTGTTCGAATAGGTCTCCTTCTGCAGCTACGCAGTACTGAGTCCACTTTATCACATCCTCAGTGGCTTTCTTGATGACCGACGCTCAATTCTACGGCAGACATCCGTTACTCTTGCCTTGAGCTAATCTGACGTCCGTCTCGATTATGTAAGCACGATCGTTCATAAAAGCCCAAAGAAAGAAATCTAAGGGAGAGTGGTCAGATGACCTAGCCGGACAATTTACAGGCCCGTGCCTTCCGATCTACTGCGCATGAAAAGTCGCATCCAGCGAATTTCATGCTCGGCTGCTGCTATGTGCTGGTGCTCCATCTTGCTGATACCACAGAAGTGGAAGACGTGACAGCGGGACTTCGCTGAGAAACTCATCCACCACTCCTTGAAGGATCTCGTCCACGTAACGCTGTCCAGTCAGGGTGTGATCGAAGCAGATGGGACTGATTATAGCACCGGCATAAGTAAAGTTGTTGTTGAGTTGAGTTGAGTGGTTGTAGGCTACTGGCGGGATTAGCCTTGCAATTGCTGCCGGCAATTGCTCCACCGTAGCGACACTTAAAATACATAAATCATATAAATCAGACATATACCTCACAACTACATATAGTCACTCCGAAGGTCACCATGTGGAGGCTAAATCCGTGTCCTGCAGGTAATTTAAAAGAAGGCGAGAAACCTCCTTCTTACCTAACTGGTTCCCGCGCGGGAAAACAATGTCCTGAAGAGAACTGTGAGGAATTCCTGCCTTGTTGAGGGACCCGAATAACACACTCCTTTCCGCGTTATACAGAGTACAGCACATAAAGTAATGTTCTATGTCACCGCACACATCACACGTTGAACATAATGGTGACAACGCCAGGCCAGTCTTATACATCCACGCAGGGGTACGAGCAGAGCCCGTGCGAATGCGGAGCAGTAAAGTGGCTTGGTTTCTTTTGAGACCCTTGGTCACACACGGCTTGTGAGGTGAGCTCCACAAGGAACTGAAGTGGCACGACACCGCTTCTCTGAAGAGTTTCTTGTCCTCTTGAGGCACTTTTCTCAAAGGATTCCCGGACAGCGCTCTATGGGCGAGGCTGTTCGCCATCTCGTTACCTATGATACCTATGTGCGAGGGCACCCAGTGGAATCGTATGGAGAAGCCTTTGATATGGAGATTGTGCACCGAACGTAGGGAGCTTGGACATAAGGCGCCAGTAGGGAACCCGTGCTCTAACCTTTGAAGGCCGGATTTTTAATCTGTAAGAATGACAACAGGTTGAGGCGTACAAAACCGTAGCTTCTTTAGAGCTGCCTCAATGGCAACGCTTTCGGCCGTTGTGGAGGACACGACTGCAGTGAAGCGAACCGACCAATCATACTTCAAAGAAGGAATGTGAAAAGCAGCTGCACTAGATCCTCTGACCTTGTCCACAGAGCCATCAGTAAAAATTTGAAGATGACGTGCATATTCAGTCTCAAGATATTCCAGTACGAACGAACGCGTTGCCGTCAAAGGAGAACTCCGCTTAGCATGAACATGAGGAATTGTCAACGAACAATCGAGGCTCGCGAAAGACCAAGGTAGTTTCAACCTCTTAGTTCGACCTCTAGCGTCAAGACCCAGGTGACCAAGGGTATTAAGGGCCAAGTACGCTCGGGACTCAGATCTCCTTCGAAGGCTCTGTAGAAGGGCTCGGCCGGCTGTGCAGAATTTATGCCGGTGCTGTAACCTTTGTCGCTTCACAAAGGTTATATAGCACCGGCATAAATTCTGCACCACATATTGAATGACCACTGGTACTGGTGCCGATTGCGCTTTACCCCAGTGTGCGTTGTAGTCACTCCAAAAGTGTGCATTATGCAAAGTTACCTGAACGTTTCTGTGAAAATTGGCTTCATCTCTGCACATGATGTTGCTCAAAAAGTCCGGTGACTCATTGGCTTTTGTGAGGACCCAATTCGAGAAATTTAGACGATTCTGCAAGTCCATATCTTTTAAGCATTGGTGCTGGTTAAGGTGGTACGGCTGAAAGGCCGTCGTTTAGAATCCTCCAAACTGATGACTTGGAAATTGTTGCCTGGGTGGCCACGTTCCGCACGCTAGCATGAGAGTTTGAGGCAATAAATGCTGGAACATCGACAACACATACGCTTTTTTTACAACCAGTTTCACTTTCAGTAGCCTGCCAAAGGGAACTAATTGTTCGCGTAGCTCCCACGTGAAATCCGCTATTCAAAATTTAATCCTTGGGGTGAGTAGTGTCGAGGACAGGCCCCGGTGTACTCATCTGCTGTATCCACCAACAGGTGATAATTAGAAAGTTAATTACCATAACTTCGCTAATCACGCACGTAATTGAGGAAATCGGTCTGTGTCTAGAGGCTGCCAATCCATACACACGAATGGTGAACATAGCGTTACCGCGATTTACATTTTCTTAAATTTTAAAAACTTGGTGCAGCTAAAAGAAAACACCCTGTATACTGTGGCGAGGAAAGCATATGTCGCCTTTAAAAAGGCAAGTCCACTTGTCGAAACGCTGGCTCCCGCTTTCACCTTGTTCTCGTTTTGCTCATCGTCTTGAATTTCCATCTCCCGCCTTGCCCCTGTTTTACTTGTGTGTACAACATACTGTTTTCTTGTCAGTTTCGTGTGTGAGATGGCTTAATTGCTTTAAATTTGATCACCAAAATAGTAGATATGTACTAAATTTTGAAGCTGCTAATATATGTGCATTGACAATAGGCCGACATTAACCTTTGGCTACGGACCGAACAGTTTTTTCTACAATTCATGAGTGAATTAAAAATAAATGAAATGAAATGAAATACCGTATTGATGTCGCTGCGCTGTCATGCTTCTTAACAATGATGTTGCGTTCGCTGCGAGTCGTTTGATTAAAAGTAGGAGACGACTATTCAGGGCCCGTGCGTGCACGTAATTGCTGTGGACTGCGCACACAGTCATCATAATAAACCGAGAACTCATGCCGAGCACACATATTTATCTATATTCTGGTAAGCACAGGTATTAAAAAAGGTGGTGCTTCATTGCAAACTTTGTTCTGAACATGTAAAGAATAACGAAATGTTCTTAGCCGACTGAAGTTGCGTTTGGGCGCGACACGACAAGGCACTTTACGAAAAAATTAATTACTTGTACCTTTATTTATTTGAATGACTAAGTATATAATAATAGTGCATGCTAAATGAGCAGACTTTATTGCATATATGATCTGCTGCTCTCGCTGCTTACGCATCTCCGGAGACTAACAGTCCGTATAGCATGTTCAGAGGAACCGGTGGTTGCGAGAGGCAGTGAAAACAACAGAGGTACATTTTTGATGGCACTAAAAAACAATCGACGGACCGATCGCACATGAGCACCGTCCGGATGAATTGCACAGTACTGAGGTAGAAAGCGCTATATGCTGTTACAGGAAAAAAAGGACAAGAAGTACGCACGCGAAATCAAGTAATGGCTTCAGTGGAGAACGCACACGCGCCGACATGGTGTATTCGCTCTCCGCTGTCAGGCTAAAATAAGGCCCAGGGCCTTACTTGAGCCCAAACCCTCAGCCACGTCCCCCTTTACCCTTCCCCCTTTCAATAAAGTTTATCACCACCACCACCTGACGTTCTGCCTGCCCTTTTGGCTGAAATCTTTCCATTAAAAGGGGTTAGTAATTCACTTAACAAGCGAAAGGGGCTTAATAGCTTCTCGGTCACGTGTTCAAAGATGACAGCGCCCATGCCGCGACGCTAGCCGCCCTGGCGGCGGTGTAAGTGGCTTACATGCAGGGCTTGCTAATTTAGATGAGGTGTTCGAGATGACGAGGAAGAGAGAAATAGAAGGTGGCTTTGTACGCGCGCTGTTGATCAATTCAGACATCCGTCTTCGTGTGACCCCTTTGTCTCATTTGTATAGTCTCTCGTACATTGCCATGTGCTTAACATATAGCTTAAATAAAAAATGAGAGAGAGAGAGAGAGAGAGAGAGAGAGAGAGAGAGAGAGAGAGAAGCCTTTGATCTTGCCGACAACACCATGGTCACGCAAAAAAAAAAAAAGAAAGCCCTTTCGGACCGCTGCTGCGGAATCAATGTTTTTCACGAGAATGAAACGCACTTGCCCGTCCACGCGATCGGTGTACCTAAGGCAACGGCGTTGATTGCTCACTATGCGGGCACGGTTATGCGCGAAAGCCATTATTGCTTTCGCATACGTTCGCTAGCTCAATCAGTGCCTTGCCCTAAACAGACGCCGAGTACGTATGCACACACACAGTCGTTATCTCGACTTCTCTCTGTTATTGCAATCGCTGCAGCGGTCCCTTCTCGCACGCCGCCAGGAACGAAGCACAGTGTGGAAAGTCAGAAAGGCCATTGTGTCTTTGTTGCCGAGGTCGTTAAGATCGACCGCAGGGTACATCGATAACCGCTCAGGTCAACGAGAGTTGCAAAGTATAAAAAATGCGAAGTAAATATACACACAAACCCAGTGGCGGAACAAAATTCCCCATCGACGCTAATTCCCTTCCCCTTACTGCTCGATAAGAATGGGAGCGAAAAGAATCGCCTGAAAACCGAAGCAGTGGAAAGACCCGCACACCGAAGCTGCTTTCGGCGCAATGTTGTTCTATGTCGCGAAAATGACGCCGATACCATGTGCGCGTCGTTTAGGGATCTCGGAAGGAAAAAGGCAGCTCGTATTTCCGCGTTTTATTACTGTTTTGCGCCTATGGGGCTCACTTAACCCAACTAAATAAATATTGGGCTTTGGATTGAATATATATATATATATATATACCAGGGGCGTAGCCAAAGGGGGAGGGGGGCTTATGGGGCTTCAGCCACCCCTCGAAATTTTTTCGTGCTGTCCATGCACCGCCCACCCAAGCAATCCCTGGTGCCGAAAATCATTCTGAATTTTCTCTAGAGTGTCTTTTTCACGTTCGAAAAGACATTTCAGCGCGAATCTTGCGAACTTGGGCTGGATTTCGCGGCAGCGCCCATGCACCGGGAGGCACATAACTCCAAGCAGCCCCATCCAATAACAAAGTTTGAAGGGCGTTTTGATGGCAAACGGGCTCGCCACGGCATCTTGCGGAGGCCGCGGAATCTACACAGCGCATGGATATCAATTCCGAAATTGATGGGTATAAAGCTCTCATAAACTTTTGATGTGAATGGTGCATTGACATTTCCAAAGTTGTGCTTTAGATTTTCAATTGCGGAACTTTGTGGGTTTTATGTTACTATAAATCATCATCATCATCATCAGCCTAGTTACGCCCACTGCAGGGCAA